>NC_079901.1:14268706-14623851 GCF_024868665.1 Triplophysa rosa | reverse complement strand
GTACTATTACAGGTACCTGCTTTCACCTGTCTAAGCAATCAACGTAGTCTATAAAACTCCTTTCATTTTTATACATTTTCAAGTTGCTACATCTACATAGATTGACTCTCACGACTGGTGGTTGAGCTCTTCAAAATTTGAAAGCTGCTTCATCTGTTCCACTTGCATAGAGTGCCTTCTAACAAGCTTTTTCTTCGTCCTGAGGTTGCCTCTCTTTGGTGAGTTTGGTGCTACTGGAGCTATTGGTCTAATTCCTGCTGCAAGTGGGGATGAGGGCTTGCTGCTGGCTCCTATATCAGGAATAGGAGGGTTAGGGTTGACATTCAATGGGGGCAGGTGACCCGGACGCGTATGGGATATGTAGTCCAGCAAGAGCGTTCCAGAGCCACGCCGCTCCAACAGACCAGGTGCTCGGCATCTGGCTGTGCTAGGGGAGGAGGTACTGGGATTGCTGTCTAACGACTCTCGTGAGCCTGTAAGCATTGCAAGGGGGGATGTATTGAGCTTTCTTCTCTCCATTGGTGCCTTGGGAGAGTCTAGCAAGCTGGAATCTGAGTACAGCTGGGAGTCCGAGTCATAGTGCTCATTCCCCAGTCTTCTCCGGTACACTGTATCTCTGAGGCTAGCTGGCCCAAAGTTTCCTCCAGTGCCGTCCTGCTCTGTGGGGACGGTGCTACGTCGTGTCAGAGGCTGGTGCTGTGAAAGAGATCTGTCATATAAAACTTTGGATGGTGTTGGATGCGATGAAGTTGGGGAGATTTTTGTCGCCTGATCTCCCACCATTGGAAAAAGAATATCTTTTCCATCAACTCTGTTATGCCGAGACAAAGTGCCTCTTTTGGACAGGCTCAGCCCGTTGACACCCGCAACAACATTTTCATCAGAGTTGGCTCTTTTGCTCTCTTCATTGGCTGCTGCTAGGACAGAGGGGGCAATCAGACCCCAGGGCTCTGACTGTAAACGTTTCAACTGGGGTAGACGAGCCCTCTTGGGGTTCACTGGCTTCTTACTGGGAGAGGTAAGTCCGTTGGCGAGTTTTGCAGCTGTGTTTGAGGTTGACTTAAACTTGGTTTGAAAATTGAATACGGTGTCTTTCTCTTCCTCTTTGCTCGGAGATGGTGATGCATGCAGATCTATATCTGAAGGTGAGGCACACGGTGCAGGAGAGGTTCTCTCCTCCAGCTCTGGCGAGGGAGGAATATTCAGGTACTGCTTGGTGGTTTTGGTTCCAGATGGGGATTTGTCAGTGGTGATGATAATCACCTCCTTGCCTTTAGCTTTGCAGGCATCCAGGAGAACTTTAAGGGTTTCTTTATCGTCTGCATTGACAGCGTAGACTAGAGCAGAAGATCCGTGACGATCATCCAGGCTTGGATCAGCCCCATTGGACAGCAGGAGAGACACCACCTCATGTCCCGCCCTCTGGCTGCATGCATGCATGAGGGCCGTCCTTCCAGCTTTGTCTTGAATGTTAGGGTCAGCTTTGTTGTCCAGTAGATACTTGACCAACTTTGCCTTGTTGACACTTTGCTGGTCAGAGTGTTTGGACATGCATGCCACCATGAGTGGCGTCTCTCCTCGGTCATTGCTCTCATTGATGTAAGCTCCTCCCTCTAGCAGAAGCCTTGTAAGGCGCAAACGTCGAAGCCACACCGCCTTCAGAAGAGAGTTCCCATCAGTCCTGAGCTCCAGCACATCAGCCATCACCTAGACTGGACCCAAATCAGCCTCAGTCCTGCAAGGCAATAACATACTGCCGCTACAGTAATCTTGCATATGGGACATTTCTATTTGAGTTTATAAACAATACAGTTTGAACAAAAGTATTGACAAGGAAAGGCGGTATTGACGTTAAAAAGCTTTGCTCATGATATAGCCAGCATGTCATTTTGAAAAGCCACCAGGTGGCAGCCTGAAAGAGTTATAAGACGAGACGCTGAATTGACAGGTGGTTCAGGTGCGAATGGAAGTTTTCATTTTAGATTAGCGCAGTTCGGTTCGTTTGAAGATTGTAATGTTGAAGAGTGTTTGTGTAGCGTGCCCAGTGTAATGTTATTATGGTATTAAATGTCGAGATGGTTATTGATGGCGAATGTCCTCGAGGAAATGAGTGTTTCATCTGCATTTTATTCAATGTGAGAAGCGTTTTCCTTTCAACTGTGTTACTCAATACACTGTATTAATAGCGCGATGTATTTTTGTGTTTAAATAGTTGCTTTGGTATGAATTTGTCCCCCTTCGTTTTTTTTTTTTCATTTTCGATAATCACAATATGTTCAGAACAGTTTCCCTAATAGGCTAACTTTTAAAATGTTTAGACCTATTTGGAACAAATAATAGTGGTGTTATGGCTTAAATGTGATACGAATGAAATAATCTGACAAGAATTAACTGGTTCAATAATGCCTTTTGTTTAAGTGTTTCTCAACTACGATGCGCGTTGTATAGACTGCGTTTTGCGTTTGTGAAATTGCACTGTCCATGGTCCTGAGACCATGTGAAAAAGGTCTCCGCTAAAAATCCGTGATGTGCGCTTTTACAGGACAAACATGCTCTTCATAGCCGATGATGTGGGCATCAAAGTTATAATTTCTCATCAGATGCATCGACTTTTATAAAGCATCTTAGTTGTCCTTATGTACCTGCATTTTATTTTTTCTCAAAAGTAAATGTGTAGCCTACTGTGCATTGGGTCGCGAGTTGACAAAACATTTCGTTGCAAACGTTACTAGTAGGCTATAATAAGTAGCAAAGATTACTACACGACGATTTTATAGGCTACATAAATATTTAAAAAATATCTCAGTTGTTTTACAGCCAAATGTCTTTCTCAAGTAATTAAATATCGAAATGGGTTGAGTTCAGAAATGTTCTTACCTGGTTGACGCACAGGTTTATCATTGTAGAATAGAATAAGTCCACGGTAATGGTCTCCAATATTCTTTATAAGCTGTTAAGAGCCATGGTTTTCCAGCACAGGTTGTGTGGTTATTTAGTTCAGACCCATCAGAACTGCCCTGTTTTAGCCTCTGTTCTATCATGCAAGCACAGCGACGCTCCAGCTCCACTGCTTTTGTTACTGAAACGCAAGAGACCAGTCCAATCGCTATATTCCTATTTGCGCACCAAAGAATCACTCTAAGACGTTGAGGGTTATAAATAACTTCCCCTTTTTCACTTCGTCAATGAAACGTGAATATGACTGACGTCAGAATGAACACAAATAAATGTGGTCTGGTGTGAACCTACCTCATATGTTGTCATGATAAGCACAAACAAACAAATTTGTCAGGTTTCTTAAATTAGTCCAACTCGTTAGACAGAAGGGTGCATACTGAATTAGAGGATAATGTAAAATGTAAACAATTATAGGCTATTGTAATTTAAAACATAAATCAGTATGAAGACAACGTTTTGTATTGTCATCTCAATAAAAAGGAAATTACAAACAGTTTCCAAACAGTTACACATTTATCAAAAAAGAAATGATTGTTGTAGAGGATTTATTTATACATACCATACAATATACAATTATATAATATAAACTAATCTAAGATTTAATTTAAGCCATAAAACAGATTGAAATGGTATTTTTAAGCTGCTATCTTCTAAATCTTGTGCTTTGTCTGAGAATATTTATCAGTCTTTCTGTCTGTTCCTCCATCTGTCTGTCTGTATAGACAATGACAGCATTGCACTGTTTAAATTGCAATTAAACATCCACAACTTGTTCCAGCCATTTCAGCCATATATAGCATAATCTATTTTTAGGTTGCTATGAGACAGCACAGAATCATATTCTCACTGAGACCAATAGAATTTGAGGTGCCGGTGGCATCATGAACCCACAATATAAAGAAATTATAAAATATTTATACACATAGAAAACTCCTAGTAATAATTTAATGCTAAATTGTCCTTATGATAAAGTCATAAAAATGGAAGGCTTTAATCTTGGAATTGACTTTAACTTTTCTTTCCTCGTGTTTTTAATATCAAACAAGGCCCGTGGCTATTTACGTTTTGATAAACCGCTCACATGAACCCTATATTCCACCAGAGTAAAACAATGGTTCATGAATGACCTTTCCCAAACACTGTCCCGACATTTACCTGCTGTTGATGGCACTTCTGATCACTTAGGAGAATATTAATATTTACCCAACCATCATGTTTGAGAGATAGATATGAAACTGCAGAGCCATGTTTGTGTGCATTCTGGTGGCTAATGCTGTCATTTGGAACCTCTCCAGCCATACAGTCTTATCATGCCTCACTTATCTTAATAAAAGTTTCCATAGTGAGGAAAGGTGGAGCGTAACCCACTTTCTGTATCTGCTGTAAGGATCACTTTTTTATCGGAGTTTTTTCTAAATAACGGTGGAAAAACTGAAAAATATGTGTATTTCATATAGTGCAGCTCTCATGTGATGAGTGTTGTTAAGCAACCGAACTAAGGGTGGGTGGTGGTGTGGAAGAAAAGTGCAACAGAATGCCCACTGTTGTTCTGTCACTCTTTCAATCTGTATCAAACACGCTTTCAGTGCAATATAATGGCAGTCTATTGACATGACATTGTCTTTAACAAGTAATCATGGTCATGACAACAAAAAAGATTTCTTTTAAATCAGGGGATGTGTGGAGGGATGTAATTTGTATTAAGGGATATCATGCTGTGATTTGATATTTTTTATTCAAGCATATATAGTGGGTTAGTTTGGCAGTCACAGTGCTTTCGAGGCATAGCTTCCTCAGGCATGCGCTCAATGATTTGAGAGCAGAAAAGGTTCCCGAGCTCTCTTGATTAGGCACATTCATAACATGGGAACCACAGGGACGTCAGCACTCTTCCTCCGATTTATCCAGTGCGGTGTCGTAGATTTAAAATAAATAATGAAAGCACCCGAGATTCAGCACTCTCACCCCTGGGAGCTGTTTCCATTTTCAGAAATCTTACATTGCACCTGATGCGCTGCCTCTGTCTAAATATAACCTCTCTTTCTCGCTCTCTCTCTCTTTCCAACTCTCTCACTTTCTCTCATTCGTACTTTAACATGGTGTGATTTTGCTTCTCAGGGAAAAAGCTTTGCAGTTTCTAAATCTGGATTTGTCCCAGAAAACGTTTAGTTTTATAAAAGCCCTCAAAGTATATAACAATGTTTTTTTTAAAGATTGTATTTTGTATGTATTTAAGGTGTTAAAGGTCTAGTGTATGAAGTTTAGGGGTATCTAGCAGTGAGGTTGCGAATTGCAACCAACGGCTTACTCCACCCCTCCCCCTCCCTTTAAAAGCACTACGGTGGCTGACACAGGACTAAGATGTCTTCACGTTTTCACTTCTTTGCCGAAGGAGATAATGTATTTAATAAACACGCTCTGTAGCAGTTTGTCCGTTTAGGGCTACTGTAGAAACAACATGGTGAATTCCATGCAAGGGGACCCGCGGTGTATGTAGATAGAAATAGCTCATTCTAACATTATGGTAGATCTTTATACACCTTTGAAGACAGTATGTATATCATATTGCATTTCTGTCAATAGATCCTCCAAAAAGTATACATTGGACCTTTAAGCCATATATATCATCATTTATTTACCCTCATGTCATTCGAAACCTGCAGGAGGAAATATTTTGAGAAATGTTTCAGTGGTTTTGTGTCCATACAATGGCGACGTGTGGTTTGCTTACCAATATTCTTCAAAATATCTTCTTTTGTGTCCTGCAGAAGAAAGAAAGTCATACAGGTTTGGAATGACACAATTTATTTTGTCCTTATGTTTTTCCAATTACTTCCATTGTTTACCTCATTTGTAAGTCGCTTTGGATAAAAGCGTCTGCTAAATGACTAAATGTAAATGTGCCCACTGCTTATCTGATAATCTATTCATGTTGTTAGGTTTTACTCCAAATATGTGTTATTAACTTCAGGTACCTGCCAATCTATGTAGATATCAGTTTTATTTTTGCGCTTCTCTGATTCTTCAGCTCCAACAAGTCTTTCCATCACCATTTAAATGTTTTGTCACTGAAAGTAATTAATCATTCCTAGATTCTGGTTCAAGCTGGAGTGTCTGCTCACTGGATGACCTTTCTGAGACTAAGCCCAATTAAAGCATGCCAATTTTCAGGTCCTTGCTGCATTCACATATTCCTCAGTGGCAGGAATATTTCCTTCAGAAAACAAATCACACCCCAAAATATAGCCAGCCTGAATTCCTGTGTGGAGCCTAGAACAAAAATGAAAGAGACAAACATTGATTGGTGACCACTCGATGGCAGAGAGGAGTGGAGAAAACACATGTCTAGTGGCTAAAATAGATCTTGTGATTTTAAAGCAACAACTTCGCCATTCTATTTGATAGTTTATTGTAATGCTTTAGAAATACACTAAAGATTTATTCCCAATCCTACATTTGTACACTGTGTTCTTAAAACTTCAGTAATTCATCTGTACTGTGATTGGAAACAATTACAGTATGATGTATAATTAGTTTGTAATGTATACAATTGTTATTGTATGAAGATGAGATGGCATCACGAGCCACGAACAGCATATTTCCAAAGAATTAATTACCAAACAAACAGATTTTGGAATAATGAAGTGATCTTGGTGTTTGATTCTTTTCCAGACTGCAAAAACAGTTTTTCTGGTAGTGTAAGTAGCAGATGTTGGCCTATTCTGTTGCATTTGATTTCACCACAGTGATGGGAACAATAGCAATGGGTGGAACATGATCAAAGGGACCCACAGATATAATTATGGAAATCAAAGATCATTTTTGTCTCCAGTGGCAACATGTAATCCTAGCGTGAATAGAGAAAAAGGACAAATATCACACAGATTAAATAAAGTATTCGGTGATACAGTATCCTGAGAATGTTTGATCTGTGAAGCAGCCACAATGTATTAATTTTACAGTCTCTATGCCTATGTGATACTTTGCACAACCAAAAATATTATTTAATAGTTTTGGTAAAAGTGTGTTTGTTTTGCATCATTTTTATATCAAGGTACAAAATGTTCCTTTAATTAAGAATGAAAATTAGATTCTAAATCTATTATCCCTTACAGAAAAGTCACATGAATTTCACATGTTTTTTTACATGTTTTTCGCATGTGATCACATGTATACAACATGTGTTTAACATGTGCAAAAAAAAACACATGTGAAATGTGTGTTTTTGTAACATTTTGGTCTGTGTGAAACCCATGGGATAACATGTAAAAACCCATGGGATACCATGTGCGACTTGTCTCCACATGTGATCACATGTTCTTCACATGTCATGACATGTTGCACATGTCATCCCATGGGTTTTTACATGTTGTCCTATCTGTTTCACATGGGAATTCACATGGAATTCACACCAAAATGTTACAAAAACACACATTTCACATGTTTTTTGCACATGTTAAACACGTTGTATACATGTGATCACATGCGGAAAACATGTAAAAACATGTGAAATTCATGTGTCTTTTCTGTAAGGGATTGTGTACCTGTGCTTTGCTAATTGCAAATACACAGCACATAGAATTCGTTATGCATTTCTATTTCTTGTGAATAATGCAAGATGAATGTGTGTGGTCCATTTCTTTAGCACAGACTGCATCCTGGGCAAGTGAAGGCTGTGAATATGTTCTATCACACAATTTAATCATCTCATTGTGACTAATTTGTCTCCAGACCAAAATAATCAAATAAACATGCTTGCGCTTGAAGCACGCGGTGTGTTTCCTTTTTGCTGTTGTGTAGAATATTGGATGTTGCTTTTGATTGCGTGCTCCTGAGCTTAGCGTCTCTTTAAAAAGCGAGCCTGACATTCTCATGGCATTTGGTGTCTCAACGATTGTATCAGCCGAATGTGTGGGCTGTGACAGCAGTGAACTGGCACAAACCTCACAGCAGCGCTGTGTCGCCTTCTCTTGCCCTTCCCTCGCGTCCCTTCTCCCACATGGAGACCATTCACGGTCATCATGCTAATGTATCGTTTACTGCCGACATGCATCAAATCTTTTCACATGCCCTTGAAACGCAGTACATGCTCCTCAATTTGTTTACTTTGAAGAATGTTCTTTTCTGGAGCTTAATGGTGTTAGATGCACTTAGATGCAGACCATTGGCCAGCGTTGCATGCATTTACAATACAGGAAACAATCTTGCTTAGTAATTATTGTGTGGCAAGCCGTATCCTAGGAGATTTGTGAATATCTAATGAGGAGTTTGCTGCTCATTTTGCAGAGTGGCTGCTTTGATGTCTTTCTGTTGCATTTCCAGATTCACGTCAATTTCCGAACTAATGAAGCTGGACGCCTGAGGGGTGTAGATTATGAGATGTTTCCGACCATTGAAAAACATTGCGCGTCTTTTGATTGGAAATGTAAAATGGGATGCTTCAACCACGGGGGAAGGTCTTCTCTCATGTCAGGAAACTACTCAGAAACTACATGTGCTTGTGAACATTTTATCTATTTATTACATTGTCAGTTTACACCCATTACATTTAAGATTAAAGTATTTGTTCTCTCATTATGAAAGTTCAGACATGAAGAAAAGTTGTATTTCTTAAAAATGTTTAAAGTAGAGTTGCACCGATACTAAATCTCTCCACGGATACTGATATCTGCCGATTCTGAAGATTCAATTTGTATTTCTTAACTTTCTGAATATAATTAATTCATATGATGACTACTAACATTGAACATCAAACTGGTGATGTTTCTTAACATTTTATATATATCGTTACTGTCCTTCTGAAACCTTGTATGTCCAAATTTGCTGTTTTTCAGAAAATGGAAAAACACTGTACTTTTAAGTAAATACTATCAAAGTGGACAAGCACTTTTTAATACTTTTTATAGATATTTGCAGAACCCAGTGACAAACATAGAGGGTGACTAATAATAACGATTTATGACAAAAAATAAAAATCACAAAATATGGAGATACAACGTTTCAGAAGGACAGCAGCAATATACAGAACACAAATTATTGCATTTTCCTGTTCTCTTTTGACTGACAGGATATATCAGCAATGAAAAACTTATTTTATTGACCGATACCGATTATTGGCCAATATAGCAGTGGATAAAAACTCACCATCAGTGGACTGAAACTTTTTTATATGCAGTGGATTCAAATGATACACACTTTAATTCATTAACATTTTAATTTTCTTTTCTAACCAGTTTTATTAACGTTTCTATTGGAAAATATTGCTTGCTGAATAAATTCATGATGGCTGAGTAAATATGAAATACACAAGTACATCTAACTGTAAATACTGTTAGTCACATCTGTTAAAATTCCAAATGTTCACAAACTCATGCTTTTCAAATTATGTCAGACTAAATAAAGTATGTGGTATCCTTCATTATATCTTTCCTCGCTAAAGGGAAGATGAGGCTGTTTAATCCGCCTGTGCATGTACGTGTGTTTGTGTGTGTTGCACGTGTGTGTGTGTGTGTGTATGACAGCTTGTTAGAGAGCATCACACTGCCTTTCGTTTGCACCCTTAGCTGTTGCTATGACGTCTTAGATAGTGCAAGTGCTCACTGACTAAAACACACTTCTGCTGCTGATAAAAGTGGAAAAGTGAGGTGTGCGGTGTTGGATTTTTTCTGTTTTTCACGTTTGATGTTTCGACTGTTAGTCTGTATGCAGCTCTGGTGATGTCACGGCACATTTGCATCTTCTCTACAGGCTTGGCCCTTGTAAGCTATTAACACATACTGTAAACACGTTCTTGGAAAGCAAGTATGATAAAGTCACTTTGCAGGTGCACTTTTTGAGATCTTTGTTTAATCTCTCAGGAGCCTCTTTATCTGCCGTTGAATAGAATCATTGTTATAAAGTACTAATCTAAAACATCATACCGCACATTAAGGAGATAAAAGGTGTGTTGTGGATAAAACCATCTGCTGCAGCTGTGTTTGAATAAGTCATCTTTGGAGGGGTGGGTAGATCCGTATGGCTTGTTCATGTCAAAGTCTGTAATAAAAATTAAAGTCTGTAATTGTTGCCTTGAGCTGCAAGGTGCTGTGGAGGCCATACAATAAGAGCCATTAAACTGCACCCAAACTCCATAAAGAAGCCCCTTCTCCTGGTGCCCACGCTCCTTTTAGACTATGGTTCTTTCTGTGTCAGAGGTGCATTTGCGTGGTGTTTGTAACGGTAAATGCAATATGCTTTAAAAGACGGCATGAAACACTTACAAACGGAGACTGATGCTGGTGCGGATGTTGGTTTTCAAAAGCTTTTTACCTGCTTATAAATGCATCTGTTTGATAAAATCAGACATGTTCACTACCCAGTATGATTTCCTCTTTGATAATGCACAAGCTTGGCTGTATTCTCACCTGCCCACATGCCCCGCAGGAACAAGCAGGTCTGCTATTAGATATAGCAGCATGAGAGTGCTGATAGTGTTTGAAGCAGTCAGCTCTGTTCTTGTCTGATTCTCAACCAGTCAGGTCAAATAACTCAACACCATCTTATTTGGCTATTGTTTGGTTTATCTTTCTCGTGCAATTGATTGCTGTCTGTATGCAATTTAAACGTTGTTTCATTTTTTTATGTCCTCATGTTTCATTTAACAATGTGATCAAAATGTAATTTTTGTAGATGTGCGATCATGCGTGTGAGCTTTGAGGCTATCTACAGCCATGGAAAAAATTAAGAGAGCACTCCAGTTTTGCCTTTAATCAGCATTTCTGCATATATTGTGGCAATTCAACAGAATTTCAGCAGAAATAAACCTCACGAAGGTTTACAAAGTCACCCAAAAGCAACGTGGAAGACTGAGAGAATGCAAAGACAGTTAAAAAATAGGCTTTTTACTTTATAAAGTAAAAAGCTATATTATTATTATTTTTAATGTAAAAACATTAGTATTGTGATGTTTAAACATGAATATGAACCTGTTTTCTTTGCAGTATTCAAGATCTGAAAACATTGCATCTTTTTTTATTGTTTTAATTTAGTCCCGTTTAAATGCGCTGCAAATAAATACAAATAAAAACAATATTTTTATTTGGAATTTGGCAGAAATGTTGTCACTACTTCACAGAATAAAGCAAAAATAATACTTGAATTATTTTTGCAATTTGCAAATTTTTCCTAATATTTTTTCCATAGCTATATATGCATATCACAATTTATGGCTGTGATGTAAGCAAAAAGGGAGTGAACCAGATTATATGGTCCACCCACTTCTGGTTTCAAAGATTG
The DNA here is from genome assembly GCF_024868665.1 of Triplophysa rosa. Classification (NCBI taxonomy): domain Eukaryota; kingdom Metazoa; phylum Chordata; class Actinopteri; order Cypriniformes; family Nemacheilidae; genus Triplophysa; species Triplophysa rosa. The sequence continues at coordinate 14,612,619 of NC_079901.1, read as the reverse complement.
TATATGACAAATCAGGACAATTTTTTTTTAAGTTCTCCAATGGAGTTGCTAATGTTTGGTTTACACATCCGAAACAGACACATGACAGAGCTGCTGGTCCATTTGAATAGAATCATGTTTCTATTAACATAAAATAGCAATACTGTTGATGAAAAGAAGACAGGATATCCATTAACAGGTCAAACCTGAAATCCTCTTTCTTCTGCTGATAGACAGCAAACTAAAATAAATTGCACAGTGATAACAGAGGCAGCATCAACCTGATATCACACATTCTGCTTCCAGTGTACCGATAGAAAGAGACATATTGTTTGAAGGAGGAACATGTGTGCATGGACTAAATACAGCTATGGAACACTATGCATACAGCAATCTCGATATCACAAAAGGATGAGTCATCTGTATTATAATATCCTCAATACAAGCTTGATCCACACTCAGACACAAACACAACGAACAAGTATAATGACATGCTTTCTTTTATCTGTTTTCTTACGAACTTTGTTTTGATCTTGAAACAGAGCTACATAATTTAAACATGTTGTCCAAAACGACCATGTTGCGCACATTGCAGAGCACTCACAATGCCAACGCGAACCACAGAAGCGGATGCATAAGAAACATATTTAGCTAAAAATGCATCTTTTTTATGCCTGGCACCTGACACAGAACAGTTTTACATTTGCAGCCGTTTGTGTTCCAGTGTGCGTAGAACAGATGGATGTGGATGTGTTCCAAGAGCGTGATTTCAGTGCTAATAATACAGATGGTACATTGTTAAGCTGAAGGGAGTGTATAAACACATCAGACACAATAAGAAACGAGATGAACGCGGTAATTAGATTTCAAGCTTTAGATTCTTACGCAACCCTTGAGAACCTACATATGTGGATTTTAAGGGGCACTAGAGAGGGAGTATGAAAATGTACAGCCAATTCTACTCAGTCTCATTCAAACAGGTTAAATACATGTTTGGTAGGAAGACCTAATTGTTACAAGTGCATGGTTAATGACTCACACGCGGTGATATGTTGAATGTAAGGACCCTTCTGGAGCTCTGCGGGTTTGTTTGCATTGAGGCCTCTTACAGATGAGACAGATTTGGATCAAAAGGATAGCTCTTAACCTTTGATAGCTCTGGTGTGCTAATATATGACTTAAAAGCCACTTTCATGCCATAATTTCTATTCATTATAGGCAAAGTCTGATCTTATGTCTAATGTTACAGGTGGTCCTTGTGGCAGGTGAGGTAAAGGAAGAAAGAGAAAGAGTGACGGAAGAAAGAGCGAAAGGTAGGATGCTACCGACAATGGATGTCTATTTCAACCCCTTTTGTCATAAGTGAAGGGTGCTATTTCTGGCGTGTCATCAGACTTTTCCTTGGAGTTATGCGTCTGTCTCCAAGTCTACCTGAGATTTAATTACATAGAATGACTGCACCTGACAGCCGGGGATGTCACACTCGCACACGCACGGCAATGACCTCATCAACTACCTCTCAACTCTTAACTAAAGGATGAACTCTATGAATATTAATGCTGGTGAAATTAATTCATGATTATTCTGACACTACACAAAGTGTACCGCCGAACAGGCTGTACGTGGACGTTGTCATAATTTAAATAAAGGGTCATTTTTGCCACCGCAATTATGGTTACGAAGTCAAAATGGATGATTTTTTTCGTCTCTACAATTATTACAACATTGGTTGAAGGGGAAAAGCTGCAAGTGTTTTCTATTGAACAACAGCTTGTATGCACCGATGCTGTGAAAGTCTGAGGTTTGAAGCCAAATCTGTGATATTCGAGGAAGATCCACATAAAGGAATTGAGGTAAATCCCTTCTGCAAATGCCACATCCTTATGAGGCTGGCCACAAGCATAGGGGAGTTTCACACTCAAGTGAGGGGATTTACCTGTCATAATGACGATTAGTATAATGGAATATATGAGTAGTGCAGTATGCTGAAGCTAGGAGACCTGGTTTGTACATGGACTCTTTTGGGAAAACCAGGTTAATGCAGGAGGAGGTTGCGTGTTGTGTGTTCATGGTTAAATAACAGTATTCACACAGATATGAAATAGAGTTTTTTTACTCTACCTCATGTCATTATAAACCTGTATTTTTAAAGAATTGTTACTTGGATCTATTCCACAAACTATGGAATGTTTTATTACTTTTTACTTCTTAGTCCGTGTCATTATATGGCAAGAGCTGTCCAACAGTTCTTCACAAATGTATCGTCTTTTACAGAAAACACAATATTATAATATGGGGGGGAAAGGAATTTTCATTTCGGGTGAGCTATTCCTTTAATGGTTGCATTAAGCTACATAAAGCAATTTATTTCTGGATTCATGGAAATGATCTGAAAAGTAACATTTAGGGTCTGAATAATCATGAATTATTGCTTCATGAATATGCCTGCGTCATTGCATGTCACAACAAGTCAAAATGTAACAGAATTTTTTATCACCCTCAATTATTAAAGCATTTTTAAATGTTTTGTACATAACCTGTCACCAGCAGAGCATCCTGGAAGACAGATGATCATTTTTTATCTTGTTTTGTGTCAGTCTATTGCTTAAAGTGTGTTCCACTGGTGATGTTGATGCTATTGGTGTGCTGTTTCTGTAACACCTAGCTGAAGCTCCAGATGGAGAAAGAGTGGCCTAAATAAATAAAGTCTCCATGCTGGGTCCCCAAGTGACTCCTGCTGCTTTTCCTGATGCTGTGGGTTTGGCTGCTTTCTGTAAGCCCCGTTGTCCAAGTGGTGAACTGGCCCTTTTATTAAAAAATGGTGGAAAGGCTGTTATACAGTTTGATATTTGAACTGTAACTTCAGGCATGGTTTCAGATTATCCTTTATATAATAACAGGCAAATAACAGGATGCTTAACATAGAATGTAACAGGATTGAAATAAATACCCTTTCAGTTAGGGATGTTGGCTGTTTGTTTACTGCATTACAACATGAAGACACTGGAAAATGTGAAAAGTCATTTTCAACATTTAAAATCTGTTTCTTCGGTTTAATGTTATATCCAGTCAATTAGGACATATACGGTAAAATAGGGACATATAAATGCATTGTATAGAATGACTCACCACATATTGGCTAGTTACATGCCCCTTTATTAGTATTGTAACTTTTAAAATAACAATATTGAAAGAGATGTCTACAATCAGTAACAGTTTCAAAAGACCTATTGTAAATAATGCATCATGTTGAATAATCATATACGTTGTAACTTGCAAATATTTTCATCTTGTTCTTCTGTCTGTTCGCAAATTGTTGCTAATGTCTCGTTTCAGATTCAGATCCTTTCAAACAATAATTTTCATCTAACAATACATTGATTTGATGTCAAGTATCATGAAATATCATGAGGTTTCAAATGAATAATGCAGATACAAAAGAAGTGCTCTTTCATCGTATCTACCAAATATTAACACAGTGTTCTCAAGAAGTTATCGTCTCTGTAAATAATAATAATAATTTAGTAAAGTTATTTTAAAACATTTCATATTATTATTATGTTTGGCGATGTCAATCATGCTTCAAATGAGCAACCTCATAAAAAACAAATAATTAGCATAAAATAAATGAGTCTTGTCTTCCAATGTTGTTGTGCTAAGCTGAATTTATGCCCATACACCTGCATGGTTAATAGAGTAGTTTTACTGTAATGTGGTGCATTTACTTCGCTCGTCTTGGCATTAGTGCTGTCTCCATCAGAACATGGGTGTTAATGAAGAACTTTGGCAAGGTGATTATGCTTTGATTGGCTTAATGTGATAGCTTATGTGTACTGTTTGTTGCTTTTTGTGAAGATACGTTGAGAAGTTGAGATAAAAAATGGTGGTAGAATTTTCTGCCAACCATGAAACTGAGCTCTTGCAGAGTTTTGGAATTACAGTAACTTTTTCCATAAAGCAAATTATCCATAGATGTGCAAATGCCCTAAGAGACTATGTGAGGTAAAGGAAGATGCCAGTTTATAAATAGTGATGAACACAGAACAAGCCAGCCTGGTTTAACACTTCATTGCCATGGTGATAATGACTATATATTCCTTCAATCGGCACTAATAGAGAGCCTGTCTTTTTATAAAGCATCTCAGAAATACCTGTTTTTTACAGTCAGAGATGAACTAAGATGTGAGATTTAAACAATGCAAAGACTGTCTTCTTTCACCGCAAGACAAAATAATAATTTCTCTGCTTTAATGGTTTAATGGGTGAAGTATAATTCAGTATATTTCGCTTTTAATCGTCACTATGGTAGCTGTGCAGAATTAAAGGCCGTCATGCAACAGCTCGTGAACAGACATCTTTTTGCAGTCTATTAGATATGCCAAGTAAAAGAATGTGACGATTGCTGATGACGACCGTTTGATTTACACGGACATCATTTCAGAGCCAGTCTGATAAGACACATCAGATTGCTTTGAGCAGGGAGCGTCTGTTCAATAACGCAACATGAAAGGCTGACAGATAAGCACTACCCAACTATTTACTGCCAGCTAATGTGATTGAACAGGGATGGAGAAAACAGCAAGTCTATGCCCTGTTTCAACACAGTGTTTAATCGGCAGATATAGAGAAGTAATACCTGCAATTCAGTGGTGCTTTTTTACGTAGTCAAATGAGCAGCAAACCTGCCCCAAACCTGTTGAAAGAACTTTAATTATTGTTCTGACTTTGTGCCCTGTCATAGGCTGTAATAATAGTCTATTCTTTAGATTTTCATGTCTCATTTGATCGCTGCATGACGTGCATGTAAATGTCACTCAGTTCCTCAATTAACTATGAGTGGATGTCTCGTGAACTACCACAGTTCCACTCGATATTTTAATGCATCTGGGAGAGCTATTTCATTCCTCTGATGAATTTCAAGCTTAGAATATGAAAGGCAGACTCTCATGCCGAACACGGAGAGGATTTCGTATTTTAGAGGTGATGTCGTCTTATGTGGTAACAGAACCTTCATTTAAATAGTGACTATTTAAAGGTGCTGTGTGTGGGAGGATCTATTGACAGAAATTTAAAGGGGTCATATGACAGGGCTAAAATGAATATTATGGTTTGTTTTAGATGTAATGCAATGTGTATACATGATTTAAGTTTCAAAAACGCTGTATTTTCCACATACCGTGCATGTTTGCTTCTACAGTAGCCCTAAAGGGGCATTTAACAACCTCAACACTAGATGCCGCTAAAATATCCACATTGCTCTTTTAAGAACCATTTTACTCTTTCTTAATTTATATATTTATGAAGGTCACTTCTAAAGAACAGAATGTTTTTCTTTTAAATATTGTTGTGTAAAATGTACGTTTTTGGTGGGGGGGTATACGTGAATGTTTATTATCACCTATGTTATGCATTCTATAAATTATGTGTTGTTTAAGACATAAATTGGATCAAATATGGAAATTTTCTGGGTTAATCCAACATTTGTGTTGCTCTGTATTGTACCCAACTATGGGTTGAAACAACCCAGTCCTGTTAAGAGTGTCATAGCTGAATGAATACAATATTTATTTTTCCTGATTACAGTGTTTCCATGTCAAATTGTATTAGATGTATGCTTTTATTTTACCTGATTTACTCTTATTTGTTGTTTTTCTTGCATCTTCCATAAGGATAATTTTGAGGGGCACACAAACAAACAAATCAAGACCTTGTTCCGAGTTGGAACAAGCTGTTCTTAACCCTGAACACTTGAATCAACTAGATTTATCAACTAGCCATGTCAAGAACACGATAAAAACAATAACCAAACAAAAAAGTGGCTAACATGGGAATTAAACCGGTAGACATTACTTGCCAATAAGGATTTTCTCATAGACAAGTGTAGTGTCTGTGTAATCGTCATATCTTTTAGAGCCCTGCTTTCTAATTTTCAAACAAGCTTCTATAACACTGCATCCAACCACAGAGTCCTCCGAAAACAGCGTATCCCTCATGTTTGTTTCTTAAATTTACATGTTTTTCTCTTTTTCTTGATTCAGTCAGTGAGAACACAATGATCCAAGGGAGGTAAATAAGACGCTGCCTCCCTCTGAAACTTCATCTCTATCGTCACTGTTGGACGTTGTTTCTTTGGAAAAACGAGATCCAATCACATCTGTGTTATTTTTGTACTGCCAATTACTTCCCAGCTAATCTCCAGTATTCACTGATATTTTATTCAGTCAATGTCTAATCCACTATTCCTGGTTTTCTAATCAAATCTATTGTCACCCAAACAGCATGCATCCATTCTCCCGGGCAGAACATGCATATCAGTCGTCAGGAAGAAACTTGTGTCACAGATCAAAATCAATTTTATGTTTTTTTCCTGCAAAGCCACATGAACAGTGGAAGATGACGTTAACCTGAGCCTCAACAATGTCAGCCTCAGTAGATTATTGACTTTCTGTGAAGCTTTCTTTAGTTAGTTTGTGTGATCATCCCTTTTCTGACTTTGTCTCTGATTTGACGCACCACAGAGATGCATGATCCATCTCATTCTGTATTCCCATCACACGAATGAATGGACACTTAAAATGCTTAAATCTCATATTAATCTTGAGTGCCTATACAGTAGTATTGCATACGTCGGTATCTTCGAAGAGTATTTAGTTTGATCAAATTTATAAAAGAGAGATACAGCTGTCCGATTATTTCCGGAAAAACCCGAGCTGCTAGAGGTGGAACTAGTGGGGAGAGTGGGATGGAACTAGAGCACGAGCAAGCAACACATCATCACATTAATCCCTTTGTGTTTTGTACATTATGCACATATACGTCGATTGCCAGCAAAACACAGACGTTTGATTTAGTTTGACTTACCGCGTGCAGGTGATGTCCGGCATCTTTTAGCACTGGGACCGTGCCATCTATCGGTTTCAAACGATCTCCAAATCCAGCGTTATATCCACCATTTATATAACATCTATCATTGAAATGCTGTGAACAAACAGACACACCTAAACTTCACTATCGCAAGAGTAACGAGCTGCAGTGCAGCCCATCTTGACGCAGCGCAGATAACCTTGATGGTAAGCGGGTCTCGCTCGTCGGTTGGCTCGTGGGCGGGCTCTTTCTTTTGCCTTGCCATGCTTTTCCAGGAGAATGGCCAATTAAAGGAATAGGATTCCTGTGATGACACAAGGATCCAGAATTACAAAAAACTTTCCGAAACAAGTTGGAGTGCTGGGGGAGTGTATCAAGTGTCAACAGTGTTGACAATGTTAAGCATGAGAAGCCAGCATATTTAACAGTGTAAAGAAGTCAGAATGCAGGACATAGCATGATACCCAATCTTTAAAGGGATAGTTCACCCAATTATTTTATCATTTACTCGCCCTCATGTCATTCCAAACCTGTATGACTTACTTTCTTCTGTAGAACACAAAAGAAAAAACTAAGAAGACTATAATTAAAAATTGAGAGACCATTAAGAGACCAAAAAATTAAGAGACCAAATTAACATTTAATCAGCATTTCTAGTTGTAGTGTGGCCATTCCAGTCCAGTGTCTGTTGAATTTCAACAAAATTATACCTCAGGAGTGACCTAAAGTCATCCAACAGCAATGTGTTAAACAACTGTTAAAAACTAAGGTTATCACATTAAAAAATAATGCTTAACTTTTCCTAAATACATGTAGAAGTATTACTGTTGTATTGCTTAAAAGTGAATATGAACTTTTTTTCTTTGCAGTATTTGAGGTCTGAAAAAATACAGAGCATCTTTTCTGTTATTTTGGCCTGTTTCTCCAGTTTTCATTTTCTGCAAATAAATGCAAATAGAAACAATCGTTTTATTAGGGCTGTCAAACAGTTAATCGTGATTAATCGCATCAAGAATAAAAGTTTGTGTTTACACAACATATGTCTGTGTACTGTGCATATTAATCTTGTATTAATAAACACATATAGTGTTGGGTGTAACTAGTTACTAAGTAATTAGTTACTGTAATTTAATTTTTAAAAGTAAAGTAAGGGATTACTCTTGTTTTTTCTGTAATTTAATTACAGTTACCTCTGATGTAATTGAACTAAATACTGTGCAATATATTCAATAGTGGAAACGACATCAAAATTATAAGTCTAACTTTAAAATGTAGGCTTTAATGTATCCTTCTCACATTTGTATACTTTGGTCAGTTAATAATAGGGATGGGAATCGCAGGGTACCTCCCGATACGATTCGATACGCGATACAGGGCTCACGATACCGATAATATCACAATGCGCCGATTATGCGATAATCGATATATCGCTTGGCAATTCTATAACAATACATCACGACATCTGTAAATGAAGGGGGAAAAAAGATCTATTAGATGAGCATTTTTAGTGTGTTGCGACTCTCTTGTCTTTAGGTTTGTTTATTCTTGCGCTTGTCTTTGCACTGTGAGTCTCTGGTGACTCCACATGTGTCTGCCAAAACGGAGGTTTGCGGCGCGTCACCTCAAAGCGCTCACGCTATGAGGATCATCGCGCATTTCAAGTTTCGCGCATTTCAAGTTTCGCCTCGGCTCGCCTAAAGTTGAACTTTGTAAAAACTATTAAAGCTTTACAAAACAATCTGACTTCTGAAATACGTGAGAATGAGCTTTTTTAATATGCACGCGCAGACACCTGCACCCCTGCACGAGCACTGCGGGTGAGAGAGAAAGCGCCGGACTGGAGCGAATCACGAAACTACAGACTGAAAGAAGGTCAAAAGAGTATTCCTAACTTGCAGAGCGCCGAGTTAACCACGTCTACTTATTTACATTCACTACGAAATCCAAAGTGCGCCCAAACTTTTAATTTAAAAGACGCTGGCGCATCTCTAGTTTGTTGTTGGTCCGCCATTATGCTCGTATTTCTTCTCCGCTGTGAATTACAATTTCCGTTCATCTGACCATCCGTAATTTGGGAGCGTCACCACAAGAAATATGTGGGTACTGCCGTTCTGGTAAGCACAGTGTAGGTATGAATTTAGATCTTTTGTATTTGAAAAAAAAAAATCGATACTTTGTGCCAGAGTATCGATAATGTCTCGCGGGCTGAAATGTTGCGATAAATCGCCATATCGATATTTTTCCCCACCCCTAGTTAATAATAATAATTTATGTAGTTATTTATTATTTATTTGCAGTGTTGGGGAGTAGCTAACTACAAGTAGCGACGCTACTAACTTAACGACATTTTTCAGTAGCTTGGCGGTAGCTCAACTATTTTTAAAAAGTGGTTCATTATCGCCATCTACTGCAGTAACTATGTATTGCGGCTTTACGCTTCACTGAGAAGAGATCGTAAAGGACGTATATGGCTGGGTAAATATTTAAAGTTCGAAACACCCATCCTATTAAGTATTAAATATGAATCTTATGTAATGAAAAAATAAATGAACAATACAACGATTATGGTATTGTATTACATTGTTTTAAACTTCTCTATTTGTTTAAAACATTAGTCAATAAATTACACCACATCACACAAAAATATAGTAGGCTACTTTAGTATTTACTATAGTAAATTGTAGTATATTACAGCTATCGAATATTATGGTAACTATCACACTCTATTAACACATACTACAGTTTTTTGTAGTATCTAGCTATAGTAAATTCATACACTTTATACATTCTGTAGTATACTTTAATATTTACTAAAGTAAAAAAACGGTACTGTATCTAAGAAATTTATTATACAGTTTGCTATAATATAATATATTATGTATTATATAATATTACACTCCTGTATTTTTTTAATGTGAGATTGTAAAAAATACAAAAAGTAGTTTCAAAGAAGCTAGCTACTTTTTTACAGTAACTTGTAGTGTAGCTAACTACTTTTTTAAAATGGGTAGCTAAACTGTAACTTAACTACTTTTATTAATGAGTAGCTTGTAGCTTATCTAACTACAATTTCAAAGTAGCTTCCCCAACACTGTTTATTTGAATGAATTAAAAGAGCCGGTTCATGTCTATCCTTGAATCAATTCTAATCAAGGTTGATATAGGATATAGAAAGTAATTAGTAATAAGTAATTAAATACTTTTTGGAGAGAGTAATTTGTACAGTAATCTAATTACACTATTGAAATTAGTAACTAGTAATTAATTACTTTTTCAGAGTAACTTACCCAAAACTGCACATACATGCATATACGTATTTAAGAAAACTATAAAATATAAAAATGAATATGCATTTATATATAATTTCAATTATTGGTAAATATAAATAAATCCACCTAAATATTAACTAAACATATATGTTTGTGTATGTTTTTATGTTAATATAAAATATATAGTAAAACTCATATTCACAGCACACAGACATATATTATGTAAACACAAACTTTTATTGTGAATATTCTCGATTAATCATTTGACAGCCCTAATTTTTATTTGAAATTTGGGAGAAATTTTGTTAGTAGTTCACAGAATAAAACAAAAATGATCATTTCACCAAAACACATACAGTTGATGTCACTAAACAACTGACTTTTCCCCATTTTTTTATTTGAAACATATAGTTCTTTTTGCCAGCTTTTGTCACAGTTTTAGTTGACTTAAATGTACAAAAGATTGTGCCATAGCTGGACTCATATAACTTTGTTTTGATACGCTCATCACATAGAATATTATACACATATTGAAAAACTCATCAAGAGCTATTTGTGATCATCTCCAACAGTTGCAACATTTCTCAACAAAAGCTTTGCTATTGATTTTTTCATGTCTGGGTGCTATAAAATGATGAGCCCTCTCAATACTCATATTGATCTTTGCTTTCTGTTGCCCACTGATCCTGAACAGCGATGAAATGACTCTGACATTTACATGATATGCATTTATCCACCTCACACCTCCTTTTGCAAGATGGCCATCAGTATTATTAGGTCCATGTTATTTGATGCTTTACAATTTCTGATTACTACGTTCAGTATATGTTTAGTAGTATACTGTATTTCAAACAAAACAATATTACACATAATTGTAAGTGCATAATCATGGAATCTTGTGAATATCTACTCCGCGAAAGGTCAATTGATTGGTGCTTGGGGCTTGTAAAAGGTCAGAAACGGCTGTGTCTTTGTGTCTGCTGGAGAGAGGAAATACTCTTGTGTCTCTCAGTCTGTGGTCCCTCCTGGGGGGTGGGGGGGGTAATGCTGGTGGAAACCCTGAGCCGCCTCACGTTCCACAGCGTTGCCTTAGTCTTAATAGCCGAGGTTAGGATTTGGGTCGGCGCAATTGATTGAAGATCGAACTGACGCTTGAGCACTTTTCATTCCCAATCAACTTGCAAAGACTTTAAAGTCACAGTGATGTTTTCATTTTTTGCTTTAAGACACTTCACATTGGGTCTGGGGCCGTGCAGCAACTCATGCTCTCGGCACCAATCAATCCACTAAACAAGCTAATAACAGTCATTAGTGAAGCTCTGCACTCCCGCTTCTTAACATTCATTGAGCAAATGGGAAGGGGGCAGTGAGAGAAAAAGTGGGCCGTGTCACATCCTGTGCTTCAGATCAAGTTCTCCTTCCTCCGTTAGTTGATCTGATTCGGGACAGAAGGATCTAGGAAGTTTATGAAGAAAAATCAGCATGAATCATTAGCACGTGTATGGGTGTCAGGCCGATTTGAGTCTGTGCGAAAATGTTCTGTAGCATTTCTCACTGCTTATTTATTTTTGGAATTAAATAAAGTTCAATGGGAGCTTGATGTGGTTAACAGGTTTCAACTTCTGTACCTCATCTGTACTGCGGCAACAAATGCTGTGGAACATTTCAGACCCATTGAAATGAGCAGTCCACCATATTAGCGTATTATATGAAGATTTTAGAAATATTAGACCTGTTGGCTTTTGAAATTATTTGTAAAACCAAATTGATTATACTTAAAAACTCAAGGAAGCAAAAACTCTGGTCACACTTCAGTATAGGGGGCCATTCTTGCTATTAACAAACCATAAACTACGACTTTTCCCCCAATAAACTCTTCATTTGTTGCTTATTATTAGTTAGTAAGGTAGTTGTTATTTAGGTATTGGGTAGGATTAGGGATGTAGAGTATGGTCGTGCAGAATATGTGCTTTATAATTACTAATAAACACCCAATATGCCAATAATAGGCATGCTAATAACAACTAGTTAATAGTGAGAATTGCCCCCTATACTGAGTGTTACCAAAAAGCTTTTACAGTGTAGTTGTTAATACTTAAATGACTTCAGTTTATGTTAATTAAAGTAATTTCAGTTTTCCATTGATGTTAATCGATGATAGATTGACAGGCTCAGTGAGTGGGTGACCTTGTTTGACCTATGAGCTCTTCCTTTTATGGCTCCTGCAATAGAGTTGTATGTGTATACACATACAATATGTAGCATCCTGAACGGCAGCTTGAGTAGGTGCCTGTTCAGGGTACGCAGATCTAGCAACCCCCCTTTTCGGGGACAATGAAGTACGGGCTGCAGAACCTGTTGAACATCTCGGCTAGAGGGATGAGCACGATCGCTTGCCAGAGGGGTGGTGACCCTGGCCCGAAGCACGGGAGCATCCTACCCTCTGACTGAGGTAAGAGGATGTCCCGAACTTGAGCGGGCGTCTGGTGAGTTGTATCACGTAGCCGAGACAGATCGTATCCTGTAGCCCGCGTGATGGTTTATGGGCTCTAGTCAGGCTCCCAGGGACCGAGACATGGGCTAGGGGTATGATCTGCTTCATCGACCTCCCAGGGGGTGGTTCGATGGCGAGCAGTGCGGATCCCTTGCCGTGGGGAAGCCCCCGGGGAGTAGATCGGCTCTGCTGCTTACCTGCCTGGCAATGATGTAGCACAACGCACTGTCGATTGAGAGTGCTGAAGGCTACTGATTATCCTCGACATTGGGTCTCGCCATGACGCAACGTCGAGTTGCCGAACACCGTCGTGTAGAGGGTGAGAGTGGCTGTGATAAACACCCAGAGAGAAAGGACTCTTAAGAGAGTGGGCTGTTGGGGCAGGGCAGGAACCGTCCCGGATCGACCATCCAGTGTGAAATGGCTGGGGTCGCGCCCGATGGTATTCTCGATCTCCCCGGGGTCTTCCCATGAGGCTCGCTGCTTTTGCCGCGGCTGCTGACGGGGTAATGGTCTCCTCTTCGATGTCTCTTCCGGGGGGCTGCCTGAGTGAGGGGCGCCAGAGCCGGAGGGCGTCGAAGAGGACCAGGGCTGCTGGGAAGCAGACAGTGTATGGGACAGCCGAGTCGCGGCGGGGGAGAGGATATGCTTGATATCCTCTGTCTGCTTCTTTACTGTCGAGAACTGCGGCTCGACAGTATCACCAGATGCAACCCTTGCGAGATGCGAGAAGGCGGACCTTCTCGGTGTTACTCATCTGTGCAAGGTTCGGCCAGAGGTGTCTCTCATGGACCATAATTGTGGACATTGCCCGACCCAGGGCCCGCGTGGTCACCTTGGTCGCCCATAGAGCGAGGTCGGTGGTGGCGCGGAGTTCCTGCATAAGCGCTGGGTCGGTCTTACCCTCGTGGAGCTCTCTCAATGCGTGCACTGCGGCGGCACACTCCACCTGGGGGACATCGACGTATCCTCTAGCTGCCTCACCCTCGAGGGAAGAGAGGGTGACAGAACTTGTTCGACGTGAACGTGCCGGAGAGGGGGCTCCAGGTCTTACTAAGTTCCTCATGCACTTCTGGTAAACACGACACTGGGGGCGGGCGCTGCTTGGATCCGCGCTCAAGCCCGAGGCACCATGTAACCAGCCGCGAGCACTGGGAGAAGCAGTGCGGGCACTGCAACCCAACGCTCACGGCGGCCCGGGAAAGCATGGCTGACATTTCGTGTCATGTCCGTCCCCCTCCTCGATGAGTGTGTTGCCAGAGGTGGGTAGTAACGCGCTACATTTACTTCGTTACATTTACTTGAGTAACATTTTGGAAAATATGTACTTTTTAAGTAAAATTAAAAGTGTGTACTTTTACTCTTACTTGAGTAAATTTCTAATAGAAAATCTGTACTTTTACTTCGTTACATAACTTACATTGCGCGACGTTCCTTCGTTCCTTCATTTTAAAATATGCTTTTTAAAACGCGTTGTTTATTTCAATGTTGTCGTCTCTTTTTACGGGCATTCCCGAGTGATCGATTCATTTGAGTCGATTCTTTGGAAAGCATTAATTGAACAATGGGCAAAACCATTTGAATAGGCTAATGAATCTGTTCAAATGATTTGTTCAGTTCGCAGCACGATCTGAATCATCTGAAGCAGGATTACTCACTCCTCGTAGCGCGAAACTTAAGAACACGCAGAACACAAAGAGCGTTGGATGAAGTGGATATTAATCTATATCTATACAATCAAAACTGTAAATGTGTCATATTGTTTGCCAGCGATGATAAATGCCCGCCATTTGCGCTCACCCGCGCGACCTGTTCGTCAGACACAGCAGCATGCGCGTTACCTGTCAGACACAGAGACGTGGGCTTGCAGAAATATACATTTGAAGAACAGAAGGAAGAAAACTTGTTGATGGGCGTGTGGTTCACTGTTTACTGTTTGTTTACAAGTAAGAGCGTTTCACAACACACACGTGACACAACACGAGAAAACATGAGCTTTGTTCAAAAATGTGTATTTCATTTAAGAGAGCACTGCAGATGTTCTAGATCATCTTAGGAAATGCTCTGAGTTTAGTTCATGCTTTAGTTTGACATGGTCTATTATTCTAAATAAGTTGTGTAAACTACATTGACATCAGGACTAGATGAAATTTACAGAAATGCTTGTCTCTTCTGTGTTTGTCTATTCTTTAGTCTCTCTAGTATATTGCAAAGATATCTGCTTATGATAATACAAATATTGATTAAAATGTAATATTAAAATATTGGCGTTAATATTAATTTAATGTAGTAGGCCTATATAATCAGATACAAAGTAACTAAGTAACTAGCTACTTGAGTAGTTTTTTCATTGCATACTTTTTTACTTTTACTCAAGTAAATTTTAAAATAGTGACTTTTACTTTTACTTGAGTAACAATTTCTCAAGTTACTTGTACTTTTACTTGAGTAAAGATTTTGGCTACTCTACCCACCTCTGTGTGTTGCACCCATGAGAACAGCCGGACATGCCACGCTGGAGAAATTTGCTTTTTTAGAGAAAAAAACTCAAACACTTCTGGAACTGCCGAGACGCCCAGGGGAAGTCGCTGCAGGAAGGGACAGTCCGCTGCACCACGTCATAAGATTCCAGCAGTAATTCGGCGTAGAGTTTGAAGTATCGAAGTCGATCAGTGTGAAGGCTCCGAAGAACAAAAGGTGAATGAATGCAGCACGCCGTCTCCCCTTTATACCCAGATTTCCGGGGTAAATGCAAAAAATTGGCCTTTTCTAAACTAGTTAGAAGTTGATAGGTTCTCAAGAGCAAACCCCATCTGTCGGCTCGACACAACGTCGAGAGACCGACAGAAAGGGAAGTGTAGACACAGATCTTACTTTTTGCAATCTTCCAAAAGTCTATGGGAAAAATGTATAGGCTTTTGGTCGATGGAACCAGTGCGGCACTTACTTCCGGGTTGGCCAAATACGTCATCTCTGAGGTACTCTATGGGGTGTACAGTGTTGGGTAAGTTACCCTCAAAAAGTAATTAATTACTAGTTACTAATTTCAATAGTGTAATTAGATTACTGTACAAATTATTCTCTCCAAAAAGTATTTAGTTACTTATTGCTAATTACTTTCTATATCCTATATCAACCTTGATTAGTTATGTGATTCAAGGATAGGCATGAAAGGGCTCTTTTAATTGAGTCAAATAAATAATATTAAACTACATAAAGTACTCTTATTAACTGACCAAAGTATTACAAATGTGTGAATTATACATTAAAGCACAGATTTTAAAGTTTGACTTTGAATTTTGATGTCAATTCCACTATTGCACACACATGTATTACAGAAAGTATTTTGTATAATTACATCAAAAGTAACTGTAATTAAATTACAGAAAAAATAAGAGTAATCCCTTACTTTACTTTTTCAAGGGAAAAGTAATTAAATTACAGTAACTAATTACTTAGTAACTAGTTACACCCAACACCCCAGGTGTATATTGTCACCTCAAGACTGTTTTGGTTGGAAGAGTGTCTCCCATGTGCATTTATATATTCTTATGCAGACAATTTTGTTATTATGTAGATAAATAATATTCTGTTGATGTTGAAGCAGTGATTCTACTGATCTACTCATCAGTATTTACAACAGGAGTTAGGACATCTCATTGGTTTTACTTCATTTGTCTTGTAATTCATAGCTGATTTGCATTAAATACATCACTTTGTATTAGCCCTGTGTTTTGAAATGAACAGACACACCTGACACATTCATTCCTCCAAATGACACTCAGCCTTCTTTAATTAATTCATTACACACTCATCTCTGGCAACCCAAGTATATAATAACGTAACCCCCCACTCCTTGATGATTTTTTTGGATAGTATGATTACCATATTCTATAGCACTTTAAGATTCTTTCTTTGCTTTTTGTTGTCATGGTGACAGTCTTCATGCTTGCATCTATAATTAAGACAGTGAATTACTGTCCTTATCATAGAGCATTATCCCAATTTCACCACTAGAGGGCACCACTATACTTCTCCAAACCAGCGAGATTACATAAACGAGAAAGTGCATTATACATATTTTAATCTAAAGGGAGGAATTGATCATGTAATTGGATCACATAAAAGTCACATGGATTAAAAGGGTATACACATTTGTATGCAATGAAATACTCTCAAAAATGAATGGCCCCTTATGGGGTCTTTATCTCTGTGCCCAAGATTTCTAAATGTTGGGTAACAAATTTCCCTGTCATATGATTGCCATCACTTCTCATTGTTAAGGCATACACGCTTGAACATCATTTGTTTACAAATCTGACAATATGAAGTGAATTATGCCAAACAAATTTAAAATGAGAAAGCCATGAGTAATATTGTTTCTATGGTTACAATGAAAAAAGGGCAAAAAGTTATTTATTGTTCAATAACTTGGGATGTAACCGCTTTTTGGTATGGCAGACTATACAACAGAAAATTTGAATATGCATTAGTCTAAATAGTGTGTCTAATGATAATATATAATCTATGCACTTTTTGCATTCAACCCCAAAATTTTGTGTATTATATGTATCCAACTCACTGTTATGACAAATTACATTCACGTGTTTTGTACAAATCAATTTATACCAACTTGTGAAGCAGTAAGGAATTCTCATAAGATAGTATGTGAATTGTTATAAACAAAGTATTTTGTTGTGATGCCACAAAAAACGATTTTTTGACCCATGTAGGCCTAAATATAGGACAGAACACACTGCTGGGTTAAACATTATAGTGCTGGGTTAGTTCAACCCAACTGCTGGGTTGTCTCCACTCATGGTAGGGTAAAGACAACCCAGCAATTGGGTTACAAATAACCCAGCATTTGGTTATTTTGTGTTCTGTCCAATATTTATCCACACTGTAAAAATAAATGTTTTTTTTTCCACAGAAAATTACATGTTTTTCTGGTAAATTTTGGTCTTTTTCTGTAATTATAAAACGTGAAAAACAGTAAAATTTTGTACAAGTACAGTCTTTCATTACACATTCAATTTGTTAAAAATAACAGTAAAATTCTGTAAAATTACCCAGCACTTTTTAGAGTGTATATTATATTGAGCTATAGAGTCATTTACAATATTTTCCATCTCTGACAGAATTATTGTACCAGCTACTTTGAAGATCGTTGTTATAATAAAAAAAATATTTCTTTTATGCTCCTGAAATGGCCAGTAACCTTCTTCTGCTCTCCTAGCTGACAAGGTCAATCACAGGCCATCATTAAGTGTTTAGCTGAAAATACAAATGGACAGCTTTCCAGCTCCTCTAGCCTATACTTATTTTGATTTTTTGTTGTTGTATTGAAAAGAGAGGGAAACCTCTTAAATTGAGAAATGATACCCTCTTGTGGTACAGATGCAGAAGGAAAGGAATGAAGGAAGGAAGAAAGGAAGAAAGAAAGCTCAAACTCATCAGTAAGGAAGCTGTTAAAACGATTAAAAGGAAAAGACTTTCTATTCTATTCTATTAAGACTTTGTAGGGGAGCATATGAACAATATGTTGTGACAAACTGATGTAAAATCTTTTCACATTATCACTGCGAATGTGATACTGAGATAACATTCACTAAATTACCAAGTAACACAGAAACATGTAATCAAATCTGAGAGAACAACAGGTAAGTAACACCACAATAAACAACCAAAACAAACATGTTTACATGACATGTTCCAACTTTATCACACAGTTAAATAACACACAAACAAATGATTTATTTACAAGTTTATTTAGAAGCATTATTTAAGGTTGAATTCTCACGTACAATAAGGAAAAATTAAACCAATAGTGTTCAAAGAAAACTTGTATACACGGCCCAAGGCTGCAACAGATCCCAAACCTGATATTCCGGCTACTGTGTTTCTGCCATTATACATGTACATGTTACTACACCTTCAGGAAACTTCACCCATTAGCTTTTACTCTGTACGCTGTTTTGACATCTCAAATCCATTTGTTTCCATATTTCTCCTGGATCTCAAGTTTATCTCATAATGAGAATAAATATCACCTTCAGCATACTTCCATTGCCTAACACAAGACAACTCTACAGACATCCAAAGTTTTTTGTTATGTACATTTCGTCTGCCTACTGACACATACTGTACAGTACACAACTGAATGAACGGTCACATGAGACATTGACATCAGAAATAATGCAGTGGTGTGTAAATACAGTGGATTTGACTGAGATTCAGCTGTCCCAATGGACAGGCAGAGAGCATCGGCCACATGCCCTTATCAGTTCTCCGTCCAACGGATAGAAAATGAGTAGCTGGGCTGAAAAAGTGATAAGGAAATGTAGTCGACCAAAATTTAAGCCTTAGTTATACACTCACATCTCACCCATTGCCATCCGTTACAGGATATGGTCCCATCGATGTCATTCCTGGGTAGGAAAGATAACTCAAAGTGTCATGTCCAACCAGTAGAATGCCATAAAACATGCAAACAACTGTCCTGCCATTCTCATAACGCTCTTTAAAATCGAAATAAATAACTTGTCCCATGGCATATTTCTTTAAACCGTGAAAATGTTCACAGAGAATTTACTGAGCAGTTGTTTAGACACTCCTCATTGATGAGTTTTATCTCACCTTAGCCCGACCCTACCACACCTTTTCTTAACTCCTATTGGCCCAAAATTGAGATTTGGATTTCAGTCACTCATCTCATGTACTGGAGGCCAGCCAATAGGGTAGGAGAGGTGTGCTCAGTCATCCAGGATGGGGAAAAAAAGGTGCTATTCACACAGGTGTGGTTGAGCTGTACATTCCAGCACATACACACCTGTCAGCTTAAACTTTATCTCCATGCCCTGAAGAGACAGAGCCTGTCTAACAGAAAGAACACAATGATTCACACCACTTTCACCTCTCAAATTATTTTCTACTTTCATGTAATCTATAGAGCTCTATTTAAAATGTTTGTTTACTTGTGCTTTATCTCAAGAGAAGAAGAGACTTGAGTTTGGGACTCAATATTTTAAATCTAATTTAATGTGGTCTAAGATTGTCTCTGTCTCATGGTGTAGGGCATAATATCCACATCTCTGCACACACTGAAAACCCTGTACTCTGTTGATTGAGAAAACCCGTTCCCACAGTTTAGTTAAACAAATTCTTCCAACACTTGTATGCTTAAGTTATTTATTTTTTATTGAATTTTAGTCACAAAAATGGTCTCAAAGGAAACAAAAAGAACATCAACAGCAAAAATAAATACATAAATAAGTATTTAAAAAACGTAAGTTCCCTTTCTTGTCGGTCTCTCGACGTTGTGTCGAACCGACAGATTGGGGTTCCGGATCCCCGGATGTCCGGGTATAAAGGGAAGCCGGCGTGCTCATTCATTCACCGTTTGTTCTCCAGATCTGATGAGCGACACAGCGATCTTCAGTGATCAATATTCTGCTGGAATCTACGACGTAGTGCAGCGGACAGTCCCTTCCTGCAGTGACTCTCCCCTGGGCGTCACGGCAGTTCCAGAGGTGTTCAAGCTAATTTCCTTTTCTAAAAGAGCAAATTTCTCCAGCGTGGCTTGTCCCGCTGTTCTCATGGGTGCAACACACTCATCGAGGAGGGAGACGGACACAATGTCTGCTTCCAGTACGCTGGGGCAGACGTTGTGGATACGTCCTGCCCGCATTGCGGGCAGTTGACGATTCAGACGTTGTGTCACGGGTGGCTGTGTTCCCACGGGACTCAGCCACCACGTCGTCTGCTCCCCGTTCCGGAACTCCGCGCCGCCACTGACCTCGCTCTATGGGCGACCAAGGTGACCGCGCGGGCCCTGGGTCGGACGATGTCCACACTTGTGGTCCACGAGAAACTCCTCTTGCCGAACCTTGCACAGATGAGTAAAGCCGCGAAGGTCCGCTTTCTCGATGCACCCGTCTCGCAAGTGGGGGGGCTGGTTGGTGATTCTGTCAACCCGCAGTCCTCGACAGTAAAGAAGCAGACAGAGGATATCAAGCATATCCTCCCGTGCCGAGACTCGGCTGCCTCGGCCTAGTAGCCCCGTGCACTGTCTGCTTCCCAGCAGCCCTGGTCCTCTTCGACGCCCTCCGGTTCTGACGCCCCCACTCAGGCGGCCCCCCAGAAGAGACATCGAGGAGGAGACCATAGCCCCATCAGCAGCCACGGCAAAAACAGCGGCCCTCATGGGAAGACACCGGGGAGATCGAGAATATCATCGGGCCCGACCCCGTCCGTTCCACGCTGGGTGGTGGGTCCGGGACGCCTGCCCCATCCCCAACGGCCCACTCGCTTAAGAGTTCTCTCTCTCTGGGTGTTTATCACAGCCGCTCTCACCCTCTACACGACGGTGTTCGGCAACTCAACATTGCGTCACGGCGAGACCCAATGTCGAGGATAATCAGTAGCCTTCAGCACTCTCAATCGACAGTGCGTTGTGCTACATCATTGCCAGGCAGGTAAGTCAGCAGAGCCGATCTCCTCCCCGGGGGCTTCCCCACGGCAAGGAATCCGCACTGCCAGCCATCGAACCACCCCCTGGGAGGTCGATGAAGCAGATCGTACCCCTAGCCCCGGTCTCGGTCCCTGGGAGCCTGACTAGAGCCCCCAAACCGTCAGGGTGGCTACGGGATACGATCCGTCTTGGCTACGCGATACAACTTACCAGACGCCCGCTCGAGTTCGGGACATCCTCTTACCTCAGTCAGAGGCAAGGATGCTCCCGTGCTTCGGGCTAGGGTCACCACCCCTCTGGCAAGCGATCGTGCTCATCCCTCTGGCCGAGATGTTCAACGGGTTCTGCAGCCCGTACTTCATCGTCCCCAAAGAAGGGGGTTGCTAGATCTGCGTACCCTGAACAGGCACCTACTCAAGCTGCCGTTCAGGATGCTCACGCAGAAGCGCATCCTGGCGTCTACCAGATGTCAAGATTGGTTCATGGCAATCGACCTGAAGGACGCTTACTGTCATGTCTCACTTTCGGGCGGGCGTATCAGTACAGAGTCCTCCCTTTTGGTCTGTCTCTGTCCCCACGAGTCTTCACGAAGACCGTGGAAGCCGTCCTCACTCTCCTCGGGGAGAGAGGTGTGCGGGTACTAACTATCTTGACGACTGGCTCATCTGGGCACACTCGCGAGATCTGTTGTGTACACACAGGGACCTGGTGCTCCGGCACCTAGATCGGTTGGGACCTCAGGTCAACCGAGAAAAGAACAAGCTCTCCCCTGTACAGAGCATCCTCTTTCTCGGTAGGGAACTCGACTCTGTCTCCATGACAGCGTGACTGACTGACGTGACTGAAACACTTCAGGCAGTCAGCGGTCCCCCTGAAACTTTCAGAGGCTCCTGGGTACATGGCATCCTCGGTGGGGGTGGTCCCCCTCGGGTCGATGCACATGCGTCCGCTCCAACACTGGCTACAGGGACGGGTTCCCTGGAGAGCGTGGCACACCAGCAGCAGGCATATGGTCATCACGCTTTTCTGCCAATGCACCCTGACCCCCTGGTCTTCAATGACCTTCTTGCGGACAGGGTCCCCCTAGGGCAGGGGCAAGGCACGTCATGGTGACGACGGTTGCCTCCCTGCAGGGTTGGGGTGCCGTGTGCAATGGGCACGCAGTGTCGGGGCGGTGGACGGGCCCCCGCCTGCGTTGGCACACTGGGAGTGTATGTAGCCGCTACGGCCGCTCATCATGACCCAGTTGCTGGGAAGCCTCTGGGACAGCACGACCTGGTCATTAGGTTCCTAAGGGGCACGAGAAGGCTACCGCCTTGTCCGCGCTCCGTACCCTCTTACGCTAGGCGGCGGGCCTCAAGAGGCCCCCCCTTCGAGCCCCTCGGAGCTGCCGCTCTTTCTCACCTCACGATAAAGACGGCTCTCCTGATGGCGCTCACCTCCAAGAGGGTAGGGGACCTACAAGCACCCTCCGTGTTCACAGATTGCCTAGAACTCGGGCCCGGTGATTCTCACGTTATCCTGAGACCCCGGCCCGGCTACGTGCCCAAAGTTCCACCACTCCCCCTAGAGACCAGGTGGTGAACCTGCAGGTGCTCCCCATCGAGGAGGAAGACCCAACCCCTTCCGTGTTGTGTCCAGTAGATGCACTGCGCCTCTACTTGGACCGCACGCAGAGCTTCAGAAGCTCTGAGCAGCTCTTGTCTGTTTTGGAGGTCAGCAGAAGGGGAGGACTGTCTTCAAACAGAGGCTGGCGCACTGGATTGTGGATGCCGTCGCTACGGCATACCGATCTCAAGATCGCCCCTGCCCGTTAGGAGGGAGGGCACACTCCATTCAGGGTGTAGCCTCCCCATGGGCACTGGCTCAAGGCGCCTCTCTGGCAGACATCTGCAGAGCTGGGGGTTGGGCTACGCCCAACACCTTCGCGAGGTTTTAATACCTACGCATGGAACCGGTGTCAGCCCGCGTCCTGCATGGCAACGTGTAGGACCGGCAGCCGGTAGGGTGTACACCTGCTAAAGCCCTTCCCCCCTTCCTTAGGTGGGTCAGCGGCTATTTCCGCCTCCCTTCTTTCCCCACTGGGTAAAAAACAGGCATTCCATCCATCACTAAGCACCTTCCTGGGGCAGGCTGGGCAGAGCAGCCCCTGCCCCCTTAGGCCGGGGAACAGTTGAGCCATCTACATAGCTCTAACCGGACCTAGTGCTCCAGATGTGGTAACCCCCCCTGTGGGCGGTTCCGTCTGATGTATCCTCATGAATGGTTCCCACCTCGGCAACCCATGACCTCCCTAGGTGGACTTCCACCTTGCGGTTAACTCCTTCAGTGCGCACATTTTCCCATGAGTTCTTCCCTGACGGTGAGACCATGTGGTGTCTCCACTAATTCCTCCCTACGGTAGGTAGTGGTCTCTGTAGCGTTTTTCCCCCATGGGGAATAATGCTTACCCAGTGGCCCTTACGGTGCCAGGCGGCTTCTCGCTGTTAGAGAATTAAGGCCTCCGCCCGTGACGGCCGGTGGCAGGGGCTTCCCACCTTTTCGAAAAAGCTCTGGGACCCCCTACCTCTCCACTGGACGGTTACAATTTCGCGCTAGCGCTCACGTCTGACTGGCCCAGGCCAGTCAGCGTCGCTCTGCTAGAGATTGTGACGCGGCTCAGCGCTGTGGCGTTTTCCATAGCAACCCCAATCTGTCGGATCGACACATCGTCGAGAGACCGACAGAAAGGGAACGTCTTGGTTACGTATGTAACCTCAGTTCCCTGATGGAGGGAACGAGACGTTGTGTCCTATATGCCACAATGCTGGCCGCCTGCTGCAGCGGTCGGGGGATGCTCTCAGGCTCCTCAGACCAAACGGTGAATGAATGAGCACGCCGGCTTCCTTTTATACCCGGACATCCGGGGAGGAGTCCGGCATGCAAATTTCATTCGCCAATTTTCATTGGCCTTTTCAAAATACTCAGAAGATGATAGGTTCTCAAGACGAACCCCAATCTGTCGGTTCGACACAACGTCTCATTCCCTCCATCAGGGAACTGAGGTTACATACGTAACCAAGACGTTATTTAACTTAATGCTCATGTACAGGTAGAATTAATGCACATGTACATGTAAATTTGTTAAATGTTTTTTTATGTATTTAACACTACTATAACATAAAATATTCAAATAATTTATGATCGACTCTGTCAATTGTGGACTGAACTTGATTCTCCACATGAAAATGTATTTTGACATGCATCTTCATTATAGTGAAGAGTATGATGTGTTGAACAGGGTTGACAAAACACTGTCACATCCATGGACTATTTTGTACTGTAAAACAACATCAGTAATACTAGAATGATTAAAGAAACTATATGACTATATTTTTATTAACAACTATTTAAATGCCCCATCATTCTTATGCTTTGACCAAACAAAAAAATATATTTAGGGGCAGGGGTTTATGGGTAATTCTCATTTCATTTTAAACTGATCATTTTAAGTTCGTGGCATTTGAATTTTTTGAATGTATGGACTTTGTAGATAAATTACTATCTACTACTATTTATTTAGTTATACATTTTTAAATTTAGTTAGTACTAGCTAAATGAACTAATATTTTTAATATACAGTATGGATCAAAACCCAGAATCTTTTTGTAATGTTTAGTCATGATTACTTGTTTAGGTACAAACAACAAGGCTTACAGTGTACGATAAATAACAGATAACAGTAAATAACAGATAGTTGAACAATTATACTAAAAAAAGCAGTATTAAATTAAGTGCCATACCCCCAAAATATTTCGATTTATATGTATCAATAAGATTTTTTTACAGCAGATTCAAATTTTAACCCTATACAGTACTTTGGTTACACCCTTGTTCTAAAATGTTATAAAACTGTCAACCGTTCTCTAAAACCATAATTCTGACCCAACCTATATTACTTACTTTATTTTATTAATTTATAAAGCTATTATTGATCTTATTGAGTGTTTAGCAGGGATGTTGGCGTCACATGTTTCAGAGAATTTCAAAATGAGCAGCAATGAAACAAACACTGCATAGAGCAGCTATGTGCGCCATTTCTGCACGGTCTACCCTCAGGATCCTGATCCACAGTGACGCCTCGGCATAGTAAAGTCAGTAGGCCGGGGGAGGTTGTCCCCCGCCTCTGTCTCTGTGTGCATTCCACACCTTGCTTATCCTAGTCCAGTCCCTCTCATCCGGGTGTGAAAGAAAACACGTGCGGCGCACTCTTTCTTCTGCACACCAGCTGCCAGTGGCGCTCACACGGATGAGGGGAGATCTGCAAAAGCATTTCCACTGCATTGCGGCACTCTCTCCTGGGATTAGCTGGGCTCTGCATTCCCAATGTCATAACGTTCCAGTCTTCAGTGCACGCAAGGCATACCAGTGAGAGCATTAGGTGTGAGATGTGTGGACTGGCCAATATTATCAGCTGGATCTCTAAAAACTGTTTGTTTTGTTTTGTTTATTTGTTTTATTCCTTTTTTATTGTTTTTATTAATTTATATCATTTTTTATTATTTTTTATTCTATGACCATGGTTGTCTTTCTTTCTAGTTAAATAAATCATGTTTTGTTTATCGATTGAGTACCATTTGTACACCATTTGTACTACGAATATCATGGTTAACCTACACTGTAAAAAAAATATTTAATGGAATTTTACGGTTTTATTTTACTCAATTTTCACATATTTTTAAAATGTGGTGAAATCTGTTTTTACAGAAATAAACTGCAAATTTACAAATTGGGTGTAAACGGTGTATTTTGACAAATAAATTTATTTTTAAAAATTTCTGGCACCCCAGCTGTTGGAATATTACAATTTTTACTTTTTTTTACAGTGTTTGTTTACTATAGTGATACCATGGTAAAATTGTGTTTAGTATGGTTTTATGAGAAATGCCATAACTAAAAATACAAAACATGGTTACTGTAGGAAAACCAAGGTTAATTTTGTAAGTCAACTCTTTATGATATTCTGATCCATGTGGCTCTGTTATTGTAAGTCTTATCACTTTATCAGACCTATCCTCAACAATTCACACCATTTGAGATATTTTAGGCATTCATGTTGAACAAAAACAGAACTTCATATAAACTTTTTTAATTTGAAATTTTAAAGGTCAATATTTACTGTTTGCTTGTAATATTTAAAGGGTTTTGTTCAAATGTCAATGTGGAGAGAATACATCACTTTCATTTCATGTTCACATTTTATAGTTTCCCATCTGATACCTTTCCTATCTACAGATACGGCACACTTATCTGTACATCATGATCCAGACTCACACACACACATGTCTGGTTTATTATCTCTGTGGGGACAGTCCATAGGCGTAATGAGTTGTATACTGTACAAACTGTATATTCTATCCCCTAAACCTAAAGATCATAGAAAACATTTTGCATTTTTAGATTTAAAAAAAATATTGTTCTGTACAATTTATTAGCATTTTGCCCATAGGACCTCAATTTTGGTCCCCACGGTGACACGAGTCCCCATTGAGTTGGTGTGCATTCAGGTTTAGGTCCCCACCGGGATATACAAACATGAACACACACACACACATCACAACCTCCTGAGTCAGCTCTAATTGACAAACAGCTTGAAATAGCCACTAAGGTCTAAGGGCTAATAGTGTCATGATGAGAGATGATTGTACGATGGATGGAGAGAGATTTGCACGCTCTACTGTCTTTTAAAGTGAAGAGTTGGTCAATGGAGAGGCGGCTTGATTGGGCCTTTTACAGATATAGGTAATTCCCTGTAATGATGCCTTTAGGGGCTGCTTGATGGCAGAGGACGTACTTGGATGGCTTTGGGCAAAGCCAGTGTAATTCTGGACTTATACAAGCTGCGTTTACCCATAAAAACTAGAACAGGTTTTATTTAATTCATTAGATACCAATATATGCGTGTGTGTGTGTGTGTGTGTGTGTGTGTGCGTGCGTGCGTGCGTGCGTGCGTGCGTGCGTGCGTGTGTGTGTGTGCGTGCTTACACAACATCTATCTTAAAGGGACAATTTACCCCCCCCCAAAAAAAATCTGTCATCATTTACTCACCCTCGAGTTGTTCCAAATCTAGGAAAAATGACAATGGTAGTCAAGAGTGCCCCATGAACTGTTCGCTTTCCTACATTCTTCAAAGTATCTTCTGTTGTGTTTAACAGAACAAAAAAATGATAAAGCAATTTTTCCTACTATGGTAGTCAATGGTGGCCATCATTCAATCATTCTTCCAAATATCTTTCTCTGTGTTCATCAGAACAAAGAAATTGATACAGATTTGAAACAACTTGATGAAGAGTAAATGAAGACGGGATTTTCATGTTTGGGTGTACTTTTTCTTAAATATCTCACCATCTAATGTGTACATGTTCACACTTTCTATGCGTTTCCACAAACACCAGTTTAGTGGTTGATCTGGTGCTCATTTATAATCACGCTACTCGCACTACAACACATTTTCCTCTTTTGTAGCACAGCAGTGCAGCACAGCCCATTCACCAACAGGGGGCGATACAACGAGTTTCTAAAAATAGTCAACAACTTTATTTCTCAAGGGATGCACAGCCTTTTCTAGAATATCTTCTTCTATTTCTAAACAAAGTGCTAATCTACCCTGCAATAGAAAATGAACATTGTACTGAATATACTTTATACCTCAGCTCTATGTTGTGCACAGTCAAAGTGCTGCTTTAAAAGGGATACTTCACCCAAAAATAAAAAATTCTGTCATCATTTACTCACCTTCAAGTTGTTAAGTTGTGGACACAGAGAAAGATATTTGGAAGAATGCTTATAACCAGACAGATTTTAAAAACATCTGCTAAACATCATATAAAGTGCATGTTTACATCCATTCTAATCATAAACATCTTACAGACATCTTATAGATGTCTATATGATGTCTGACAGCAGACGTCTCCGAGACGTTTTGAAGATGAGCGAACTATGTATTGCAGATGTAAATGCAGACGTCAAATGGACGTAAGCCAGATGGCTGTATATGGCAGTGTGAATGTAAGCAATTTAATGAATGTGCTAAAATCTAATAAAAGTGTTAAAATTACATAATACTTCACATAATTAAGTATTGTTTATGGTGTGCTGTATCATTCTATTAAACAGAAGTGATATGAATTTACAAGCTTTGGTATTGTATATTAGCCGTTTAGCTGACTTTAGCTGTACGGTTCATGTGTGGATGCGTTCAAACAGTGTGTTAATAGTGCAGCGGTGCATGCAGAACACTGAACACTGTGAGCTGACACTGATTGTGGTTTGCATGTGGGTGTAAAATAAAGAGGCTGTATACTAATGATGAATGGCATTGAGAGGCTTCACCTCAGCTTTTATTCACCATTCGGTGAGAAGTGAAAATTGAAGGGATAGTTCACCCAAAAATAAAAATTCTGTCATCATTTACTCACCCTCAGATTGTTCCAAACCTGTATAAATGTATTTGTTCTGCTGAACACAAAGGAAGATGTTTGGAAGAATGTCAGTAACCAAACAGATCTCAATGGGGGATGAGATCTGTTTGGTTAATTGACATTCTGATGACAGAATTTTCATTTTTGGGTGAACTATCCGACAAAAACATCATGAATGTTGTAAAATGATTTAACTTTTGAACTGTTGTGCTTTTAATTCTCAGTCCTCAGATGGGAACCTTCGGAAAATTAAAGGAAAAGTGTGTGTGAGGTGGACATATTTAATTCCCAGTATGTATAAGCATGTTTATTTTACAAGTGTTGCAAGTGCATTATCGACATCTGCATTTCATTTTTTTTGCCAGAGAGCATAACATAACTACCATTTGAGACAATAGAACACTTTTGCTGTGCATAGGCCTACTGGACATTTGAAATAAAAGTGTGGTTTAAGAAATCTAATTTATTTGCAATAGTCTTAAACAACTGAAACCCAAACAATGCTTAATTTAACTTTAGAACATGCAAAGAAGAGCAAATGAAACAAAAATGAAGAATTGTATATTCAAATTGAAATATGTGAACTGTGCTGCGGGGTGATTTCCATTGTGCCACTGACCTCATTACAGGTCAGTACATTGATATCACATAAAGATAAATAACTGATGAATTAAGATTTGTTTGAGAGATAATTTAGTAATTAAAATGCAGTCTTTTAATATCTATGCTACGATCTAAAACATCCATGTACATGCAGACTTAATATACAGAATGTACCACATTTTTTAAAGTAATCTTGGGAACACATTACAATAAGGTTAACAATTAGTCAAAGCATTAACTAACATGAACTAACCGTGAGCAATACGTTAACCATAAGCATTTATTCATTTTAGTTCATGTTAATTTCAGAATGTACAAATACTTAAACATTGTAACTGTTAATATTAGGTTATGCACATTGAACTGACATGAAAAATTGCATTGGCATGAACTAACATTAACAAGGATTAATACATGCTGAAAAACTATATTGCTCAATGTTAGTTAATGCATTTATTAATGTTAACAAATATAATCTTATTGTAAAGTGTTACTCTAATCTTGTCTTCTGCAACATTAAAATAGTTTTAGTCATTTTTATTATTATTAACACTATTAACAAAAATGCATCCTAAAAACAACTATAGGATTTACTTGGTGTTCATTTGCGCAAGTTTTGCACACAGTTTTTAAAGTAAATTTGACTAAAAACAAAATTTGTAAAGTTTTTTTCACAACGTTTTTAAAGTAAATTGTACTTATTTTTGTGTCAAGTTCTTGCACACATTTTTTTAAGCAAACTTTACTTAAAATAACGAACAAATCCCACAATCTTTAGCCAACATGTCTGCGGTATTTCTGCCCCCTTGATTTCTTTTCCCGTCCAGCAGATGGCGCTCTCATGCAGGTGATTGAGCATGCAGTATGGTCATCAGGCTCATTATCAAAAGGATGATGAGGCTGCACTTCACTTGCAAAGCTGAGTAAGCTGGGGATAAGGAGCAGGTCCAGAGGACAGTGTTCAACTGAAACCTAGCCGTCTCCTCAGAGTCAACGTCAGCTTTGCATCATAAAAATCATGAATTTAAGGCAGCAATACAATGCCGTTTGAATGCTTTTATCATGCATACAAAACACATTTAGTATACATCATATTCACAAGCCAAGTTTCATGCTCTCTGTATAGAGTGTATATAACCTCCTCATAGCCTCCAGAGCATACTGTTGTATTCTTTCATCTGAAGGGAGTTTGATTTCTGTTTGGATATTCACATTTGACCACCAGCACATATCATATATGAGATAAAACTATCAGAGGAAAGTGATAGTACAGTTATGGACAAGGGCCTAAAGCAGCTCAAGCTTTGTCTCTAATAAAGTTCAGGTGTGTGGTGGTCAGACTGAATGTTTTCAGATCAGGTCTGTGGTTGTTGTTGTGGTGCATGAATTGTACATAGCATTTGAATTATTTTAGTATAACGCCAAAATCAAGCATAGTTGTAATGTTTCCCCTGAATTTTATAGTACCGTGTTTAACATTGAATGCGTTATTTTGCTGTGAGCCTTCAGCATTAGCATTCTATAATGACACAGCAACACTGTGAAGGGAAAGCATCGGATGCCTTGTACGGTAACACTGCAGTAAAAAGGAGAGAAAGGGGGTGTTTAAGATCACCACCTCAAAATCAGCTCTGCACGCTGTAGGCAAGTCTTGTTGCTATGGAGATCGCATCCTACTGCAGGTGTAAGTAACGATAGAGGAAGTCAACTGTGTTTTCTCCTTCCCTCTCCTTACGCTATGCATCTCTCTCTCTATCTCTGTTTTTAAATCTCCCTTTTTGCACTCTCATCCTCTCATGCTCTCGTTGTCTGTCTTTCTTAGACTTTAATTCTAGATGTGAAGCTGCATTTCAACCGTAGAGAATGAGAGAGTCACACACAGTACATCAGACACGAATTCAACCAATCAGGTCTCTTAATGATCAAAACATAAATAGTATACTGTAGCATTAACACCTTTAAATTTGTGGTGCTGTTAGTGAGCTGTGTAACTAGCCATTGTTGTGTTAAATGATTGCAATATGAGCTGTCCCGCTGACCAGACAACCTCTGGCTAATGTCTGATTTCTGACGTTAGACATGCTGGGTTGTGCAACAGAATTAGCCCACAGGCAGTGGGTAAAATGCACACAGACCGAGACCGAAATAAATCAGGTCTGGACTGGGAAGCTTTTAACCATCTCATTCAACCTAGAATGAAGATTGTTGTTGACCTCATGTCTTAGGCTACATGTGGACCAAGACATGAAAATATATTTATTTGGCTTTCTTGCGTTTTGTATGTACTGTATTTAGTGAAAAATGAACAGACTGCAACTGTCTTTAACTTTTAGATGAGCCTATAATCCACATGCAATTACAACAGTGAACATGGTATAATCATGTATATAGTGTTCAATGCATTTATATTTCCATTCAGAAAGAAAAACATGACAGGATAATTGTAAGAAAATGAAAATTTGTGCTCCTAACCAGCACGCTTTTATTTAGATGGTTCCAAAGCAACAACGTAAACAAATGTTACTGCGCATGAGAGTTTTTGTGGCCCAAACTTCCTGTACTCACCCGCAAAGAATAGAGTCCCTGGATCTTAAATTCTAGCCAGTATTATTTTGGGTTACTAGTAGAAGAACCGTTACTTGACTAAACTTAAATGTGACAAAGTTACATTACATATTCAACAAATTGTTAATTTAGCAAAATGAATACACAATAAAATTCAACAACAAATTGTTGATTTAATACAATGACTATACAATAAATATTCATATAAATCAAATCAAATATAAATAGTTATATTATTGGCCAGGGCTGGGCTAGGACTAAAAAACGGCCCTGGACTTCTTGGCCAAGAGCAGCCCTCCATCTATTCCGTTCGTCCGCAATTGCATTCCGACCCGATTGCGCTTGTGTTTTCGGTTCGGTCCCCCTCCGTTCATTTGCGTTTCGGCCGATGTTTAGATACGGCCCACCAGGAAAAGTCCCGGTATGCCTGCAGATGGCCAGTCCGCCCCTTTTATTAGCCACTCTAGCAGACCGATCAACAAACACAGACCGGAAGTTAACTTCGGGCCAGGCACGTGCGTCTGATGAAACGGTCTAAACACAAGTCTGCCATTTTGGTTTCATTGACTACTCAAGCTTGATGACACAAAACAAAATTTTTCAAAGAAACAACAAACCTATTACATATTGAATGAAACAGAATCCCTTTCCCCTGCCTCTCCTCTGCAAAACTTGCTCTCCAGCGCTGACTGTCTAATTCTATCAATTTTGGAGCACGGTGTTGTGCACTGCGGGCAGCCACTGTTCACCTCTCCTGTGGAGTTGAGCATAACAGAAGCGGACTGAAAGAGGCTTATTAATCCCAGCGTTGCACATGCTCTCTTCGGGCCATGGCACAGTGTTGCACAGACATCCAGCCACAAATACATCTCCAAATGTAGATTATCCAAATATATGAAATACACGCTGTGAGGGGACTCGACCTGTACAAAGTCCTGCAACGAAGGCTGGAAGAATCCAGCAGTAACAGGGAGTGACATTTGTGCAGATGCAGTCAGTGTCTGTAAAACAGAGGGAAGAGTGTGGGCTTCCACCTGAGATAATGTCTGTGTAAAGGTACAGTTAGTAACAATTTTGCAGTAAAATATCCCAAAACCACTAAACCAGTGTTATATATTTTGTTCAGCTGAGTACTTACAATATCTCAAATGTTTCCAATTACTTGTAAATCGTGAGAAAATTGCTAAACAGTGATACGGGGCTGTGCAGTCGCCTGTCAGTGGCGTCATATCCGCGTTACCCTTTGTTACTGCCTTTACTGACGTAGAAACCGCATGACAGCAGTGTTGTGGACAAATGTGGAAGTAGTGTCTTGCGTCTAGCAAGCCACTAACTTGTTTCGAGCAGTAACTTATTTATGGACCACAATTATACGCAACATTTATAAAACTTTATTACTTTACCTCATCCGCTAACATGATTTCTCGTTCCTTTCTGATTGACGGCCATCAGCAGTGGAGTTGAAGACAACAGATCCCATCATTCCACGCTCCTTCACAGCGTCATGAAGCTACGCCATTGTTGTTGTTTTGATTGTGCGCCCTCTAGCGGCAGTTTTTACACTGTTTTTACAAACTGTAGCTTTAAGCACCTAATTTGGCTAAATTCACAATGAATTGGCATTAGAAAAAAAAGTAAAATGTCTGGATGCATTATTACCATTAATGACAGTTTAGGGGTACATCATGAGCTTAACTGTTATTAAAATAATTTTAATATACTTCTAATTTATAATATATTATTTTATAAATAATTGTAATTGTTTTATTATATATTATAATATTATTATTTTACTATTTAAGATATTATTATATTATATTACTTTGTTTTTTATAGTATTTCTTTCTTTCTTTTAGGGTAATATATGTGCAATATTTTAATGATATTCCAGTACAATATACTGAGCTACAGAGAATGTTGAATAGACCATTACTGTCTTTCAAACACACTTTAACCTCTGGTGTCGTTCTGCAGTGCTGACACAGTATTTCTGATGTGAAATTCATGATGTGGCATTCACAAGCCCAGTACTGACGTACACAACCGCACTGAACAAAAGACCAAGCCACTTCAGTCGGGCAGATAGTGTCCTGTCAACCGTGTTGACAATGAAATGTTGAGATTTTTCATGCATTTGCATATTGATCACAAAGCGTGACCCAGACAACATCTCATTGTTACACCGCTAAAGTGAGCTCCTGTAGAAAAGCATGTGCGGGTTGAAAGCATCGTGCAATACAGCAAGAAGAAAAATCTGTAAAAAATCAACCCCATAGAGTCATTGTTGACCTAGACGACACTGTAGTGCAGGAATGTGAGTGCTGATTTTATCAGGAGCACTCATCAATGTTTCCGTAACCTGGTCCGAATCAAGCAGGAAGAAAGGATGATGCTGGCTTGAAGTGGGTTTATTACCACTCATTAGTTTCCACTGATATAGCTGATGCAGGAAGTGATGCAGGGAAAGGTCAGCATATGGATCTTGATTTGACCTCTCTAACCTGCTTCTGATGGGCAGCATCTGTCATCCTTACATTTAATTTAGCTGAGATAGGGAGGCGCAGAGAGATAATAACCACCTGTCTTTCTCTCATTCTTAAATGCATTGTTTCATTGTTTGCGTGGCACATTTATTGTGTTACAGTTGGTGCATCTTTAACCCCACCCATTGTAACTCAGGCCAGTTTGTTTCAAGTGCGCTGTCCGCTTGTTCTGAAGTAGCCGTGTCAGGGATGTAATGTAGAATATGAGGAATGTGTTTATCAGACGATACTGAAATGGTCTGTCCCTCTCGTAAGATTATGTTGTATATGTGTGTGTGCGAGTGTGTGAACCCACTTTGGAATATTAATAACACTGCTTTGCATGACTCAATAAAATGAAGCTTAACTCCTCATTATCCCAACTGAAATTCAGAGAGGTTGGTTAAGAGTAATTTTTTCCCCACCACTAGCAAGATGAACTTGTTGAAAGTCACTTTTGACTGCCCACCGAGAAAGAAAAACAGCTGTTTTGTGTAAGCTTAGCATATGTGGAATAGAAAGGCCTCACCAAAACAAACCATGTTATCCACGTTCTGCTACGTTCACGGTGGCATGAATTTCATTGTGTTTGCCGTCATGTTCTTTCATCAGAGTGCAATAACTTCACTTTAAAAAATGTTGATGCAACTTAAAATAATAAGGCAACCTATTACAAGCAAGGTTATTTTAGTTTACTAAAATTAAAACTTTGAAAACGTCTCTGTTCATTGAAATCAAATAAAATAATTACCTAAAAATTATGGGGAAAAACTTAACTAAAGGAAAAATTGAAATGTTGCCTCAAAAATGAATTGAAATAAGTTTAAAGCACTAAAATTATAATAATAAACAAAAACTGAAATAAAACTAAAATATAAATTAATTAATATTATATAGCAACATAAAAAATAAACAAATAAATTATAAAATGACAAATGCATATTCCAAAATTGCTAAAACTTTAACTAAAATTAACATAAAAACTAAAGATCTAAAAATAAAAGCTAATTTAAAAATAATAATAAAACTAAAATGAAAACTATAATAACTCTGATTACAAGCACTATTTGTAGTTATCTCCACGTAACCAACTCAAAAGATTACTTCCTAATTTACTTTTTACTTATTGAGGTGAATTTAAATAGGCCAGATGGATTAAATGTGTACAATGCAAAAACTTTGTAAACATTGGGTCAACCTGTGGATCAAGTTGTCACCAGTCCTCCACTCACATTTACATATAAAAAGGCCTTCCGCCAACATTTTTTCTCAGTTATGTTCTATATTTGGTTATACTATTTTGTAAATGTGTCAAAATGAATTGCAAATGCTGTTTCATGCTCTTTTTTTGGTAGAACACACATTGATTGAGATATGCTGAGCATACAGTGGTGATCTTCCACCCGCGGCATTCTATTGTTTGTCATTCTCCACGAGTCAGCCTCATGCTTCATGATCAAGCTGTTACTGTACATGTGTTTTTGTTGACTTTAAGCTGAAATATGTGGTTCACAAACGTGATCATAAAGTATATTGCTGTTTACAATGTGTTGTGCACTTATATGGGACCAAAAAACGTATGCTAGATAATAGGGATGTAACAATATTGTCAATTTCATGGTATCGCAATAGCAAAATTGTTTCAATATTATCGTGGTCACATGACTGTATGAAATGATACAGAAATGATACATGATAAATGATAAATGATAAATGATGACTGTATGAAATGATACACAGAAAATGCTGAACAATATAATAGATATTACCTCTTTAAAGGTCTAGCTGGTACAGTTTTTTTATTTTATAATAGGGAGTTTTAAGTCATTCGACCTATCTCATAGTTATGATTAGAGGATAAAGAAAAGAGGACAGTATGTGACATGGTTCATTTGTACTTCATTGCAATGTTCAATAATTGTTTCTTAAACACTTATGGCACTTTTTTCTTCTTCATTTGTCTTTTTAAATATCACAATAAATATTGTACCGCAGGCATTACACCGAGGTATTATTGTACTGTGAGATTTTGATATCGTCACATCCCTACTTGATAATCAAGATAAGTCATTTTTTCTGTTTTTAGATCACATGGCAGGCTGCTGATGTATATGTCAATTTATCGTTCTTTCACAGAAAAACACAGCTGTAATGAAGAACCATATGCAACAAAACGCATCTAACATTTTGGAAGCTACACAGTATCCCAATATAGAAACAGTTGAACCCTTAAGGAGTTTCACCCACCCTTTGAAATTTACCTTCAGGCGTATTTCTTTCTGTTCCCACCATATGTGTTTTGTTCTTTTGCATACAGAATTAGATACTGTATGTGAAAAGGAATCTAAGATAGAGACATCAGGCCCGAGAGTGTCATTCTACAAACACATTCTGCTCTTTTCCCCAGGGCACCATGAATGACTCTGTGACTTTCTAAAGCCTTCTCAGAGACAACCAGGAAAATATCCCGCCAGCATAGCGGTGTAGTTTTGAGCGTTTGACAGCACAGCTTGTTCTTCAATAATTTGGAGGCATCTTGTACATTTTTACAGTGGGGTCCAAAAGTCTATTGACAATTATTGCTCTATTTATTGTGAATTAAACATGGCTATTGACCAATCATAAACAAGGGCCAGAACGATTCATTTTATAAAACAAATTATATTATCAACATGACAATTTGAGTGGGAAATTGAATGATTGAAAAATGAACATGAATGTAAGTATTTGGTTTGTCAGTGTTTTGATTTAATGACAGCATGCACTCAGCCTGGCATGGGATCTACACGTTTGTGCAAAACCTGATGATCCATGTTATCTCAGCATGACTTGAACATGTTCCAAAAAGCATCTTGTGTGCTTCAATGGATCCAAGGAAATGTGACCTTTTGTACAAAGAAGTAAACATGGTCAATGTCACAGATTTGCTTACATTTGAATAGTGACCCAAACATTAAATATCCTTCAATTTTCTTACATAACTTTAGATTGTACTTTAGATTTATTCAACTTAAAGCATGGGAAACAAGACTGATGACTGATTTCATACACAAGACTTCCAATTGGAAGTGAGCATCAATATGCCCTAATCACTGTGAAGGGCAAAGATCTTGAAGTGGAAACTCTTAAAAGAGAAGAGAAATTGTGACCTGTAACACCTATTTGAAACACACTTGGCATAATAAAAAACATCATAACCTGAGATGACCCTTCGTGTGGCGTCCCCTTCTCGAAATGCCCTAAGCACCAATGGAATTTCCTACAACAATAGAAGGGTCAACAATAGAATTCCAATAGAATTTTAAGGTCATAAAATGCCAAGATTTAAATGTTTCATGTACTTTTTAATTCCACTTTAGACTGAAATGATCAAATGAAGAAAAAAACGAACAATGCTTAGTTCTAATGCTGTTAATGCTGGAGTTTAGATAATGACTTTTTGACAGTGCATTTATCCTAAACACAATATTTCAGTAACCCATACACTGCCAGGAAGTTAAGATGTGGCTGTGTGGATTTCAGCATTTAAAACATGACCATATCACATGGTCATTGTAATAGAACTAGTTTTTCCTGAGGCTAAAGATGAAGAGGGACAGCCACCTCCTCATCCTCTCTTGGTAGATAGAGAGAAGCTCAGTAGCAGCAGAGCGACAGGAAGATGGTCTTGGTTATGTAACTGGAGACCTTGTGTGTGTCCTCTCTGGGTTCAAATTTACAGCCCTGACGGAGAGAGCAGAGCTTCAAGACACCCTGCGTATCTCTTCCTAGGCTCTGCCACTTTGCATTAGCGTTTGATTTCATAGTCACTGATAATTGGCCTAGTTTGTGTTTTTATATTTGTCCTTTTCTCACTGACATTGGGCTTTATGGCAACAGGGTATAAAGAATGGTGCAACGCTCTGATCACTGTAAAGCTTTGAACAGACATACAGCATCCAGCCCAACAATTCTGAAGGGTGCTTATTTATATTTACTGTACAAAAAAATTATAAATATAAATGATGCTGGATGGAAGCTAAATGATAAATGCATCAAGATTAGAGATGCAACGATTGCAACTTTCTTTGCCGATTCCAGTTTCGGATTTCATTACAAGTGAAACCTGCCAATTCCGATTTTTGCCGATTCCGATTTTCTATCCACAAACTATAATTGACAGTATACTGTATATAAAACCATATTAACTTTTCTTCAATACACATTTTTTTTATTTTCATTACATAAATGATTGAACATTATACAATTTCCCCAAATTTCCCTAAATGCAGTTCTCCAAGCTGCATTAAATTACAGAATCTTCTCTTTCCCAAACAACTCTTAAATTGAATAACTCTGTGACTGAAAATTAAGTACAAATAATAAAATATAACTAAACATGTCACTTAAATTACCTTTTTCAAGTCTAAGACAACAATAAAATACTTCAACTATATTCTTGTCTGTTTCTGTTTATGAAACTAACATTGCTTTATTTCATTTTTTCTGAAATGTAAAATAAATTGTCTTTATCTTGGGTCTGGATTAAAAGAAGTGGGTTGATTTTTGCTGCAACTTCAATAAAAAAGTTAAAAATCTTATGAGTGAATTCTACTCTAAAGATGTATTTTGTGTTAGTAAAGAACTCAATCAAATATATATCACATATATTGGTTGATTTATTCTTTTTTTATATATTTTGGATTTTTAAAAACAAGTAGAAGTCGTGTTGAATGTCATTTTACCTAGGTGAAATGACCACAGTTTTAACGTAAGACAAGGAATCAGGTTGAATGGAATTTACGTTTGTTTTACACAGAGTGAACGACTTCAACATGAGTTTAGCATGTGTCAGAGTTTAGTATGATGCTAATAGCATTACTGTTAGCATACCCATGTAGACGGAGCAGCGAGAGATGAACTACAGTGCACCTTTTTGTCTGTACAGTACATGATGCGTGTGCACGCGCGTGCAGTCAGCGGATATGAGAGATGCGCGTCAGTCAGCAGAGACACACATGCGAGTATTAACGAGCCGTGAAAGACAGGCTGTGCGCACGTACGTTTACATGTTTACTTGCGGCTTTGAGTGTACTGACGGCTGTGACTTTCTTGCCCGCATCACGGGCAACAGAAGATCGGCTTGGAATCGGCGAGACGTGAGACTTACCGGCCGGTCACCGGTCCGGCCGATATACGAAAAACCGGCCGATTCCGGTGTTTGTCCGGTCAATCGGTGCACCTCTAATCAAGATGTTTTGCATTTATAGCTCAAACCAGTCTCACTATAAATACTCTACTGTTCTGTATTATGCATTGTCATTCCCATCAGACCTAATGACAATTGGTTATTTGTGTTTTTTATCTTTCAAAGCAAACTGAAAAGCAGGCACAAAACATGGGAACAAAATGGGAACATAAAACATGGGTCACCATCTTGATTGCAGGGCTCTCAAGTCTCACGCAACCGCTCACACGCCACACCTTGTATTTCTCACGCAGAGATATTTCCAGGATAACGCCCATCAAGTTGCGCCGCTATTAGAGGAATCAAGTGACAGTATGGGATTCCTTTTGTGCCAATAAAAATGAACACAAACTTTTAAAAAATGAACAAAATTATACAACGAGAAAGAAAAAAAAACACTTTGATAATGAAAACAATAAACTCAATTGCAAGAATGTGACTTGATTTTCAAATAAACTGCTATTTTTCTTAACAATTTTCTAAGTTTCGTTTTTGCAAATAATAGTTTTGAATTCGCTGCTAGATTTTTCATTTGCGCTTTCCGAGTTTTCGTTTACGCTTCTCAATTTTTCGTTTGCCTTTCTGCACAAATCTCACGTGTAGGCAGGACTTATGGCCGCTTTACGCTGATTGTCCAGTGAGTTTTTGATTGACAGCTCCCTGACCAGGAAGACAATACTGAAGACAGTGCAGCAGATTAGAGAGCAATCTGTTTGCGGTTTTCTGTATTGTATTGTTTTAGTGTTTGTACTTTAACTACTTTCTTATTTTGTAAGTATATTAGCAGGGTTGCCAACTTTCACGCACTTAAAAGTGGGACATGCTTCCAGGCTCTATGACGCCGTAACAACAAGCCAACGTCGAGCAAATACAGGATAGATAGCCAACATTGTCGCTCGACATGACAATGTAGCGAAGCCATGCTATTCAAAAAGCCGCTGAGAGGCTAAACTGGGAGTGCTGTATTTGTGACACATCAAAAAAAAGACATCATCCATATGTTAAAGTGGGAAGTTTTCCAGTACTCTGTTTATTACTCCACAAACACGTTGCAAGAATTGCTGATCAACAAAGAGTACACTTACTCCCCATTCACTCCCTCCTGCCCACACAACAGGTGACGAGCAGGTGCCTAATTACCAAATCCCACAGGACCACTCCCAAATCATGTGACAGATTAACCAATTCATGTCCAGTACATTTACCAGCCCCTAATTATTATCAAAATTAATAATAATTACAAGTACAGATACATGAAGACATGAAATTCATTACGTTCATTTTCCAACATAAAGGAGAAAAAGTCTCATCACATTAGTCCAAGAGATAAATGTTCATAATCACGTATTCAATGTTCATAACAGTTATTTTTCATCAAATCCATAGATCAAAGTTTATGTTAAAGCAAAATGTCCATCAAACTTCAATCCATAATTATTCACCAGTAAAAGACAGATTTTGGTAATTGGTCTGTCCAGGTAGCTGCTTTTGGTTTTAACTTTCACATGACGTACAAATTCTCTTTTGACTAAACAAAACCAGGAATCGCTTGGAACTAGATGGAACTCTGTCATCCATCATGACAGTGAAAATGGCTGGCTTGGAACCACTGTGATTCAAATGGGAGCCCCCAACCCCTGTGCTGAAGGCCTCAAAACCTGCTACCAACA
This sequence comes from Triplophysa rosa, assembly GCF_024868665.1. Classification (NCBI taxonomy): domain Eukaryota; kingdom Metazoa; phylum Chordata; class Actinopteri; order Cypriniformes; family Nemacheilidae; genus Triplophysa; species Triplophysa rosa. The sequence continues at coordinate 14,571,492 of NC_079901.1, read as the reverse complement.
CCTATACAATAAACAACACTATTATCTCTCTCTCTTTCACACACACACCTGAATTAAATAAATATTGTTTTATTTGTACGAATTTAAGTGTCACATTTTTCAGATCATACCCCCGTCCCCACCCAAACCCCCGCCGCCGTCGCCAAAATCTCACTCTGAACTCAGTTCAAAACTTGAGAGCCCTGTGATTGTTTTGGGTAATAAAGATTACAAGACTGTGTCCCATGACTTCTTGCACATAAAAATGAGACAAGAAATAAAATAAATAATGTTTTTTTATTGTTTTTATGTGATTGTTTATCTGGTGCAATACTGAAACATTCTTCCAAAAAAAATTCCTGGTGACCTCACGGTGAACTCTGGTAAACAGATCAAAACATGTTATTTATGTATATATTTATAATAAAATATTAACTATAAAAGTTAAATTAAAATATGAATATGAATATAAAAATATAAATGACTGTATTGCCAAAAATGTTTTGCAAACAAAAACATGTCGGTATAGAATATAAACATAAAATAAAAACACATCAACCTAGCCCCCCAAAATTGTTGGATCATTGTACTATAACACACAGAGTGAGATTAAAAGTATTACATTGATTTATTTTTAAACTACATCTGTACAGTCACATTTATATAATAATCACGAAAAATGGTATGTTTTCGGCTGATTCCAAGAGAACTCCTTAATGGCTGTTTCCCTCCTTTCCCGGCTGGCAAAGACATTCTTGCTTATTCATTTCTTTCAAATAAAGCAATTCAGACAAAATGAGATGTCAGCCAAAGGACATGACAGTCTTTCAAGCAAACATGTTCCTGATTGGATGCTATGCAAGGACTCTGCATTGAAAGCTTCCTACGATACCTGACTTTGTGTAATGCAAATACATCCTCTATAAAATTGACCGAAAGAACAGAGAAAACAAAAAAAAAATGTGAAATTGAAATTCCAGTGCCAAACATCTAAATGGCCAAATGTAAATATTTCTGTAACTTGTTAAATCAAGAATACTGTAGCGTCTTCCACGTGATGCAATTCTCACCTGAACACTGTGAACCCAAATTTACAAAACATTTATGCTTAACAAAACACTTTTTGTTTAGCACAGAAACCTCAGTTTTAATCACATGTTGATCACTTTACATGCAATCCAGTTTAATCAGACACACTCTCAAGCATAAAGTTTGCAATTTCATCTTCCGAAAATCAGACACGCAGGTTTGGTTTAAGCGTTAGAGTCTGTGTTCACGCTTAAAACACACACGGTTCTTGTTTTCAGCTCGGCACACTGTGGTATGTGTGAAATTCAATTATAACCACGCTGTCCGCTCTTTCTGTGCTACTCTGCCTAACTGGAGGAAGCACCGGCCAGGTGGCGACCCCGCAGGCAGTACCCAGCACAGAGCACATAGCCCTGGGCCAAGACCATAAGATGGACCAGTGCCATCCTCCACCAACACAACACACTCCCATGATCCAGACGCACTAGGAACAGGGCACGGTCAACGCTCATGACCACCGCCATTTCCACAGACGCCTGGACTCTCAGGGTCGTGGCCACAGAGATGCACATTGCACAGCACTTTGCTCCATAATTCATACTAAGTTCCTAAAATAGCGCATTCCCACAGAACTCGGTGTTCCACAAGCTCCCTAGAATAGAATCGATGTATGCGCTTAGATCCTGAACACAGGGTGAATCAAATGCATCGCTCGGAATTGTGCACGGGTGTTGGTTGAGCAGAAGCCTAAGAGATCCAACACATCTCACTTAAAGTAACTGGTTTAATGTAGTATTTAAAGACCCAGTTAATCCAAAAATAAAAATTCTGTTGTTTCAAATCAGTATAAATCAATTGTTTCAAATCTGTATAAATGTGTTTTTTCTGATAAACACAGAGAAAGATAGTTGGAAGAATGCTTGTAACTAAACAGTTCTTGGCCACTATTGTTTGCTGACAAACTGACTGTTTGCTTTCCTTCATTCTCAAAGAAATTTACAAAGATTTTTTTTTCCCACTATGCACACTCATCTCCAAACATTGTCATTGTTTCGTATTTTTCCACACAGAGGAATTCAATATTTGTTGCGTTAATAACAAGTGGTGTTAAGTTTAAAAGGAGCAAAGCTTGATGCAGCGCTCATGTCACAATTTGCAGTCATGTATTGGACTTGACTGGTGCGTCAGTCAAACCGTCCTGGAGAATCTGGTAATGATGTTGACAGTGTGGGGGAAATACAGAGGTTACTGCACAGTCCAATGATAACAGGCGTTTAGGGAGACATCAGGACAGCCTCTCTGGGGTCCCCACAACCCCCACCCCCTCAAACCCCCTTGACTGGCAGGCCAGCTAATGGGTCCTGACTGAGGAGAATCAGCTTCTGTTATGAGGAAGCAGCAAGTCCTGCGATAGACCACAAAAAAGATGCCAAGCTGTTTTCAAGCGAGATTCCAAAACAATTTTCTACCAGTACATACATGTTCAACAGGCTCCCTTTCTCAATACAATATGTTTTTGTCAAAGAGTGACGTTGAGAAGTTGGTACAGGTTGCTTAAACCATCAGAAATAGAGAAAATGTCCTTTTTTTGAAGGAATTTGACATTATTAGTGTGTTCATACGACTTCCTCCTGTCAAGCTATTTTAAGTGATGTGTATATTTCCCTCAGTATTACTTCATTTGTGTCCATGGGATTTTAACTGACTAATGCTGACAGCAAAACCCACACAAGCCATTTTAAAAGCATTAAATGACGGGACGCTGTTGAGATTAAAAATCTCCTTTTCTGGTTAAACTTCCAATAACCTGAAAAGGTTCCTCTTTCATTCGAAAAACCCACTCATACTCCAGTTCTGAAGCAACAATGACAAAATTAACGCCTTTATTAAAATTTGTTGTGTCTGTGAGAGGAGGTAAAATGTGAGACGATCACTTTGGTCACGCAGCTTTCCTATAGCCTTGTTCCCTGTACCCCTTTGATCCTTAAACACCTGATATCTGATGTCTGCATAATTATTTTGCCACGTAATGAAATTATCCATATAGATGAGTCATATCACTAATGCTTATCTTTGACAAAACACAGTCATGTTCTTATTTTGAACATTCAAAATGATGGTCTATCTATTCCTCTGTTTTAAATTTTATTCATAGCAAAAAAAAGGGTTTTGATGTATTTTTCATGAATCCCACATATTAGTCTCTATTTATATTTCATTGTCCGATTGAGTTGTACAGTATTTTAAGCAAATGATCAACATAAGAAGTGTTCGCCACAAAACACATTAGAGTTGTTGAGAGCTGATTCACTATTTGTCTGAGTAAATATTTACATCTTGCTACTAAAGCATAAACAAATCAAATTGTGATTAAATCCCTTCCTCTTACACAAAATGAATTTAAGACAAAATAAAAGCCATTCCACAGCTGGATAGCCCTTAACCACACATATTGTAGTTTCATCTTAAAAAACATTTTGTTCGCTAGTACAAACTGATCAACAGCTGAGGTACATGTGTGACGTATTTCTAATGGCTTTGACGGAACAACCCACATTCTTCATCGTCTCTGATAGGTGGAGCCCTTGGCAGCGTCTTCAGCCCCCGTGAGCGTGCACAGGCAGCAGACAATGAGAAACAAGGGAAGGCTTGATAAGAGCAAGGGAGCTGCTTCTAAAAACGGAAGGCGTAATTAGTAAATGTCGTCTAAGAGGAGCACGGTGAATTAGAGGCCTAGTGGATCATGTAATTAGGGGTAGACCATTCTCCAACACACAGCACAAATGGTGGAGGGGACACTATGTCTTCAGCCATGTTCTTAGTAACCATCATTAGGAATCGTTCGATATATTATGGTTTAATGCATTGACGCCTGTAGAAACTTGAAGGTTTCTCTAGTAGTATAAATGAAACTTCATTTGGGTACAAAAGGGTGATGTGTAAAACGTAAGATGATGGTATTGCTGTGATAGTTGAAGGAAGACATATTTTTATAAACTTTAATTTCATTTTAATTACCCTAAAGAAAATATATTTTTCTAGTTAATATATTAAAGGTGCTGTGTGTCATTTTAAGGGGATCTATTGACATCAAATGTCAAATTAACTCTCACAGTGTATATATAATCCACACCATGAGAGTGTGGATTATATATACACTGTGAGTGTTAATTTGACCTTTTTTAACACTGGTGATTTTGCTGTGTAGAGAAATGTCAACCGTTGGTTGAAATTCGCAACTTTATCACTAGATGCCGCTAAAATCTCCACATTGCTCCTTTGTATTATTTTATTATCTTTTAAATATATAAAAAAATTAGTGTTACTATATTACAATATATTGAATAATGCATAAGGAATTGCCACATTTCATGTACTGAAAAACACTTGGTTCCAATATATGGAATAGTATTATTTAATTTTTTGCATTATATTTTCCAGTATTTCGTTTCGTAAGGGTAACCAAATTGCATTGCAAAACTGATTGTTAATTACATTTATATATTTATGCATTTGTAAGATGCAATGTACAGTGAGTTCAATTTATAAAATGTATATAAAATAATTTTTTTACAATTAATTTGTTCCCCGGATTAATAATTTTCCAAACACTCTTCATTATGTTGCAAGGAATTATTTGTGATTACTCTTGCAATGCTGTTGCAGTTGACACACTTCACATTAACACGAAGCAGAACAAAATAAACTTTTTTTGCTAGTAAAGTGAGATCTTTGTTACTGATTGAGTTGTTGAGTTGAACCTGAATGTTTTGCTCTTGTAACACTCACACATACGTCTCATCCATAAGATTTTTGCTGTGGTGTGAACAGAAAAAAATGTAAGACAAACAGATAAGCAAAGACACAAGGATACCTAGAGGACTTTTTAGGCCATTTTTCTGTCTGTAAGCAGTGTCGCTAGACCTCCAGTACAGTTGCTGCAGAAGAATGCTGATTTAGATTACCACAGACAAAACTGTTGCTTTTAATCCATTCATCAATCTGTGTCAGAAAAAAAAACATCTTCACATAACTGTGTACATGACTCTTCAATCCACATGCAAATATACACACAAAAACAGGGGCTGATTAAGGTGGTCAGGGGCCCCTAGGCTGCTCTTTGGGTAAGGCCCCCCTTAGGTGGCTTTTAGGTGCCTTTCACGCTTGCAGTTTAGTTCGGAACGGAGCACGGTTTGCATGAAAAGCCGCTAATGTAAAAGCTGTCAAGCAAACTCAGTTGCGCACCAGGGTACCGAACCCTGCGCATGCGCTTTAGCCGATTACAATGTATTCATTAAAACACGTGTAAGAAATGATAGCGTTGGTAATTTACCTTGGATTTGAGCAAGAGTGAGCCTGCATTGTTTTGCGCGTTGCGAGTGGAATCAGAGCGGCAAATGAATGGTAATGCGATGTTTCCAGATTTAAAAATAGCCCCTATAAATAGTCTGTTTGCAAGCAGCAGAAAGCTCTGTAAGCGAACATACAGTAAAACTAAGTGTTGTTTACTCTGCGCTGCGCATAATAGCATCAAGTCATTAAAAAACACAATAAATTGACCCGTGTTCTGTTTACTATCATGTGTCATCCACGTTCGTGATGACGTAAGATGAATGCATTGCAAACGCACCAGGATTCGATAGAATCAAGCTGAGACACAAACCAATCAACGCTGCGAGGGGCGTCAGCACTCGGATATACACACATCAAACACTACAGTGTTTCCTCTACATTCTGGGTTACTTTGCAATGGCAAACACCATGAGAGCGCAATCTCCAGTTTTATACAAGTATACGCGAAATATAAACGTCCCCTAAAAACGCCTCGGTGGATCTTTACTGATACACAAACCACTGTGCATTACATAAACGGTGTATAAAACCAACCTGTATAATATGCGTGTCATTGTGGAATAACTCCCTGAAATATTCCCGATGACATGATGAGCTAACTGCTGCAACAGCTAAGGATCCCGCTGCAGTTTTTTCAACCGCAGCACCGATGTTAGCCAATGCGAGCTGCCAGTCCTCCTGCTGCTATCTTAGTCAAGTTGTTCTTTTAACCTTTGTATTTTCCATCTTTGTGCTCCACTGTTGTACTTTCTTTCAGACATTTTGCCGCTATGCCGTCTAGCAATAGCAGTGACGTAAATGAAAATGATTGACATGATTTCACCAGCAGCTGATTGGACAGATCTATCCAATCACCGTCTTAGTTTTGTTATATTTCTTATGGGCCAATGAGGGTCTATTTTTAATTCGCGAATAAATAATCCAATCAAAATAAATAATCTAATCAGAGGGCCCTAAACAGGTGGGGCCCCTAGGCTGCAGTTTAGGGAATCCTGTGCGTTAATCCGTGCTTGCACACAGATATACACAACATCTTGGACTACGCCCTGACACTGGCCAAGCAGATACTGAAAAGGTTCTTTTTCAGTTCTTTTATTGTTTTGTGCGAGCAGGTAAATAAAAAACTCAAATTTTAATCGAATGATACGTCTTTTTGAATTCAGATAGCTGTCGCACCAGGCATAGAGGATTTATATGAGTGTTGATCTGAGGGAGAGCTGATAACAACAAGGATAAAGTCATAAATGAATCTGCTCTGTGATGTAGCCAGTAGACTGACAGCGCCAGATTAAAGCCTGTGCCTTTTAAACAAATTGGGTGCTTAAAGGAGCACCCTGCCATGTTCTGTGCTAGAACGTGTTTTATTGTTCAGCCACATTAGTGCTGACTGAGACAAAGAGTTGCGTCACATGACGAATGTCACATGTCCTGATGAAAGAAGATTGCCCAATTGATTGTGATGAAAACCTTGAGCTGTCTGATTTTATGGGCCGTGATGAGTAGGTGGACGGTAGGAAAGATTGGGACCGGGGTCCATCAGAACAATGTACACACTACTTTATGGGTTAAGGGAGGAAAGTTTAATTCGATCCATTGTGCATTGACCTTTTTTATACACCACCCAACAATCAGCAAATGGGAGAAAATGTAACTGACAAATACTATTAGCAACTTTGTTATTAATTAAAATGACTCCATTAATGCATCCACCTGAATCTATATTTATACATTTCTGTAAATTTTATATCTCTATTTTAACCTTTAAACAACACAAGCAGAGACACCTACACCAGTAGGTGGCGACAAATAAATGACTTTTGCATATTGTGAATCATTGAATCACTCATTCCCAGATTCGTTCAAATAGATTGATTGATTGATTGATTGATTGATTGATTGATTGATTGATTCGTTCAGGAACGAGCTACGGGTGTATTCACCCAGGAGGTACAGTTGCGTTTAAGAACTATTTCAGTTGGCGGAGGAAATGGCAGCGGGTCAAGTGGTGTCTAAAATTAACATTAATCGATATTTAACTTGTATTATAAAGCGTCACACTTTTAGTCGATTTTTATCCGAATATCAGTAACGTTACTGCGATTATTTCGGGCATTTTTAGTTTCTTTACGGGCAGCATGCGGCCCTCTAACGTTACCGCACACTTGTGATAATGTTTACACTGAGTGTATCCGAAATCGCCCCATCTCCGTAGCACGTTATATCAGGTAACACTACTTTTGAAGCAAGTTATCTAATATCCAATTTTTTAGTGGAAAATATTTCTTATATGTAGTGTTCAAACATTGTACACTTACCGGTGCTGTTACCATTATTCAAAGTGAAGAGGATCTGACGTGTTGCTTCGTTGCTCTTCATTTTATGCTGGCATGCACACGTTACAGGTAACGTCCAATTAATAATCGTTTGGTACTGTTTATGGTCGAATGAGGAATATGCAAATTGCGAAATTAAATGTTCACCCCACAGTCAGAAATGACGCTATCGCGCTTTTTTACTCTTGTGTAATGATGTTATCCTGGGTGGCGCAATATGCTTCATTTTAAAACCCTCGGATTTAAACGTAACACGAACATATTCCTTTTGCATAATTAGTATTCAATGTTTGTTTTTACCAGGCACTGCAAGAAGCATAGAAATTAAAATAAGTTTGAACTTAAAGGCTCATCGAGAGTCTGTACACCAAACGATTTTTTTCCCAGAACAAATTTAATAGTTGTAAGCATGCCTACACATTCTTACTTAACTTATTAATATTGCCCACTAGTGAGTGAGGTTGATATCAGTCCGTATCTCTCTTACAGATTGCTAACAAATATAACACGTTGTCCACCTTTATTTGAAAGTAATTTAGCCTTGAGCCACAGTTTCTTTTATACTGGCTTCCATTTACATTTGGATTATTTTACCAGAAGTGACAATTTTGTTGTGAACACAAGGGATGGTGTTTATTAATTGTTTTGCAATATTTTTTAAAGGTTAATTTGGATTTTTTGGTGCAGTTTCCAGTAACATTCTATGATATTTAAAAAAAAATACTTACAGCACCAAATAAGGAAAGTCGGGAGTCGCAATTCTTCAAAAAAAGACTGAGTGGAGGCAGTCAGAACGTGTCCTTGGTATTATGGTGAATCACAGACATGGTGTCAACAAACATAGCAGATAAAGAAGAGGAAATGGCAAGGATGTTCAAGGAGCTGGTGTGTCTGAGTACAAACAGGCTGATTAGAACCATGTGAGGTTTTGAGTGTGTGGGCATTAGGTGTTGGATCATAAGAATATAGGGTGAAAGATTCCTTAGACAAACTGTACAAGTATGTATGTATTTTTGGTTTTACATGTCTTTGCTCGATAATACAATGTCAGTACTTTTAAGTGTGTCAGGGTTCCTTGTACAGAATAGAATTAAGTAGGCAGAGAGGCCAAGATGACAAAATGTTTCAGTATTGGACAACTCCAATTCAGATCTGTACATCTGAATGAATATGTTTCGGTCATTTCAGGACAGAAGGAACATCTTGGTTTTGGAAGAAACGTAGTTTGTTAAATAGTTGTAAACGAATGGTTTAATTGTAACACTGTCTCAATGGAGAAGAGAATATGTCAGAGAAAAATCTTATAGAGAAAGGTACATTCACATAATGACTAAAGAAGGCATTTGAAGCAACAAGATTGAATCTGTTTTAATAGGAATTCACTGTAAATCCTTTAGCAAACGCGAAGTCCCACATGATTTACTACTAATCGACTGTTAATGATCATTCACTCTATTGATTACAGATACAAGGCATTAAATAATCTGCATATGCCTACAAGAACAATAATAGCTCACGAGGTGAGCATGTGAGCTAAAATAAGAATTTAGTTTTTTTCCTTGTATGAAGTGACCTGGGTCTTAATATCAGCTGTGCAAGTTTTTTTAGAAGTATGTTTGCGTGTCTATGTCCGAGGTTCTGAAACGCAGTCGCCTAAAATCGGATCACGTGACGCCACTGCCTCATTCAGCAGTGAGCGCGCGCACTGGTTTATAAAGAATTTCACGTGAGAACGCGACAAACCATCACTCGCGTACACCGTAGCCTAATTCTCCCCGCTCATTGCGTCACAGAAGAGGTTACGGGAGGCACTTTTGTACCCTTTTCCAACGCTCAAACGCATTCGACAACATTACGATGGTAGACTTTGGCATTCTTCGTTTTTCTCTGCGCTTCTTCCCTACTTCATGCCAAGGCGGTGATTGCAGTGGATGGGCAGAACGTGCCATGCTTCGTTTCTAATCCCGAAAGTGCCCGTCTACTCGGGAATCTCGTGCTAAAAAGATGTAAGGACCAAAACAGCATCACCAGCCTTTTCCCTAAAACCAGCATCTTCTTCACAAAAATGCAGAAGGGAATTCGACTTAATGATGGTCATGTCACCTACCTGGGTCTTTTGGCAAAGAAAGATGGTACGAGGCGAGGTTGCTTGAGCAAAAAGAGTTCTGACAACACAAAATGGCACACGAAGTGGTTTGCTCTTTTGCAAAATATGCTTTTTTATTTTGAGAGCGAGTCCAGTTCTCGACCCTCGGGATTATACCTGTTGGAAGGATGTATGTGTGACAGGTCGCCCTCACCCAAACCTTCACTGTCAGCGAAGGAGTGCTTAGAAAAACAGGTACGAAAAACGGAATGGCAACTTTGTACGTACGTCTGTAACAAGGGCCATTAGAATAGCTTGGTTTGCTTGTCGATTTGTGGGGTAAGGCATTAAAAATTGCAATTCTGTTTCCAGCCAGCAGCGAGTGGGGGTTTGTTTTATGCGTAAAGAAATTATGAGCATGCGCTCGAGACAACCAACAATTTTACCAACAGCATCTTCTGGCTTTCTCAATTTTGGAGATTTTGTATATTATTTTTATCAAGCGTTAAGCATGTTATTTTTGTCGTATCAGATGTGTTTTTGTGGAAATGAGCATCTTCTGTCGAAGATGGCACTGTTTAAAGCCAGCATATCATGTTTTATAATATGCCTATATTTGTTGATAAATAATATGTTTTTGCTAGCATACATTTAATAATTTTAAGTAGCCTATTGTGTTCGTGTTCTTTAACACTAAGCCTTGCAATATTTTATGCAGTAAACTTCATGTCACATAGTAAACGATGTTCAATAGTTTAGCCTCAAGTTTAGTGTCTTTTGTCGTTGTTGTTTTCGTACTGCAGTGAAAATTTTAGTATTTTTCCTCAGAGATGTGTAAGTTTCAAACGACTGTTCCGCTCTCTTCCACACAAGAGAGAAAATGACGCCGAGGAAAGCGCTTTATAAACCTCGCCATCGCCATCATGCGGAAAACTGGCGTAGAATCGCAGTCTGTTTGACGTATTGATTTAATTCCCGCGCTGATATTAATAGCATCCTACCTTGGCAACTGCGTCTTCACAACGTGTTTAATAACAAATCGTTTCCAAAACTGAACTTTATGTTCAAAGACACTGTTTAGGCGTCTGATAAGTTGTTGTGCAGTATTTAATGTGCTTTGTTCATAGTATTATCGGAGTATTATGCAACAATGACATAAATGTTGCTGAGGGTGCTCAAACCCTTAAAAATAAGTGACTCCTTGAAAGATGGCAATAGCTACATCTTTTTTGTTTTCTCTGATCTTTTAAAGTACTTTGTTTTCTTTTTATTTAGACACAGAACACATAGGGGAAAAAGGCACAGTTCACCCAAAAATAAATATTCTGTCGTCATTTACTCACCCTCAAGTTGTTCCAAATCTGTATCAATTTCTTTGTTCTGATGAACACGGAGAAAGATATTTGGAAGAATTCTTATAACCAAACTTCTTGGCCACCATTGACTACCATAGTAGAAAAAATTACAATGGTAGTCAAAAGTACCCCAGAACTGTTTGCTTTCCTACATTCTTCAAAATATTTTCTTCGGTGTTCAACAGAACAAAGAAATTTATAAAGCAAAATTTCCTACAGATTTAAAACAACTTGAGGGTGAGTAATTGAAGACAGAGTTTTCCTTTTAGGGTGAGCTGTTCCATTTAAATGATTTCCCTCTCATTAAAAGTATTTTTGTGTCCCTGTTATAGTTCTTATATATTAAAAGCATATGCTGTAATGATTTATGTAGTTAGCCCAACTTAAAAGTTATCCTTTGGTCCTTTTTTATCTCCTAATTTAAAAAATGACAAATTTATAAATTATGTACAGGTATGTTCACTTGAGATGAAGACTTCAGTCATTCCAGTGACTAATATGATCATGTTGACGTCACATGATGTTGTCTTTTAATGTTACATGACAGTTCTTACAATCAGTTTATAAGTTACTAACAGTAAACTTATCACCAACAATAATTGTACACAGCAAAATCGCCAGTGATAAAAAAGGTCAAATTAACTCTCACAGTGTTCATTTGAGTGTTCATTTGACCTTTTTTAACACTGTCGTTTTTATGTGTAACATTAACAATTAAAACAAGAATGATTATCAAGGCTTTTACAAGACATAAACATACTGTACATTAACATGTGCCAAGCTAACTAAATAATGTAACAAACACATATTATATGTAAATAACCCAGAAAAACATTGACGTAAACAAAACAAAAAGAGCAGTGAGATAGCTGCGGTCAAAAAACCGCATGCATCCACACCGACAGGTGTCAGTATAAAGTCCACAACACCAATGGCCGGTTGCAAAACTGTCTAGTCTAGTCTTAGAAGTTAGTCATCTATTATTTTCTTCAAGACTGGTCATAACTAAATCAGTTTTATAAAAAGGTAGATTGGGCTAGTTGAAATGCGAAAAGTAAGACTGCTTAGTCCTAACTAATTGCTAGTCAGTGAGACTAGTTGTTAAGACACAGTCTTAACTTAGCTGCTAAATTTATGCAACTAGACCCAAGTCTCAATTAAGCTGCTCAAATGTTAACAAAAACTTACTTTCATCAACCTAAAGCCACAATAGCATCCAACCACTTAATCATTTATGCAGCCATATGGCATTCTAAGCCAAAAACCAGTTTGACTATTGTGTACTGGCCAATGGTGGATGTTGACATACTGTAGTCAAAGATGTTTTACCTATAGGAGAAACTGCGTGTAAGGACTGCAATTCAACGTGAGTCAAAGACCTTCCTGTGAACAGCTGTCCCTGTGCTGACAAAGCAGGATGCGGCATGGAGTTTGATGCTGTGCATGTCTGTCATACTCCAGAGAACAGAACACAGATAGAGGCGTGTAATCTCACAATCAGTGGCCTAGTGTTTGGCAGTCTTACAAACATTACATCATGTTCTGTTTGTCTTTCCTCTTTTTTTATTGATTTTTATCATGCTCTTATTTTCATATCTGGAACATAATACATTTTTGCATAAAGCATCGATTCCACAGTCATGGATCAAAGCACGCTAAATATTTACCCAGATATTGGATGTTCTGTTTGATCCTTCAAGTCATCCTTTTTCAGCTTCTTCATTAAATCATCCAACCATAGTCTAGTAACCAACCAATTGTAACATCTTGCCATTTTAATGAAGTGTCATGTTTAGCATTAAACAAGCTTTTGTTGGCTTTTCCAGGTGTGCCAATTTACAGAAACGGGACCATTCTGTTGTTGAATCTTTAAACTGGGGCAGCCCGTCTAGAGTTTGGCCTCATGCAAGCAGACACAGACGTGTGCATGTGTATATTTGCTGCCCAACTTTGACTAGTTTGGTCTGCACAGTGCTTGCAAGACCATTGATGTTGTTGTAATATTTAGAATAGTTTATCGCTTAGAAATGCTATTCTAATTTAAAATGCACTTTTTTAAAACTGTAGCTACGGTTCTTCTCTGTACGAAGTATGCTGTTCTCTAATCTGAAAAAACACTTACTCAGCAGCACAAAGCTTTTAAAAAACCTGCATATTGATGTATTCATCACAAATTTGCAGTCTATTCAAAGCCACACCGCTACCTTTTTATTGTCATTGTATTTACCTACCAGTCATCCTGCTCGACCATTCATTTATTGGCCCTCTTTAAATATATCTGCATTCGAGCTCATGGTTCCTATGGCAACTCCTCTTTGCATGAGAAAAAGAATGGTTGGAAGGGATATTGTGTGTGTAGCTGTAGCATGTATCAGTGCCTTGTGTCTCCTTCATTAATGCTAACGTTGTTTGGGCTAAATTTGTTCTGTTCGCTACCTCTGAGGGGTCAGGGCCCATTTATAGAAGAACACTCATCTCGCTTTTGGAAACCGGATTTGTGTGTCTGTGTACTATAGCAGAGGGTCTTTCCTGTGCTGATGGAAAAGAAATAGAGGGTATGCATTGACGTCACTTTCCCACGTGAACATGTCGGGACACGCTCCCCTGGATGGCAAAACACCCAGCAAAATGGCTGAAGAGAATAGGAGAAACTAAAACAGGCAATTATTTGCTGAAATTACAAGCAGCCGGACTCAACAGTGATCCTTTCGACTTCCCTACGAAAGGAATCAGATGTTCCTGGACACTGAAATGTTGCACGGAATTGCGTTTCCTGATATTCTAAGCAGTCATTTTGCTGAGTGTTCTGCCACCCACGGGGGCGCGCTCCGGCGTGCTCACGTGTTAAAGTGACGACACGTCCATACCCTCTATAGTAGAAGAAATAACTTACTTCAACCATCAGGATTAGCTAACATACAGTATGTCCTATAGCTCAACCCAGAGCCAACAGTTTTTTCACAGCAATGGCAGTTCATGGAACCTCTCAATAGATCCCGGAAGTTACTAGTAACGCATGGAGATGCAGCAAAAAAGATCGATTGTTACAAACGTTTAACCCATTTAAAGACGTAAGAAATCAAGCAATTTAAGAGAAAAAATAACTTCCTGAAACTATCTGAAGGCTCCATGAATCATGTGACACGTGCAAATTTGAACTTCCGTTGACACGACTCTCTTTCTCAATGGCTCTGGCTCAGCTCAACCTTACAGGATGAACATATAAATTGTGTTAAATGAGTATCCTGCGTTAAACATGAATGATGCTGATATAGTCATTTTGTAGTGCTTTAAAGGTGCCTCAGCGTCCGCTGTGCTGCAGAAATGGAGGTTTGTTGGGGATTCAGTGGTAAGGCCTGGCTTACTGAAATGAAGAGAGAAGGGTAGCACATACAGAGCCATAGCCACTAGCGCAAGGAGGAGTTGCTAGGTAACAGGTAGCATACAGTTATGTAATGCGCCATGCTCCCAGTTTGCATGTTTTATGGTATTCCTCATGAGAGAAGGTGCTATTTTAGGCGTGGGGAAGTTTCCCTAGTGCTTCCACTATGTTCTCTAATCTCTCGATGGCCTCACTTATCAGTTCTGAAAGATCGCGCAGGATAGTTGACTGTATTTGGTGAATTTCATTGGGTTACAAAGGGCATGCTTTACACTATTTGAATATGTAAAGGAGTGTTTCTAGTTTATGTGTTTGTGTAAGGTGCTGATCTTTGCACTTTCAGTTTAAATTTGGTTAATTTAAATGCTGAGCCACATTGAAACTGGCAAACCACGATCACTGCACAAAGACAGTTAAAAATAAACAGATCAGCATGTTGTAAGTTGTTATTTACAATTATTACATGGTGTTTTGGAATACTTGAGTCTGTTTGGCTAAATGTGACATTTCAAGGTCTGTTATTGACTTATAACAACTGCTCAATACTAATAACACAGGGTCATCCGAGTACTGCGAGTCACCTTGACCAGTGCAGTTTAATATTACACATAAATTAATTCTAAATATGCCTAATTAATAACATGTATGTGAATATATTTAAAAAGTATTCAATCACATTACATGTTGGTCATGTTTGAACTTGGTTTCTTGCCTTATAACCGATAGGAAATGGATTTTCCTCACGGAAGGTCTTCATTTGTTACAAATGAGCTTAATGGCCAATGTTGTTTCAGTTTTTCTGCTTATTACAATACAATTTACAAAATATATAAACGGACAAATCAAATTAGGTCAAGATGATTTTATTATGTGAAAAGAAAAGGGCCACTGAATGATATAAGAAACATAAAACAAGCACAGCTTTGTAAACCAATCTTAACGGTAGGATCCAATATGCAAATTGGATCATAAACTATTTGCTACAATGACTAAAATACAATGAATTATTTGAATTGTATTATACTAATATAGATGTATATGATGTGTTTTATTTTTTAATTGATTAAGATAAAAGCTAATACTGTCTAGTAATCATACCATCCAGCACTGTAGCAAAAAAACATGATGTTGTATGTTGTAGTTAAGAAGAGTTTCTGTTCTGTATTGCAGTATTATTTCACAGTCAGCTTCAACCACGAGAATCAGAAAGCCCTTGAGCTTCGTACAGAAGACGTTAAGGACTGCGATGAATGGGTGGCAGCAATATCACATGCCAGGTAAGCAAACGCAAGTGCTGTTTCAACATCTGCACCTGTCCACTTCAGTAAAAGATGGAAAAGAACCAAATTTTGCATGTTTTTTGTCATTGCAGTCTGATTTTGGTTATGTATACATCTGAAACACACTGTGAGTTAGCATTTAAACTGATTACTGAACTGTTTTTTAGAAATGTGCTGTTTTGAGTTGAGTCAGATGAGATCTTGCCAAGAGAATGGTTGTGTTGTCATAACAGCCGGATTCTCTGGTTTAGTGTATAATATACTGCTCTGTACGCAAAGGTTTATTGTGAAGGGGGAAAATGAATACAGAAGGGTATTTTTTTGCCAAGTGGACAGATTCCATGTCTCATTATCTATAATTAGCTTCAAGCTTGTTTAAGCAATCTTGGATGTTGCAGAGGTTCTGCTGGGAGTATTGTTTATTTTTAGAAATGAACTTTGAATTCAAGCTCTCCATTGGGAACTAACAGACAAAGCATAATTTTTGTGTCTTTAATAGCAGATGGCCTTCATGGACATGTGCAGTGCAGAATGCACTGGTTTATGATAGTTAGTAACTTTGTGTATAAAGAAATCATGTATATGACAGATTGTTTTATAAATTATTATTAGTTATTTTTTATTTGGTTAAAATTTGCTCATTTTTGCTCAAGCCAAGAAACATTGATCATATAATTGATTTTTGGTTTCTAGTTAACATTATTTTCAGTTCAGTGTTTTTTGTCTTATGTTAGATTTGATCCATGTAATAATGGTTGATAGTGCACTTATTTTTATTTTATAGTATTTTTATCTGTTGAATAAAAAATGTAAACTCGCATGGACATGAGATGAAGACGTAGTCTCCACAAAAACCGGAAGTGACGATCGACTTAAAGTGATAGTTCACCCAAAAATGAAAATTCTGTCATCATTTACTTTCTTTCTTCTGCAGAACACAAAAGAAGATATTTTGAAAAATGTTGTTAACTGGCACCCTTTCACTTGCATTGGTTTTGTGTCCATACAATAGAAGTGAATAAGTGCCGGCGCTGTTCGGTCACCAACTTTTTTCAAAATATCTTCTTTTGTGTTCTGCGGATGAAAGAAAGTCATACAGGTTTAAAATGACAAGAGGGTGAGTAAATGATGACAGAATTTTCAGTTTCAAGTGAACTTCCATATTGTGACATATTTTTAAACATAAAGGACATGGCATGTTTTTCCACTGCAAATTGATTGGATCTTTAAAAGTAGGCATTTCATTTACGAACAGAACTTTCACCAGACGGACAGTTTGAGGACAGCGTTAATGGATATTCTGGGGATGCCACTCCGGAATGGAACATTACATTTTTGGGGATTTACGCAGATGAATTTTTCACCTCAAAACTAATAATATGAGTTAACAAACTAGGAGACATTTTTAATTTCATTGAAACTTGTACAAGCCGCACGTCTTTGAATTTATCTTAATGAACCTGTTATTAGAAACATTAGCTTGGGGAATAAATGAACCCTGTCCTTATGAATAGGGTATTTCAACAATGGCTTGGTAAGGTTAATTCGCCTGAAAATAAGTTTAAGATTTTTTTTAATATATATATAGATAGAGTAGAAAAGATACTCTTGAGATGAGGCTGGCTGGTGCTCGCTTCTGGTCTCTGTCACGATCGTGGTGAGCAAGAACCCAAGCGCAGGCAGGCAGTGACGGGGTTAACGAAAAACAATACTTTATTTATTAACAAAACACAACCAAAACACCCACAATGGGGAAAAACTAAACTGAGAACAACTACCATCAAACAAAGACTTCCCACGTGGGGGCAAAACAAAAAGACAGGAACAAAATAAACTAACTATAAAGCAACAACACAACGTCTTAAACAGCACGACAGGGTAGAACACAAAAACTCACAGAAACCCGAGGACCATAGTACAGTACATACACCGTACACGCACAGAACGCAAACAGTACAATACACGAGCACAGGACAAAGAAACAAGAGGGTATAAATAGAGAAGACAAACAGGGATAACGAGCAGGGCAGGTGTAGAACATCAAACACTTAGGTAAGGATAACCAGGAAACGAGATGGCGGGAACAGAGACGAGACACTGGAAAAACACATGAGAGGTAAAAACATAAACATCTCATGGCCTTCCCACATAAAACCCAAGGACTCTGCCCCGATCCCACCACACGACTAGAATTTCATAAACAAGACGGTGGGACCGTGACAGTCTCAGTCTGTACTGGAAAAAGAGCCCTACTAGCCCGCAGCAATTCTAAATCTGTGTGCATAAACATGAAGGCATCTGAATTTGCTTGTCGTTTTAAGATAAGCTCTGTTTCAACAATTCTGTTTAATTGTTGAAATCTAACATTCACAGTTCATTCCTCTGAAGTGTGTGCTTATAGAGTTAACATACTGTGTGTACACTAATGAACTTTAAAGTGTAAGTGTAAGATTGTCAGAATGTTTGCAGTCGTGTTTATGTTTTGTCTCTTTGTGCATGTATGGCTTGTTGCGGATGGCTACATGTTTGTTTGTATTAACGTGTGTGTGTGTTCTGTATGCAGCTACAGAAACCTGGCTACCGAGCATGAAACGCTCATGCAGAAGTACCTCCATCTACTCCAAATTGTGGAGACCGAGAAAACAGTTGCTAAGCAACTTCGACAACAGATAGAAGATGGAGAGATTGAGATTGAACGTCTGAAATCAGAGGTAAAATTTGTAACTCAAAGTGCTGTAATAGGGATTGTTTATTCGTACACAGCCAAATCGCCAGTGTTAAAAAAAGTCAAATTAACTCTCACAGTGTATATGTAATCCACACTTAGATTATATATACACTGTGAGTGTTAAATCAACCTTTTTTAACACTGGCGATTTGGCTGTGTAGTAAAACGCAGCATAACAAATCTGCAAATTCAGCGTATACTTATTGTGTCCTTCAGAGGTGGAGTTGTCTGGGAAATATGATATTACATGTTCATTTCTTCTTTCTGAAAAGTAAAATTGGTGCCAGAAGCATTTGGTTTTCAAGAGCTTTCTCCAGACTACTTTACACTTCACTTTGCATCTCAGCTCATAAAAACAGCCCTCCAAGAGAACTGTGATCCCCGCTGTATTCTTCATCAGCCAGATCAAATAGTCGTTTTACTTTAAAGTGCAAATGGAGCTAGCTGTATGAAATGGTGTGTTGAATATGCATGACCTCAGATGCATTGTGCGCTTCGCATCCTCGGTCCGCAGCAAAATAAACTCTTTCAGCCTGCATCCAATAAATGCAGCACTCACCTTTAGACTACGCTGGCCAGCTCTTACCTCTTTTGTGTCCCCGCCGTTTCCTTTTTAATTCACAGGGTTCACTAATGATTCGAAAATTTGCGCACGCTAAGCATCAGAAATCACCCGAGTGTCATCTGAGAGATCCGATCGGGCGAGAGATTGCGCCACATGTCTCAGCTGGCACCGATTTGGCCTGACTCAATCACTTTCTCAGCATGCTGAGAAGCAGTGAAGGAAAGAAGTTTTTTTTCCGCAAAGGAAGTGTTGACTCTGCCATTTTTGTCACTGTTTTCTGGCAGATCGCTGCAAGGCTCAAAGACATCGAGAAGATCCAGTCGAATCCCACCACTGCCCCCAGTGATGATGACTCTGAGATCAAGAAAATCAAGAAAGTAAGGCCTCTATTTTGCACCGTATGATGTTTCTGCATGCTGTCTCAAGGCTCATGTCGGCACTGAAGCTGTCTAGTTCATATTTTTACTTGCCCCACCATCTATACTGACCCACCACAGAAATAATACACTTTATTTTATGTTATACCATGGTCTGTTTGAATACTCGATTCTGATTGGCTGGAATGCGTGCACAACGTTTGAAATTAACTGACGAAAATAACCTGTCTGATCAAAAATGACTCTGTAAACATCAATAACAGCTTTAACTTGGCAAATGACCATGGTATAATCGGGATAATCCACTGCTAGCCTTGCATTAATGGATTTTAATGCACTTCATTTCGCGTGGTGTGGTTCTTGGCCTCCACGTCGTGCATTCGATCTGCGTCAGAGCGTCAGCGTACCCAAGACTCTTTCTACAGAGTTGCTGGCAGGGCGGCCAGAGCGATTTTTGACGCTCTCGACGGCGGCGGTCTGAACGCACAGTTATGTGTTGTTTTTCAGTTGCTGTAAAAGCTACTTGATAAATGAATTTCATAAGCCCACTTTAGCATGATGGTGTACAGCACAATACTAAACCTCATTCGAACAAAATCATATATTTATTTCCTTATCGTTGAGCTTTAAACAGAATTATCATTTGACCATGATATTTTCAAATAGTTACTCATACTGTAGTTTATATCCATTGATTTCTGAGGAATATGAATGTGTGTTCACGTCTCAGGTTCAGAGCTTCCTGAGGGGCTGGATGTGCCGGAGAAAATGGAAGACCATCATTCAGGACTACATCCGTTCTCCACACGCAGAGAGCATGAGGAAGAGGAACCAAGTCGTCTTCAGCATGCTGGAGGCTGAAGCCGAATACGTCCAACAGCTTCATATCCTCGTCAACAACTTCTTGAGACCTCTTCGCATGGCTGCCAGTTCCAAGAAACCACCCATAACCCATGATGATGTCAGCAGCATATTCCTGAACAGGTCAGATTCAGTTGTAGTTGCTGGAAATCTACTCAAAATGAGATTTCTGTAATGTCTTAATTTTCTTCTTGACAGATAAAATAGAGAGTAGATGGAACATAACATAACACAAATTCAAATATCAATATTGTATTAAGTGAAGCATTTCTCATTGCATTTTTTCATGACATGGAAAGATATGCACTCCAAATTCATTTTATATACCTGTATACATCCTGTCTGTAAACAATTTTCTCATTTGTGTCCCAAGTTGTAAATTGGAATAAAAGCATCTGCTAAATACATAAATGTAAATGAAATATATACGTACTGTATATACAGATTGCCGTAACAAACACGATGGAATGCTTAGATTGTTGTTGTTTACTTTTTCTGCAGCGAAACCATAATGTTTCTACATCAGATATTCTACCAAGGGTTGAAAGCTCGAATAGCAAGCTGGCCAACATTAGTTTTGGGTGAGTGCACTGCCAGAGCTCTTGGCAACCAACTGTAGAGAACATTCTCTAGACTCCTCTAATTTCAAGGTAGCTTTTCAGAAAGTGTCGCAGATCTTTTATCTATGTTGCATTGACTTTGATGTCCTTCTTGACCTTCAGCTGACCTCTTTGACATCCTGCTGCCCATGCTGAACATCTACCAGGAGTTTGTGCGTAACCACCAGTACAGTCTGCAGATCTTGGCCCACTGCAAGCAGAACCGCGACTTCGACAAGCTGCTGAAACAGTACGAAGCCAAACCTGACTGTGAGGAACGCACCCTGGAGACCTTCCTCACCTACCCTATGTTCCAGGTGATCTTCCACCAGTGCTCTTTTGCTTTCTAACGTGTGCAAAATTGCTGTGGAATCACAAGATCCCGTGCTGTAAAAACGGCATCCTGTAGGTTATCAAAATGTTTTGTTTCGATTGGTTGGCTGTAGGCTCTACAGCTCTGGTAATAAATCTGGAGTGTTAGTGCTGGCCTGTGAGAATACAGCGCTTTAGGATTTCCGCGTGTGCACATGACTAAGTGTGGCTATGAGTGAGTTTTACAGCAGAATGCAAAAAAATGGAAAAGTACCCTCCTGTCTGACATTATGACTCTGTGTGTCTCTTGTCTGGCAGATTCCTCGCTACATACTGACCCTCCACGAGCTGTTAGCACATACACCACACGAGCATGTGGAGAGAAACAGCTTGGATTACGCCAAGTCAAAACTGGAAGAGCTTTCTAGGTACATCAAAATCCCTCACCCATCCATCCCATAATGATAAGACATAAAGACTGGGTCATGAAAACAGTTGAACTTGTTACAAGCTATCTTTATATCTTCATTTTTGTTTGAGTATCTCTAGTGGCTCAGAATTCACTTGTAAAGCAAAGGTTCACCTGCTTTATTATTAATAGAATTATTATAGAATCAATAATTAGAAGGATTAATTCGATCATTGTTGAAATGACATACAGGTGAATAAATTATATGTAATGAACTTTCATTTTTGTTGAAATATTACTTTTATAATATGGATCAAATATGGACAACACAGAAACATCTGTATTTGTCAAATAAAACAAAAAAGGCCAAGTTTTACGAGTTTTATCAAAATGCCGTACCTCCACAGAATCATGCACGATGAGGTGAGCGAGACGGAGAACATCAGAAAAAACCTCGCCATCGAGCGCATGATCGTAGAGGGCTGTGAGATTCTCCTAGACACCAGCCAGACCTTTGTCAGACAAGGTAAACCCCCACACCCAGCCAAAACACAACGCTCATTCTCCTGAGCGCTCTGAAAGGGACCACAGATCCCTGATAAGAAAGAGGTTGGATTCTCCTCTGTTCTTTTCTGCACGCTGTCACTCTTGTCACCTGTTATTGTCAAACCCCCTGCTCCCCTTCCCTCTCCGAGGCTTTTCTGGGCTGCCCTGTTTTCCCACAAAGCAGAGCGTTAACTCAAAGGATTGGGCGTCCTAATCCTGCTAGTCTCTGAAGGGCACTGTTTTTTTCAAAGAACAGGCCAACTCTTTCATTTCCAAGTGTAATCACATTCTTACCATTCAACCTGGAGTTGAGCCCTGGATAGGAAATGTCACGGATGCACCGTGGGATACGAAAACGACGAGGAAACATCTGATAAGAACATACTGTACATGAATCTAGAACTTCCTGTTGTTCTGCAGTACATGTAGATCTAGCACATCCTGATTCTCTCTGTTGTGCATGTTTGTCAGGATCTTTGATTCAGGTGCCCATGAGTGAGAAGGGCAAGATCACACGTGGTCGGCTGGGCTCTTTGTCTCTGAAGAAGGAGGGTGAAAGGCAGTGTTTCCTGTTCTCCAAACATCTGATCATCTGCACTAGAGGGTCTGGGGGAAAACTACACCTTACTAAGGTGAAGCTTTATTTACAAATCGCTTTTTAACTACTGTAGGATTTGACATGTTGAGTCAAAACTTGAAATATAAATTCTCAGAGAATGTATTTATTACAAGTATACAGAATCATCAGTTTATTTTTAAGTAAACCCTTGATGATTCCAGAAAGAAATATATCAGGAAATATATCAGTCTAAGATATCTATTTTAAAAGAGGGAAATATGTATGTGCTGCGGATGTGACAAAAAAGGACGTATGTTTTTGAGAGACAGCATATTTTGTAGGACTATTTTGAATTAAAATGCACAAACCAGAAGCAATTATACCCAACAATTGGAGAAGGGATGGCTCTTCACAGACCATAAAATATTTCATTTGCCCATTTATGAGTAATATGAATTGTTATGGATGTGACAATTCACTTACTATGCTTAAAACTATGCTTAAAAAACAAAAAAAAGCTTTAAATAGACTTCACGTGAGCAGTTAAATCACAGAATATTGACATCTAAGCTATCAGGTGAAAACCTTTGATGAAAACTTTTTATCGTAAGGTTGACATTTGAATAGAATTGCCAAGTTTTGTTTAGTCAAAATGTAGTTTATACTGCGATAGATATATTGTTGTAGCTTTTAGCAGGCAGTCCAAAACAAACAATTATTGTTAATATTTTACATTTTTTATCTACACGGTACACAGCCACAATATTAAAAATGCAGAAAGTGTACTGTCACAACCTAAATAAAATTACTTTGACTCCACATAGCAATTTAAAACACACTTGAAGTGTACCTTCAAATCAATACAAAACAAAAAGCTCTTCTCAAAACTGCAAATTGAAAAAATATGGAAATAAGACTGTTATTTACTTCTACAACTGACAATTTGTTAAACGGACGAAATGTTCGTTGCGCTCAGGAAATGGCGATTACCACCCTTGGCCGACTGTAATTTTGCCACGTTCAATAAGCCAGTATTGCTCGTGGTCTTTGGGGAAATTCTAAAAGGATATCCACACAGTAATCACTGTTTTAGTACAGCTGCTATTGATTATCTGATAGTGTCTGATTCTCCGAGCGTGTCTCATTGTTGCCTGTTTCTGGATGGCAGAACGGTGTGGTGTCACTCATCGATTGCACACTGATAGAGGAGCCTGAGGGTACCGACGATGAGTGTACGTACCAAAACACTTATTCATCTTAAACATTACTTCTATCTCTATTGGAATCTTATCCAGCGGCTTGCTTTGAATGCAACAGGTTCTCGTTCCTAAGACGTCAGATGCCCTGTCTACTCTGTAGATGAGGCGGGCGTCAAAATATATGACGTCTCAGTAATGAGAACGCGTTGTTACAGTGCTTACCTTGAAAAGATTTCAACACAAATCTCATCACACAAGACCTACACCTGAGGATCTCATGTTGTCCTTTTCTCCACAGCCAAGTCAGACAAGAGCGGCCAGGACATGGAGCACCTGGACTTTAAGATTGTGGTGGAGCCCAAAGACAACCAGTCCTTCACGTTCATCCTGGTGGCCTCCTCACGGCAAGAGAAGTCAGCATGGACCAGTGACATCAGCCAGGCATGTCTACTCACATCAGAGTACAGCACAGAGCACAGAATGATCCGCAGGGCTTCAGGGCAAGACCTTTGCCTTTTATTCACTTCTTGTGGTTCTCATACTCTCTCTCTTTCTCTCTCTTTACAACAGTGCATAGATAATATTCGTTGTAATGGACTGATGATGAACGCCTTTGAGGAGAATTCTAAAGTCACTGTGCCCCAGATGATCAAGTAAGCCCTCCATCCCACACTATCCTGCTGTGAAGACCAGCATTGACCGACATGTCGAATATTATCTGCACAACTACTAATTTGTTGTATTTTATCACAATCATGATTATAAAACTATAAAGCCTTGCTTTGGAGATTTGCGAATCACATCGGTCTCATGTTTAGGTCCGATGCCAGTCTGTACTGTGACGACGTGGACATCCGCTTCAGTAAGATGATGAACTCGTGCAAGGTGTTGCAGATCCGCTATGCCAGCGTGGAGCGTCTGCTGGAGAGGCTGACCGACCTGCGTTTCCTCTCCATCGACTTCCTCAACACCTTTCTGCACTCCTACCGAGTCTTTACAAGCGCGGACATCGTCCTGGACAAACTCATCACCATTTACAAGAAGCCCATCAGTGCCATACCAGCCAGGTAAGCCACACACAAAGTTACCGTGCCAAATGTAGCAACTGATCGGCTCGCCTTGCCCACACATGCAAACAGCTGGCGGCTCTCATGTGCACAACAGTGCATAGCAAGAGCGTTTGTTTCCAGCTCAGTTCGGGGGCTAGAATACTGATGGAGTTAGGTGTGGCTAGGGAATGCTTCTTGATCTATACTCACGGACGCTTTGTGTCTAACCTGTGTAAAAACTCTCCTCTGTTCCTGCTCCTTCTTTAGCAGGCACATGATTATTTGTGAACTCTGTGGGGTCTGCTTGTAAATATAGTTGTCCGGCTTAGAGCCAATTTGTTCAATTTATTTTGCATAGCTGCTTTTTCGAAACATAAAATGTTTAGAAAATAACCACATTTTTGCTGTTACTGGTTTGGAGCATTTAGATTGCAACAATAATGCCAGTTTTACTTAAATCCTTTTCTCCACATTTTGGTGCTTGGCTTGAACCATGTCTATATGTTTAAACGGTAAGTTCACTCAAAAATGAAAATTCATTTACTCACCCTCGAGTTGTTCCAAATCTGTATAGATGTATTTGTTCTGATGAACAAAGAGAAAGATATTTGGAAGAATGCTTGTAACCAAACAGTTCTTGGTCACCATTGACTACCATAGTAGGAAAAACAGACAGTGGTTGTCAAAAGTGCCCCTGTTTGCTTTTTGTACATTCTTCAAAATATCTTATTTTGTGCTCAACAGAACAAAGAAATGTATAAAGCCATTTTTCCTACTATGGTAGTCAACGGTGGCCAATAACTGTTTGGTTACAAGCATTCTTCCAAATATCTTTCTCTGTGTTCATCAGAACAAAGAAATTGATACAGATTCGGAACAGCTTGAGGTTGAATTGTTGGGTATACTGTTCCTTTAAATACGCATTATTGGCTTATATATAGAAAATATCTTGAATATTTCACTGTTGGACGACAAAAGTCAACGTTTGTGATCCATCTCTAATTCTTCTCAGCATGTGTTATCGAGATTATTGGATAGATTTGTACAGTATGTTGACATACATATACAAATCCACATGCCTCATGATGTTTGCTGGTCAGCCGAGCTTTGGTTTGCTTAGTATAGTATGTGTTCATGTGAAAGACAGAAAATGATTTGGTAAGACAGAAGAGAGGTCACACTAGTGTTTGTCATCCTATAGAAAGAGCGAGTGTATGTCTGTGTGTGTAAAGAATGAAAGGAAAGAAAATAGAGAGCGAGATGGAGAGAAAGCCAAAGGGGAAGAGAGTGTGATGCGGCGGAGTTACTAAAGGCTTGCGAGAGGTCACGCTAATGTGTGCTGCCCTGGTGTATGTACTGTATATGTGTGTGTGTTCTGCTGGAAACAGCAGTAATTGGGCTCTGCTTCCTCGCCCGTGTTCCTGCCTGACTGAAGCGTCTCAGCGGGGCTCTGTCGCCATCACCTTAGCAACCGGCCACTCTGCTGCAGGACCCCACCCTCCACCCGTGCCGCATCTGCTAGATGAAATATTTAGTGTGCACGTTTTGCAGCTCGATCTCGCTCTTTCTGCTCTGTTATTTTTGTCTTCCTTCATCTTTCTCTTTCCCCTCCCCGCTCTCACTCCTCCTGTTGGCTCTGGAGACGGAGATCCAGGCATGTTCAGTAAGAGCCGGGGACCTCCCACACACCCACTGCCTGTAGCACCCTCTCTCCCCTGGGCAGACCGTACGGCTGTGATGCCTCCCCAGACCTCCCCCGCTCAGCTGCCCTGCCTCAGCTTCAACGGTCACCCAGACTGTCATAAGAGGGGCTATTTCTGTGCAGGCATGACGTGTTGGGGGTGGCTGGATGTGTGGGAAAAGCTTCTCTGCAACGCTCTCCAGCCTTATAGAGAGATGTGAAGAGTTGGCTGTTTGTGCTCCGCGGAGACAATTTTCTCTGTCAGTACATAAAGCAATTAGAAACTAAATCATAAGCCGCGTTGAGAGGCTCGATACATAACTCGAGAGGTTAATGCGTAAATTTTCTGTTGGGTGGTGAAGAGGAGACGGCCGATTTGTGTATATACTGATGATGCTAAATACGTTGTTCCACCTTACAGGTATTTATTGAGTTATCCCTCAATATGCCAACGGTACGAATATCCCGCCATTCAGTTAAAAGAGCCAATCGTCTTTTTGCTTACTGTTGAATGCACTTATGCCTAAATATTGTAAGCATACTCTATAACACTACTGTTTTATTTCTTACTTAAAGGTGCTTGTGTGTACATTTTTGGAGGATCTGACAGAAATGCAATAAAATATACAAAACTATTTTTTCAGAGGTGTATAAAGACCTTAAATAATGAAGTGTTTTTATGACCTTAGAAGGAGCTATTTCTATCTACATACACCGCGGGTCCCCTTGCATGGAATTCTCCATGTTGTTTCTACAGTAGCCCTAAACGGACAAACTGCTCTACAGAGCATGTTTCGTAAATACGTTATCTCCTTCAGCAAAGAAGCGAAACTATGACGACATGTTAGTCCTGTGTCAGCCTCTGTAGTGCTTCGAAAAAGGGGGGGGGGTGGAGTGAGCCGTTGGTTGCAATTCTCAACCCCACCACTAGAAGCCGTTAAATTTTATACACTAGACCTTTAAATGCATATGTAACTCAGTGTTTTTATCATTTACTCACCCTAATGTTGTTCCAAAACATAGGTCCCTGGAGCTGTTTTTCGCCAGCAGTCAGAACAACAAGCTTCTATACGGAGAGCCTCCGAAGTCTCCTCGCGCCAGCCGCAAGTTTTCCTCCCCGCCTCCATTGGCCATCACAAAGACATCGTCTCCCAACCGGCGCCGAAAACTCTCCCTCAACATTCCCATCATCACTGGAGGAAAAGCTTTGGATTTGGCCGCCCTCAGCTGTTCCTCCAATGGCTATGCAAGCATGTACTCCTCCATGTCACCTTTCAGTAAGACCACACTGGATATCAACAAGCTCTACGTGTCCAGTCCTATCTCCAGTAAGATTCCAGATGAAGGCGAGAGCAAGACGGACAAAACCGATGAGCCGTCGCTGTGCAAACAGGGTGAGATTTGCTACTCTTAAATACTTTAATATGTTCAATGTGTGTGTGTTGTTGGCTACATACCAAATAAATAAGGTTAAGGATATTAAAACGTGATTCATTATTTTCTTTAGTTTTTGCACTGAAAGAAACCATTACAGTATTAATAGTATACATTAGTATACAGTATTACAGTATACATTAGGACCTAACACTTATTACTTCAAACACTGTATAAGTACAGTCTTTAACCAATCAGAATACAGTCTTCCAAAGAGCGTTGTTTTACTAACCCTCACACAGGTACTTATTCAGTGTCTGTTTTTCTATTCACGACTTTTCTAGATATTTCGGTGAGAGAGCAAAGCGATAACGACCAGATCCAGAGTGACGAGGCCGAGGCTGAAGTGTCACCCACCAAGTCGCCCACGACTCCCAAAAACGTAAAATGCAAAAACTCCTCAGGTAAAAGACACCGTGTCCTAGACTTCCCTTGTGTGTTGTTATCGCTCACTGACATGAAAACCAGAGCACCTGCATATCATGCTGACAAGCCACCTGCACCCTTCACACCAGCCAAATGTTGCATTTATCAATGGCTAAAAATGGCTGTCTTGAGAAAATAAGTGTTTTATGAGATGGCTCAGTAATATTTAATTTTTGTATTTTTATTTTTGTAAGATTTAAGTTGCTTGATTTAGTTGTATGCACCATCAAGGCCCCTCGTAGGGTTTTCCGTTTATTTCAAGCTTCAGTTGACACGTCTTCTGTTTTTGTTTGTATGCATGTCTTTCATGCTTTAAAGTACACGCTGTATCTGTGAAGGTCTGAAGTAATTCTAAGGACGGAGATGGAACCCTCGCAAGACACGATTCGTGTGAAATCTCATTAATTCTGTGGGTTTTTAAAAAAAAAAAGCTCAGGGAAACGCCAAAGGAGGCGTGAGTAGGTGTTTGGAAAACTTGTGCCATAGCAACCATTAGCATGTATTCTCTCTGCCACCCCGGTTACTGGGTTTGTTCGAGTGCAGTCATGCACTGCAACAATGCTGTCTGCTTTCTTTTGAAACCGAATTAAATGAGGGTCAAAGGTCAACGATGACCCCACTGTTTCATAGGTTTTTGAGGCAGTGTTTTGTCTGGCACTGGCAGTAAAATAAGTCATGATTTCATTTATCTTTGGGTATTCTTAAATACATATACTGTATGAACCCATCTTGAGCAAACAAAAACATTTCCTCAAAATGCTACTTTGTTTTTCTCAAAGAGTGTTTTTGAGCCATAAATCCTAGGGAAATGATGAGCTATTTTTAGTCTGTACCATCTTGAGAATCAGAGCCCTGCCGCCTATTGTCTTGATAAAAATGCAGTCAGTCATTTTATGTTTCATACTGCCACCTGCTGGATGCTTAAATGCATTTCCTAAAAAACATCCTAATTCCGACATCATAAAAAAGGTTTTGTCATACGATTACGCAATACATCAGGTATATACAAAGTTCTTACAAGTACAAGGCTACCAGTATTGAAAATGTATCTTGCTCTCATTGGTCAGAGCAGATCTGACTGGATGTCGGGTGCTATTTGTGACATTTTCATCTGTCACCATTGGAGGCTTATCCATTGTAAAGATAATGTCACTGCCTCCATTATTTCTGCATGAGTCCATTTTGTTATTTTTATTTACACCTGCTAGACTCTTAAAGGGGAATTGTGTTAGAAACAGTCTGTTCACATTTGTGTTATCTTTGTATCGTCTCTTTTTAGTTTTTGGCCAGTGGCAGACGTACTTCATCTGTCTGACAAGATTTAATTATAGTGCTTGCAAGACAGCTCTGTTGATATTCCTCAGACATTGTGGTTGTGTTTTTATAAACCCCAGGTTTAGTACCTTCTGTATTTAATTCAACCTAAAAAGCTCAATGCAAACATTAATTTTTTTTGCTTTTTGCTTATTTTTAATCCCTAAAATGTATAAGATTTAAATTGAAAATTGTCCATTGATTTACAGTACATCTGGAAAATGTTCAGTATAAAAAAGGTAACCTACTGTGATGACATCATCAAATATTCGCAAACTACATTGTGATTGACCATCTTTCTAACATATGTTTGCATATTGTTCATTCTTTCTAGCCACTGGCACGCTGCTTATCACTTGTGAAAATATGTGAAAGTGACATATATTTGTTTGAGTCTTTAGGAGTGACTGTACCAATTCACATGTCCTTTGAAATCAAAGCAAAATTAAAATGGAATTAGCATCTAATCCTGCATTCAACCTAATCCAGTGAATGATATTGTGTTCTGTCTCTCTGTGCAGAATTCTCTCTGTTCTCTTACAATAATGGCATGGTGATGTCGTCCTGCCGGGAGCTGGATAACAACCGTAGCGCCTTGTCTGCTGCTTCTGCCTTTGCCATAGCCACTGCTGGTGCCAACGAGGGCACGCCAACCAAGGAGAAGTACCGCCGCATGTCTCTGGCAAGCACAGGTACCGTAGGAATCTGCAATCTGTTTGAGACTCTCATAGGCTGTGAGTATTTGTTGCCTGGCAGAAAAAGAATTAACATGAATTTTGATTGGCTTTTAGGGTTCCCCACAGATCAGAGGAACGGAGATAAGGAGTTTGTGATTCGTCGAGCAGCAACTAACCGAGTTCTCAACGTCCTCCGACACTGGGTGTCCAAACACTCGCAGGTACGTGTCTTGGCACATGGCTGTATTTGAAAACAGTAATAGTAACATAACAAGTAAAGACTGAATGTTCATCTGTCTCGGTTATGTATCATAATGAGTCCCTATAAAATGTGTTAATAGATGACCACAATATGATGATATGGGACACTTTATCTACCTGCATTGCATTAGCGTTTAAATACCTGTGTATTATGCTTGCCTATGTGTAGGACTTCGAAACCAACACTGAGCTAAAAATGAAGGTGATAAGTTTCCTGGAGGAGGTGATGCATGACCCTGAACTACTGACCCAGGAGAGGAAAGCTGCAGCCAACATCATAAGGTACAGTAGGAGGAGTGTGCCTACACCCTGATCACCCCAACACTGGAGCCTGTTCCATCCCTAGCTCAAACAAAAATATGTGTTAGGATCTCTGTCATCAGAATCAGTTTTACATATATAGACAGTTTCAAAGCAACAACATTAACAAATGTTACTGCGCAAAGTGTGCATGCACAATTTTGTGGCCTAAACTTAACTTCTGGTACACATCAACAAAGAATAGAGTCCCTGTAGATTATCTCTGAAAACAAGCAAAAGAAACAAGTAAATTACTTTAGCTAGCAACTAGCAAGTTAAAAGTAGATCTAGGTAGTATTATTTTGGGTTACCAGTAGTAGAACCATTACTTGGTTAAACTTAAATGCGACAAAGTTACACCACCCATTCAACAAATTGTTTATTTAATAAAATTAATACACAATAAAATTCAACAAATTGTTTATTTAATACAGTTCTGTCATGACAACTCTCGAAGGGTTTAGCATGGTAGTGTACATGACAAATAAATGTATTTGGTCTTGGCGGAATAGATCTGCTACGCTGCTGAGGTGGAGCAAGTACGGAGACTTGCTATTGCCAATACATCTAAAAGATGTTGCTGTGTGCATATAAAGAATGCTGCTGCTGCACATATAACATATATGAATAAACCCTGCATGCTTACGTGATCACCTTGGGGAAGGAGGAGGGTTTCTGAAACGTGCTGCACTGCTACAACAATCACTAGCTGAGATTTCAACATAGAGCAGTCAGCTCATTGGCTGCTGATACAGAAGGAACCAATCAGCTGCACCGTGTATTAAAGTTATTATGTCAGATTAGTTTAGACCAGTGGTCTCCAATGTGGTGCCCGCGGGTACCTGGTGGCCTGCATGAACTCTGTAAGGTGCCCGCCAAACACAGGGCTTAACAGTAATGCTCAGGACAGTTGACGAATCTGTGACATCTGTGAATCTGAGATAACGGGAACTCCTGTTTCATCTGATACTGAAGCCTATTGGTTAACGTCTGTGAAAATCACAGACCAATGGCTTTTGGGCCCGCCATTTTTGGAGGCACCGCTCGCCTATATAAGTCCGGGCCGAACGCCATTCAGTACCATATTCGACTGAAGTGCGATGTAAAGACTCGCTGCGTGGCACTGTAGAACGACATGCTATGCAATGCTCGTTCCCGTTTTCTCAGGGAATCGGGGGTTACGTGAGTAACCTTATCGTTCCCTTTCGATACGGTTCACTTCGCATTGCGTTTAGCAAAACGCTATGGGAATCATATCCCATCACGCCGTGTTACAACAGAATTGAAGAATGCATGCAACCCGGAGATTGGGCACTCGTAAGAGCCCTAAAAACCCGGCAGCAGGAGCTCAGGCTCACCGGAGCTCAGCATATGTGCACTAACACAGCAGTATAACCGAATAATATGAGCGCATACAGAGGTTCATAACATTCAGTGGCAGATAAGATCTGCAGGGCAGGCACGTCCAGACTATAAAATCTGGTGAAGGTGGACGACGAGGACCAACGGCCGCCGCGCAAATGTCCAATATAGATATCCCCATAGACCATGCCCAAGAGGAAGCCATACCTCTGGTAGAGTGGGCTTTCACCCCTAACGTACACAGCAAATTATCTATAGGGGCGTGATTCACCGCTATAGCCACCGTGTAGACTTTGAAGGTGGAGGGGACGCGGCTGCCGTCCAGCAACTGAATGTGAATTATCTCACAGCTTAATGGGTCTATGTTCCTTGTTTTGCACCAGCAGGATGAAGATAGCCCATTTTCGCTAGTATAGGTGCCTTGTGGAAGGGGCTCTAGCCTCGGTTTTAGTTGTTGAGACTCCTCTCGGGAGGGAGGGAGGCGCCCGTCGAGAGGCCATACATGCAGGTCCCACAACTCGGGTCCCACAAAAGGAAGCGACTCGCCAATCTGTACAACGGCGAGATCTTAACCCTACCTGGTGATTTATAAGTGAATCCACCGTCTTGCTGTTCGAAGTCGGGCAGAGGTGGGCAGCTACGGACTCCTCCAGAAGTGGGAGCTTCGTGTAGCCTTTGTCATCAGCGCCGTCAACCGAGGAGAGCGTGTGGGTGACAGAGCTGTGGGTGCGGGTCCAGGCGGCTGTGTTCCGGCTCGATAGCAGACGACCAGTTGATGCCGAGCTCCGCAACCGCTTTGGACAGGATTCTGACGAGCTCAATGTCAGAGCGAGGATGGGCGTCGCTGGATTCCTCCACCGGCAGGGCAGCTTTTTCATCCGAAGCGGCCCAAACGTCACACTTCAAGGTGGGGGACAAAACGCCATCCAGCTCGTCTGTACCGCCGAACGAGACCATGCCGCTGGCACTGGAGGAGGATCGCTGCGTTGTGGTGGAGAGAGAGCACGCCGGGGCTCAGCCGGCATGGGCTCATCTGCATGCTCGAGTTCTGACTCACGGGTCCGCTGCTTTCTCCGTCTCTGTTGAAGAGGGACAGGCAGGGGAGCACAGGGAGCGGGACCACTGAAGAAGGCGATCCGGGTGTGAAGCATGGCGAGGGAAAGGCACTCGCAGTGAGGGCAGTTTGATCCTGTCAGAGCAGTCTCGGCGTGTGTCTGTCCCAGGCAGACGACGCACGCAGAATGGAAATCTTCAGTGGGCAGAGAGGCTCGGCAAGAGCCGCAGTCCTTAAGCACCATTTGAAACAACACGCTTATACTCTTTTAGAGAAATTTGCTCTTCGGATAGCCACAGGGGAAGATTCCGCTGCAGGGCTCGTTTCTACGAAGAGTGAGGCTTCTTCGGAGCAGCGAGATGATCGCGCTGAAGGAGAATATGGTACTGAATGGCGTTTGGCCTGGATTTATATAGACGAGCGGTGCCGCCCAAAATGCCGGGCCCAAACGCCATTGGTCTGTGATTTTCACAGACGTTAACCAATAGGCTTCAGTATTGGATAAAACAGAGTTTTCCCATAGTGTTTTGCTAAATGCAATGCGAAGAGAACCGTATCGAAAGCTAACTCAATTTGTTCCTGTGAGCTGAAAAATAATGCATATCATGTTTAAATTTTGAAAGTATTTTATAAATAAGTAGACTTTAGATTATTTTATCTCTTCAGGTAGCCCTCATTTACAAAAAGGTTGGAGACCCCTGGTTTAGACTTTAGGACTGCGCCATCTAGAGTTTCATGCCAGAACTTTCTCTGTCATTTCTGTCATGACAACTCTCGGAGGGTTTAGCATGGTAGTGTACATGACAAATAAATGTATTTGGTCTTGGGGGAATAGATCTGCTACGCTGCTGCTGCTGCGGCAGAGCAAGTACGGAGACTTGCTACTGCCAATAAATCCACAAAATGCTGCTGCTGCACATATAACATATATGAATAAACCCCCATCATAGCAGGAGACACACAATGAACAATGTAAGCCAAGAAACAGAAACGCCCCCCAACAGATCTATCGCCAAGACATATGTACTGCTGCTGACCCGAAGGGCTATGTGAAAAGCATGTATTACTATCTCCTACCCTAACATCCTTTAAGAGTCGTCTGAAGTTGTATCTCCTCTGTACTGCCTCTGCGAATGGAGAGGGTTGAGATTGTGTCTCTGTTTATTTTAATGTGATATTTTTTATGTTGTGTCGATTTCTCTCATATTTTATTGTGTAGTGTATTGTACAGCACCTTGGTACAACGTTCCGTTGTTTAAAGAGTGCTTTATAAATAAATAAACTAAACTAAAACTAAACTATGTGTGCCTGGGCTACCATGCCGACCAGCTTAACGCTAATGACATATGGGCTATGTGTGCCTGGGCTACCACGCCGACCACCTTAACACTAGTGGCCTATGACTATGTGTGCCTTGGCTACTGCGCCGACCGACTTAACGCTAGTGGCTTATGATATGTGAACCTTGGCTACCAGCCAACTGGCTTAACACTGATGCCTATGACTATGTGAGCCGTGGCTACCATTCTGACCAGCTTAATTCTAATAGACGTGCACTAAGTGCAATGTTAAATAACAATGATACGTCCAAAAGATGAGACTCCAGCATCCACCCGAGCAAATTATCATGATTTAAGTCATAAGATAAATGTCATTGATACTTATTGTCGAGCCATTAAAAATCTATGAAGCACATGCTTCTGCCGTTGCGCACACTCACCACATCTGACAATTAAAAAAAAACATAAACCTTAGATAAACATGAGATTACTGGCTGAGTATGGCGACCCCAGTCGTAGTGTGGCAACTCTATAAAACGCTGGTTGAGGCGGCCAAATATGGACAGGATTCCGGTAAAAGAATCAGTGATTGAAAAAGAGATTCTTCACAAAGATGCATTTATTGATAGTCTTGGTTGACATTTGCACCACTTATTCTTTGTCAATGATATCTGTATTAATGGTCTAAAGGAACAATAAAGAAGTATTATTACAAACATATACTGTATACTGAGAACCATTTACACACTGACATATACAGTATATACAAATAAACATCATACAATCAATTTGCGTCATTACGTCATTAGTTGGGCAACAACAAGTTATAAATGTAAACACACGTATGACACAGTATAGTAGCTGCAAATGCTAATGCTATTTAGCATATATCTCTCGCGGCGACATAAATACGTTACTAGGTAACAAACATATGCACGGATTTAGTTACAGGAAGGCATGAAACACATTATACAGAGCATAGACAAGCGTGCAGAGATGAGCATTCATCAAATTGTCTTCCTGTGCAACACTTAAATCAGTCCGTGTGGACAACAACCAATGGTTCCTAGGACAGGCTGTACACCAGTAAAAAATACAAACGGCCGAGAAAGTTTATTCATTTAGCCCGTTCTCACATCAGTTACTCTAAAACATACAGTCTAACCTTAATGACTTAATTGTAAACCATTTGACTTTTTTGAATACCAAATCTCTTTGTAAATAAAACTATTATTCTAGAAGGAAATAATAGTAGTACAGTCATTTGCCATCTTTGGATAGCTGAATTTTGTTATCATCACTTTGACAGTCATTTACCATTTCTGTGTTTGTGGCCTCTTTAAAAATGACACAGAACAGAATGAAACTATTATAATTTCAAATGAGGTGGATGTGTTAACTGTGTTAAATAAATGTGATGGCTATGAATTCCATGAATTTAATATGAACCATAAATGACTGGTAAACATTTGTAGATTTCTGAAGTTGTTCAAACATTAGAAGGTCTTTGATTATGTCAATTTCGTTACATTGTTTAAATGTATTTATACCACGGGGCTGTTGAATGCTTCAATCTGATTGGTTGACAAACGTTCTATGGGTATGCATTAACTTTCAGTGAATTCACACCTATGAAGGTGTTCACCGCGAGACACACGCATTTTAGTCTGTTCACATGCATGTCTCATGCTGATAAATAAGTGATCGCTTATTGAAATGGTGAACTGCTATTTTACTTGGTTTTAGTCTATTTTGCGAGTGAAACTTGTTTTCCGGCTGCATTGAGTCCATAAAACTACATGCGGACTAGTGGACACCGAATCCTGTTATTTAAACATTTAATCTGTCTGGTCTGCGTGTCTGAGTGAATGAACTGCACAGTTTAACGTGCTACAGGTGTGATGCTCATGAACTTGTCTGCATCTGCGCTGAATGAGGACATGAACTTAATCTCCAGAGTTGCTCTCTGAGGGCTGGTTTCCCGGACGGGGTTTTAGCCTAATCCCAGACTACTTTAAAAATGAGTGGCATCTTGATCGAAAACAACTTGCACTTGCATATCTTAAAATATATCAGTGTGATTGTTTTGTCTCAAGATGCACACTGTAATGTTTGTTTGTAAAGCATGTTTTTAAAAACGCCTTAAATATCCTAATTTAACTAAGGCCTAGTCCTGGTTTAGGCTAAGCCCTGTCCGGGAAACCGCCCCTGAGAGTTTATTTCAGAACATTTTACTGAGTGAAGCTAACGCCCTAGAAAATAAGCGTCTTCCGACGACCTGCCAAAATAAAAGTCAGATTAACTCGGTATTTTTATGTGGACAAATATATTACTATTTAATAGTAAAAAAAAAGAAACTAAAACTAATTTAGATAAACTAAATGCATCATGCATAAACTGAAGTTAGGTGTTTACCTTTGAAATTATTCTTTCTATTTTTATTAATGTTTCATATTTATACATTTGTATTAGGCCTATATTGCATTTTGAATGTAATATGGCAATGGAATGTAGTAAATGGGTTTAGTTTTCACAGATATGAATTTATGCAATTTCAGCAATAAATATGTAAATTTTTCTAAAAAGGAAACAAATTAGTTGTGCATTTTAAGAGACCCGTCTTATTTTCTCTTGTATATTTAGTATTGCTCTTTAATAAAGAAAACGTACTTATTATCCGAATACCCGATTAATCGATGGAAAATCAGTAGAATACTCGATTACTAAAATAATCGATAGCTGCAGCCCTAGAAACAATACGAGGAATAAATAATGTATTATTAAACTTGAAATGAGTGACATTACTTCAAACATGCAGCAGGTGTAGGCGTGCGGTCTCTAGCTCGCTCTCTCACTCACTCACACACACACACACACACACACACACACACACACACACATGTCTGGTTTACAATCCCCGTGGGGACAGTCCATAGGCGTAATG
The DNA here is from genome assembly GCF_024868665.1 of Triplophysa rosa. NCBI lineage: Eukaryota > Metazoa > Chordata > Actinopteri > Cypriniformes > Nemacheilidae > Triplophysa > Triplophysa rosa. The sequence continues at coordinate 14,533,758 of NC_079901.1, read as the reverse complement.
TTTTTTATACTGTAGAAACTGTATATTCTATCCCCTACCCCTAACCCTATCCCTAAACCTAAAGATCATAGAACACTTTTTGCATTTTTAGATTTTTAAAAAATATTGTTCTGTACAATTTATTAGCTTTTTTGCCCATGGGGACCTCAATTTTGGTCCCCACGGTGACACGAGTCCCCATGTGTTGGTGTGCATTCAGGTTTAGGTCCCCACCGGGATATACAAACATGAACACACACACACACACACACACACACACACACACACACCCATCACGTAGCAGTGGCTCAAGCTTCCGAGTCCGATGATTTCTTCGTCATTTAACAAATATAACAGCGTTAGAGCAGCAAAAACTAGTCTGACAAAACATAACATGTTGCTAATAGCAGCCTGGCACTCGACAGTAGAAGTTGATTCATTGCTCTCTGTGCCCGGTGACGTTACTTTCTCCAGAAGTTTAACCGTGCTGTACTGCCCTTTCAGGTTGTTTTTCGCGGGAGAGAGGGTTTTGCTTACCTCCGCATGACCGACAACGCACAACAATGTTCTTGCCTTTGACAAAAATAAACTCAAAATAATGATTGTACTTCCAGCTACAGAACGCATACGTTTCTCTCTCCATGCTGAGTTTGTTTTCGCTGGTAGTACCAAAGATTGTCTTGTGATAGGGAGATGTATGGGTCTGTAATACTTACAATTGGAGCATAAAGGCTAACATCGATCACGAGAGGCACCTCAGCCAATCATATCCGGTGTCTAGTCTCCTAGCCTGCGTTCCGCGCGCCGATAGCATTGGCCGTTACGAGTTTTTAGCTTAAGGTGGCAGGCTTTCCATGGAGTGGCTTTGGTAGTACTTTCCGCGCAGGTGCGTTTCAGTTTGATGACGTCGCGGGTGCGACAGGCAGGCATCCAGACTTTGAAAAAGCTATTTCGCTTTTTACAATTTAAATGATGAAACGATACAACGGCAACGATGTAACGAAGCTGTAACATATAGTTACCTGGGCTTGGAACTATAATCTAATTACTATTTTAGGAATTATAACGCGTTAAATTACTCCGTTACCAAAAAAAGTAAGCAAACTACAGTAACGTGTTACTGCCCAACACGGGGTGTGGTAACCGTAGTATAAGCGGAATAATTGACTCCGGTCCATTCAATTATTCGAAAGTTAATGCACACCGAGGTGTAAAGGCCACTTACGTCAATTATTCCTTACATGTGCTACGATTGCACTGTAGGTATGGATACCTGGGAATAGCTACTACTAAGATTACATGGGCATGTAGGTCTGTGTTCATTGTTCTGGTTTGGTTGTTTTTTTGTGACAGAACACTGACGCAGGAGGATCCTGGTGATAATCAGATCAGTCTGGAGGAAGTGCTGCAGATGGTTAGTGGAATGATCATCTTCATCATTTTAACTTCCCTTAAAAATGCTTATGTATTTACAGTATATAGTGAAGCACCTCTTATTTGTGATCGCTGATTTTCAAAGTGGTTTTGCATCAGAATGGTGTAAAATGCTGAAAGTTGTGAAACATCTCATGTACTGTTTTTCAGGTGGAGGGAGGAAAGCCTGAACCTTTCGAGAATCATTCGGCTCTGGAAATTGCAGAGCATCTCACCCTGTTGGACCATCTTGTTTTCAAAGTCATACCATATGAGTGAGCACTGTCATATTTTACTTTTTGGAAAGATATTCTTTCAGATTTTATTGTATGAACATGCAAGTACCCACGGGCTGATCAAACACGGTGTTCCTCACAAATCATGTTTTCATCATATACAGGGAGTTCTTCGGTCAAGGATGGATGAAGAACGACAAGAATGAGAAGACTCCTTACATCATGAAAATTACAAAACACTTCAATGATGTACGTTTTCCTGTAAACCCTTTCGTTTTAGTTGAAATCATCATGCTGCCTTCAATGCTGATGCATTGCATGCATAAAAGATAAAAACACATGTGTCTTTTACAGATTAGTAACCTGATCGCCACAGAGATCCTGCGCAGTGATGATGTAATTATACGGATGGCAATAATAGAGAAGTGGGTGGCTGTGGCTGACATCTGCCGCTGTCTCCATAACTACAATGCCGTGCTTGAAATCACATCGTCCCTCAATCGCAGCTCTGTTTTCCGGCTGAAGAAGACCTGGCTCAAAGTTTCCAAACAGGTGGGAAAAGTTAACTTTTTATTAAATTATCATCAAAAAAGGAATCAAGTCAGCGCCAATAGCCATGTGGTTAATGTGCCGACATATAGTGCCAATGCACTTGTGGCTCGACCCGAGTTCGATTCCCGTCTCGAGCGTCCTTTGCCGTTCCCACTCCCCTGTCTCTATCCAATGCTTTCCTGTCTGTTCTCCACTGGAATCATTATGGCACCCTAACTGGCGTGACGTGACATGACTTTGCAGCAAGCTATCTGTCTTACCTCACTGAACATGAAAATGCTACATAATGCCACGCTCTTACAGCCAATCCTGTAGCACATCATGGCTATTAACACCTGACACCTTATGCCATTTTTTCTAGTTAGGCCACAGTTTCATTCAACAAAGATATTTGTTTATTTTACTTTTAGACCAAAACTGTCATTGACAAACTCCAGAAGTTGGTCTCATCCGAAGGAAGGTTTAAGAACCTCAGAGAGGCCTTGAAAAAGTAAGTCGACGTGTCTTGAGGTACACTGTTTCCATCAACCTCTCTCATTGAGTACTGAAAGCTGTTTCCATTGCATGGAAATGCATTTAAGCATATTGTCAAAATAGATTATGATTGTTTGGCCAAATCTGACGGCTAATATATTTTCCCGTTTGTTTGTCTAGTTGTGACCCTCCCTGCGTGCCATATCTGGGAATGTACCTTACTGACTTGGCCTTTATTGAAGAGGGGACCCCCAACTACACAGAAGATAACCTGGTCAATTTTTCCAAGATGAGAATGGTAAGTATTCCCATATTGTCTCTTTTATGTACAGTAAATGGTGGAGAGCCACGCAGGTCATTTTTCATCATTTTTTCCTTCATTTTATAGATCTCCCATATCATCAGAGAAATCAGACAATTTCAGCAAACAGCATACAAGATTGATTACCAGCCAAAGGTATTGAACTGTTGTTGGTTTGTCCTGTAAAGCATGCAGCTTTCAGGTTTTCATTTTTTACATCTGGCCAATAGGTCAATCTGTGACATTCAGATCCTCTATTGGCCCAACATCTTTTTGTCATGTGAATTTGTGGATAGACATCTCCAAACCTAAAAGTTCAGAACGTAAAAGTTAAGCAGCAATAGATGAAACATGTTTCTGATCTGCCTTATTTGCATACATACTGTATGAATATTAGGGGTGTCCCCGACTAAGAATTTACATAGTCGAATCAGAATTGTCACGTCTTGCCTATAGTCGACTGATAGTCGAATCAGACGTGTGTGTGTGTGTTTGTGTGCGCGCCAGTGCATGTGTGGACAACACCAGGTGGTTAAGGGAACAGCGCAACATTGATGCACCAAAAAACAATCAAACAGTAATTTACAGAATTTGTTTAGAACAGAATATACATTTATAACAAATAAACGAAATAAGCCAGAATCAAGTCACAATGTGCAAAATAAATGTGTTGAGGCAAAATGTCTGAAATGCAGGGGAACATAATTTTCAAAACACAAGCCACAAATACTAAAATAAATTGACCTTAAACATCACGTAACAATGCTGTGCCATACAATACTAGACCAGATCTCGCCTCAAAACTATTTTTAAAACTACTCGATAATAATTAATTATTTTTTACAAACGGGAATACAGCACGTTCATTACCAATGAACTACCAATAAAGTGACTTTATTTACTGCATGTAAAGGAGGAATGCAATAAAGCATCTTACCATTTAAACAGTCAAAAAGTCCCTTTCACCTTTTTTCCTGCGCACTCTTTCTCCGTCCTCCTGACACGCACGCAAGCAGTTTCAAAAGTCTGCGCCGTGCTTGCTATATATGGTGATTTTGGTTATTTTACTTTATTTTTTATCATGCAGCGCAAAGTTCAGTGTAAGTAACGGACTACGTGCATTTAAAGAGAAGGTGTTAATTCATATTTAAATGCCCAAACATTCAGTAAGTTACGAATGTTTGGAAACTGTGTACACATTCATTTGCGAGTCATTTGCGGGTGCGTGCGGAATGTGCTGCTTCTCTTTACCGGTCTCACAGCACAGAAGACGTGGATAGACGCGGGGTTTCGGTACCCAACCCTAAAAATGTCCCATTTCTTTACATCATAAATAGCGCGGTGCATGCCCGTCTGCTACGCCACTGCCCATATAACCAAAATGATATGATCCACATTGCAAAACACCTCTGCGAAGATTCGACTGTGAGATTGGTAGTCCAATCAGGCTCCTCCGATCGAAGCATTGAATCGTCGACGATTCGGGGTCACCCCTAATGAATATACAATAAATAAACTCCTCTAACCTTCAGTTACATAAAAATATAATTTCACAGAATATGAAAGTGATGCGGTGTCTTTGTGTGTTCAGGCAGCGCTGTATTTACTGGACAGAAGCTCAGTGATGGATGAAGAAGGCCTGTATGAAGCCTCGCTCCGAATCGAGCCTAAAGTGCCCAACTGAAAGAAATGCTCTGCCTGAGGTCTACACACTGTACAGACACCACGCTCTCTACACATCCGTGTGTTACCTTCCCTATTACATCATTATTACTCCTGGAATAATGTGTTTCCTTGTTCTTAGTCGTTGCCTAATTGTTTCAGATCTTTCACTGTTGCTTTCAAACCTTCGTTGTGTAGGGAATCATGTTTTTTCTCATTGCAACAATTCTCTTAGTCGTCGCAGTTAGGAAGAGTTATGTTCAGAACAGGATCTAATCAGACAGCTGTTTTTATTTTAGTCGGTCTTCTCTGTAATCGTTTCCTGGGGTAATCGTTTTCAGGTTTATCCATATCACCTCCTTTATGAAATATTAAAAGCCGGCAGGAGCATTTTGAAATTTTAATAGATGCATGTAACTACTTTGCAGTATATGCATACCATGTAGCAGTGTGGAAAGCAGATATATTACCGTATACAATCAAGCGTATAGAAACACTTATACTGTTATAATATTATATTTCAAGGCACATGTCAGTGTACTTAGCCAAACCAATTCCAGTATCTTTACAGTATATCCATTCGTTGTGATAAGGACCATCTATCACCTACTTTCACACGGGGTGGGATGGACATAACTAGATTGCCCTGATATTTTTTAGACTTTTGGGCATGACTTAAAACAAACAGTATAGAATTTTCTAACTTGTCACATTGAAAACACATGGGGTTCCCCTACTGGCCAATAAGGATTTTGACGCATTCTTGTATGTGGAATTCGTCATCCTCTGTTACTGGTGGTAACATTGTAATTTTAGTTGCAGAAATCTGTGACATTATCTTATTTTTACAGTAAATGATTCACTCAGCCCTAAATTAGTGGAAGGATTGTCCAAAAGAAGCTGATCTGCATTAAATACAATTATATTTTTTTAAACTAGTTGTGATTATTTACCCACGTAATGTTTCTTTTGTTTAAGGCCTCATTTCTTAGGGTAAAAAGTGTATTCTGGATTTATCACCTTCCTTCTACACCAGATTATCCAGCTATTGTACATTTACAGACCATCTATGTCCTTCTTGCTGTTCCAGTGATTGTGGAACGTGACTGAATATCACTTTGTAAAATGCATTGTCGTTTAAAAGTATGATCAAAAGTGAATGACCTTCCCGCTTGCAGCATACAAAAGGGTATTTTTGTAGTCCTAGAATAAAGACGCAGGATTCTGCATCCTTCCCTAAAAAAAAGAAAACAAAAAATAATAGAACGTAGAAACATTTTTTTGTACAAGCATTGTCAACTCACCACACAGAAAAAGTATTCTGTATATTTTGTACATGCAGCCCTCTGTATTTCTTAACATGTACTAGTTTAAAGCACACCTCTTTAAAGCGTCGTATCCTATGCTTACACACTCAATGCTATATGATTTGTGATTTTGAAACCATGATCTAGAGGTAGAGGACTTTAAAGTGTTTTTGCATATACTGTAATCCTGTCTATAATCATTCTCTTAGCAGGAATATAGTAATGTAGTGCTTATTCTGTGAATATTTGTATGTATTTTTACTATGTACAGTCTGGAAACACTAAACGCTCACGTGGCAGGCATGCAACACTGTATCAGCCAGAAACTTTAAAAAGGACATAATATATATATAGATATATATATATAGATATATACATACTGTATACACATCTATGTGCACATACTCTTATAAATGATATATAAACATAAAAACAAACATTTTGCTGTTAGCAATACCCAGTGGTATGAGAATTATCTTTCAACCCTTAAGTTTCTTTCCACAGCTTGGGAAATATTTCCAGTTTTGTACAAAAAAGAAACCGAAAAGAAAAAGAGAGAAAATTAATTAAATAAACTGTATGTTTCCTGATTACCTCTTGCTAATAAATCTATTCTATCTCAGGGGGATATTGCGTCTGTATGTGTTTTTGTCTTTTCACTTGTGCATGCATTACTTCGGTCTCTGAAAACATGGATTTGCGCGTCTATCCTTACAGCTTCATATTTATTAGAAAATATTGTAATTTAAAAAATACGATCTAAAGGTAGAGGTCTTTAAAGTTTTTTTTTCATAGGCTAATACTGCATGTTCCTTTCGATAATCATCCTCTTGGTAGGAATGTAATATGTGCTTATGCTGTGAGTACTTGTACACCATATACATTTAAAATAATCATTAATCACATTTACATGTACATAATATACAACATATGACGTTTGTTTTGAAACGCAATGAAAGTAAAGTTTTAAAGCGGAGTACAGTTACAGCCCTCTCGTGTAGGCGGAGTGCTGAAGTAGAACTCGCATAGAAAGTCTTGTGATCAGACTCGCGCACACTAGCTGCTCGCGCTAAAGCAGGGGTGGTGAAGATGAACGGGCTATTTTTACTGGTTTTGTTTGGGGTACTTTATCATGTCCACACAGTGCCCTTGCACACCGAGGAAGGTACAGTAAGAGTTTAAATAAGATATTGACTTTGCTTTTCTCAACGTATGTTGCTACGCCTGAATTACTTTCGCTTTTGATCGCAATATGGGTCTTTACCCTATACGTAATAACTGTTTAAGACCACTCTGACCTTAACAGTACAAATAGTTCATAACATAAGATATACTAGTAGCCTACTTAAAATTTTGTAGGCTATAAATGCGACTGCATTTGTATGAATGCAAACAATATTTAATCCGGCTTGCAGTGCATCATAAAACTCAAAATAAAAATGTATTGTCTGTTACAGATGAGTATAATTTCAAGTCATGGATGTCTAAGGTAAGACTGCTATAGCCTATCAGCATTACAAAACAGTAGCTCCAAAGTGTTATGTCGCAACCTAAGGATCTTTGTGCAACAAAAAGGAAGTGAAAACATGGTGGGGTAGGAAAGTCATGATGAATAAAACAGATCTCCTTTTGAAATTCACAGCATAATAAACAATATGACACGAGTGAATATTACCAGCGGCTGCAAATATTTCTTGAAAACAAGAAGAGGATTGACCTTCATAATGCTGGAGACCACTCGTTTTCAAGTATATCTCGTTTCACTTACAAAACCAGATTTATTAAAATCATAATGTTTACAAAAAATAATTCTACTCTTCATTATACAGTGGGATTAAACCAGTTTTCAGACATGACTTTTATTGAATTTAAGAAGCACTTCCTCCTGACAGAGCCTCAGGTATTCTTTTCTAAATGTCTCTCATGCTAAACAGGAAATAAAAGAACATTCCCTTTGTTCATGAACATTGTACAACCTGACAGAACTGCTCAGCCACTAGAGGGAATCATGTGAGCAGTAATGGACCTTACCCAGACATGATTGACTGGAGGACAAAGGGAAACTACGTGACAGCTGTGAAGAATCAGGTATCTTCTTTTAATAGTCATCTATTGACAGTTAAAAATGCACCTGTCTCCAGAGAAATTTTAAGAAAGCCCCTGTTTTGTTTCAGGGGCCTTGTGGTAGCTGCTGGACTTTTTCCACTACAGGCTGTCTAGAGTCTGTCACAGCTATTGCCAAAGGGAAACTCTTACAACTGGTAACTGAACAGTCCTATCGATGTATTTATAATTCACAATGAAAGTTTTCAATAAAAGTTCAATTCTAAGTGATAATTTAAAATCCTACATGAATATAATATACAGTATATACTATAAATATATTTTCATTCTACAGGCAGAGCAGCAGCTTGTAGATTGTGCTGGTGCTTTCAACAATCACGGTTGCAGTGGGTGAGTTTTAGATTATTGGCTTATGTCAGGAGCATGAAATTATATTTTATTGGTATTTAGGAGTAAAGTCTTCACACTGTAAAATACTCTGAACATCATTGACTTGGGTTTTGTCACATGCTTTAGTGGCCTCCCAAGTCAAGCCTTTGAGTACATCATGTACAATAAAGGTCTTATGACAGAAGAAGACTATCCCTACACGGCTAAGGTGATTACTGTTTTACTTTTTCTAAAGTTGTAATTTAAAGTAGCATTGGTTTACAGTGTACCCTTTGGTTGTAGGAAGGTCCTTGTAAATTCAAACCACAGCTTGCTGCTGCTTTTGTGAAGGATGTCGTAAACATTACACGGGTGAGGGATTTGGAAATGTATATCAATATATTATTTGCCTTTTGACACACTAACTGCACATTTCTGTTATTTTTAAGTATGAGGAAGTGGGCATGGTAGATGCTGTGGCCAGGTACAACCCTGTCAGCTTTGCATATGAGGTTACATCTGATTTCATGCACTACAAAGATGGAATATATACTAGGTTAGACTAAACCATCTTTACTGTGAAAATGCTGTATTTAATAGTGAGACTAAACCTTGAATATTGAGCACTACAAAGAATGTTTAACCTATACAACATAATATTTATACACTAAAGAATGTCAATAATTGATGTCAGTGTCAATAGATTTTTACTAGATTTATTTGGGTGCAATCATCATTACAAATCCTGTAAAATGACTGTTTTTTTAGCACGAAGTGTCACAACACAACTGACAAGGTGAACCATGCAGTGCTTGCTGTAGGCTACGCTCACGAGAATGGAACTCCATACTGGATAGTGAAGAACTCCTGGGGAACTGACTGGGGAATAAAAGGGTCTGTTTGCTTTTTTCTCCAATACTGTGCTAAAATTGTGAAATTAACTCATGGAAATTGACCACTTGTTTACATTTATTTTTATAAATATGTCATTTTAATGAATGGTTTTGAATGGTATATTACTTTTGTCCCATACAGTTATTTCTACATTGAGAGGGGAAAGAACATGTGTGGACTTGCTGCTTGCTCATCCTATCCGGTTCCATTGTGAATAACTGAAATATATTCTCACATCAGCAAAATGTATTACAGTCTCACATCAAATCAATTCATGCACAAAAGACAGCACCTCCATTGATGAAACACAATAGTTCGCAATAAATCAGCGATATATCTTTGAATTCAGATTCATTTTAAATATTCAATAAGTCTTCATTAGCCCACTTGATTGTTAGCTGAATTTATTCACTTTAAATCTGGATTTATGTTTTTAATGTGTTTTAATGTTTAAACAAAAATTGCTGTATTATTTTGAAAGAAATATTTACTCAGGGAATAAATTTGTGTCTTGTTTTTATTTTGATTAAAATTCATCCGGATAATGGTGTTTATCTGGTGGACTTAAAAAGTTTTGACAATAAGTTGATTATAGACACCCTATTAAATGTCTTTAAATGTTTATTAAACTCTTTAAATACCTACAGTGAAAGTGTCTATGTACAGTGTGGTCTAAGGCAAACCCGTATTCTACTGTATCACTTGTAAGGTCTGTATATGTTATGTTATTCCACAGCAAACCAGCATGTGGCGACCTAAATCTACATTTAATGTTTGAGCTACACAGCCTCCACTAGAGAAGCAGTTTTTTATTTAGTTATTTATTAACTTATTTAAGTTTTAGTTATTTCATTTGAACCAGGTAAAACGAGTTACTATAAAAGCAAATGTCGCAAAACAAAAATATCTCGATAGAAAGGAACTAGCTAAAGGACAACGGAAATGACGTTTTTGTCAGTTCACCAATCGGAACGCAAGCTATGGTTAGGCGGTAAGCGCGAGCTTTCAACAATAACAACATGCGAACGGTGTGTTACTATTTTATGTGGTTTCACTGTATCATAACGTGCGCTTTTTGTTTACGTTGCCGGTAACTGGAAGTTAATTTCGCAACATTTAGCCTTTTTTAGGTTTTAAGGGTAAAACTTTGCGGCGTGAGTGTTATTTTGTTCTACAACGAAATGGACGTCAGATAAACGATGTAGTGTGCCGTTCATTCTCACGGAATTTGACTTGGTTGACCTAAGTGAATGTTTGGGTATGGGATTGGTTAAATGCCGTGGTCATGAATTTTTGAAAAGTGAGTATTAATTATTAAAACGCACACAATGCCGAGTCTACCGCAAAATAACCTGAAGGAGCAACTGGAGCGACACAATGCTGCACAAAACAAGCTGTCACTGCTTAAGCCGAAGCCTGGGTAAGGACATAACGTTACCCACTTTATAAACATGCCCAGAAGCGTCTGATGAGAGTCTAACCTCTCTTTCCATCTCTGTTTAGGAATTTTTGCTTCAAAAAGAAGTCTCCATCAGGAAACACCAAACCGGAGGTTCCTCAGAAGGTAACTGTTGAAAATGTGTTAACAAACAGGAGTGTCAATGTTCCACACAACTTTGAAGTAACAAAAACTCCTGTGACATTCTCAAAGAAGCCCGAGAAAGCTGCACCCAAAGTCAACTTCTTCACAGCTACCAGCAGACCAAAGGCAAGTACTGTGAACCCACTGGCCAACCCGTTTGCAGTGAGCAAACCCGTTCTTGTCCAGTCTACCATTAAGGCTATTCCTAAATCTGCCATCTTGCCTGTGGATTCCAAAAAAGACCGAACTGTGAGTGAACACAAGAGTGACAGCTTCCTTTCCGATACCATCAACGAATGGGATGACTTGGATGATTTTGAAACCCCGGTGAAGGAAAAAGTTGTATCGCCATGTGCATCTACGAAAAAAACAAGTGTATTGGAACAGAACACATCCCCAAATTCCTCTTGTACTAAGAAAGATGGCACTAGTTTAAATGGCAGTTCACTTGCTACAGGAACTACAGCTGCCCCAAAGGACTTCATGTCAGATGCTAATGGAATCGACACAGAAGCTCATTAGAGAGAACCAGAGGATTCGCCCATTAAAAAGACCAAAAAACGTAAGACTACAGTCCAGCAAAAGTCAATACTGAGTGACACAGAGGATGAAGAGATTATTGACTGCGACCTACCAGCTAAAAAGGAGGAAGAAGAGGCAAAGTGTGTGACAAGTTAGTAAACCTTGTATGCTTTCTCGTTTTATGAATTAGTTCATATTTAAAGTGGCAAAGAAAAGGTTTTAGATAAATAAAAATTACAGAGTATTTCTTTTCTTCGCAACTGTCCCTTTAATAAGTTGTGTTTTGAATGAATAACAGATCAGACAGCTGCTGCTGAGGAAGGTAAAAGGGCCGATACAAATGACATCATAGACATTGATGACACAGAGATGGATTACTTGTATGATAATTGTGAAGAATTTGATGATTTCATTCCACCATCACCTGTTCCTGTGGATACAAGTCCCCCAATTTCAGATAACGAAAGAAGGTAGCACACTTTCAGTGATGAATGATTTTTTACCACATATTTGCTGTTAACTGGTAAAGTGAAAAGTTTCTTTTTGATTGAACATTGATTGATGTTATATTTTATAGTTATATTGTCTTATTGTAGATTATCTGACGCTGTTACCAGTGCTGACAAAAAGGCATCACCTCCCAGATTTGCTTTAAACTTGGCAGGATCATCAGATGGACTTGCCAAAGAATCTAAAGGTATCATTCGTACCGTATTTGTGCTGTTTAAAGTTTATAGCATCACTCTTCATTTTGCTTCTCAACCGTTCGGATGATGATGTGCATTTATTTATTTGTGATTTAGGAACGGATGATGCTCTTTTCAGTATTATGGAATCTATTTGTTGTCTAGTGGACACCATTCCAGAACATGAGCTTATTGCTCTGACCTGTGGTTCAGAGTTATTACTTCAGAGAGCCCGCAGGTAAAGCAATAAAAGAGATGAGCAGAGTTATTACTTAGAAGGGGATTAATGATGCCAGGGCGAATGTTCCAGCATGCTTGTGTGATTTTTTTTTTTTTTACATGATCAGTGTTTAAAGTCATTATTGCGTTTTTGCTGTATACAGTAACTTAATTAATCCATGTCTTTTCTATTTACCACAGGAAAAGGATTCTTGCTAATGGTGCTTCATCTAAAACATCTCAGTCAGATAGAACAGCAACTCCACATAGTGTACTAAGCAGACAAAGTTTTGGTGTCACACCCTCTAGTCTGATGTCATTGGTGACACCGGGACAAAGTGCTAAAACAGGCTTTCAGTTTCGTAAGTCCATTGCCTCTGTCGTGTCTCTGGAAAATAACAGCGTATTTGAGGACTCTGACTGCATCTTTAATAGAGTTGAAACCCCTGGAGGTTCCTGGAATCCCAACAGCTTCTCAAAAACAGAAACTAGTCCGACCTTGAGAAAATTTGATTCAAAGTCAGATAAATTCTACTCGGGGCTGTCATTCAATGAATCAAACAATCAAACTACGGATGCAGAAAATATCGACCTATTCTTTTCTCCTAAAAGGCCGGTGGATTCTGAGAAAAAAGCTAAAACCAACACAACAAGAGCTAATGGCACAAATTCTCGAGCAGACACAGAGCCAGAAGATGACTTCCTTATCGATGACTTTGAAATCGATGACTTTGATGAGACTGATATCCCTGATTATTATGAGGAACCTAAAAATGTCCTGACATCACCATCAGTGCGGGAGGGAGTGGCTTCAAAACCCGTGGAGAAAAAGACAGTCATCACACCAACACAACAACCTACCAAACCTAAACAAATTGGTAAGTTTTAGTAATGTCTCTCACTCTTATCCTATAAAATGATCTGACTAGTACAAAGGTGGAAGACAGTATTTTCTTAAATGTGTATCTTAAGAAATAGTATTTTGTGTACTAAAGATTTTTGATTTCATGTTGTCTTTAACAACACGATGAACTGTTTGTTTTTGTTTCTGATTCATGTAATATCTTACCTTTTTAATAATGTTGGTATTAAAGAGCTTTCTTTGCACTTCTTGTTTTACAGAGCCCACATATAGAAACCCAGCTCATGATCGCTTCAGAGGCTTCTGCTTCCCTCATAGCCCAGAGATGATGAAGATCTTCCATAAGAAATTTGGGCTTCATCAGTTCCGATTCAATCAGCTGGAGGCCATTAATGCCGGTCTGTTAGGGGAGGACACGTTTGTACTTATGCCTACAGGTGCGTCATTGACACTGTTTTCTCCCTGTTGTCTTAAGCACACCTACAGTTTATGCACTGAATGTCTGCGTTTATAAATTATGTTATGTCTAAAATCCTCTACAGGTGGCGGTAAAAGTCTCTGCTATCAGCTCCCTGCTTGTATGTCTGCAGGAGTGACTGTAGTTATATCACCTCTACGGTCTCTCATTGTTGACCAGGTCCAAAAACTCACCACACTGGATGTGAGTCCCTCTTTCCACATGGTGAATATCTCTGCTTTTCATAACATGTGCTTATTGTCCCGTTTTATGTCTCAGATCTGTGCTACCAGTTTATCAGGAGACAAAAGTGATAGTCAGGCTGCAAGAATCTATATGCAGCTGTCTAGGAAAGATCCGACCATCAAACTTATTTATGCCACTCCTGAGAAGGTGGGTCCTTAAGCCATAAGACAGGTTCTTTCTAAGTATGCATGTACAACTTGATCAGTGTTAACTTTTTGTTATTGTCTGTAGGTATCTGCAAGTGGAAGGATGATTAGCGCCCTTCAGAATCTGTATGAAAGAGGTCTGCTGGCTCGCTTTGTCATTGATGAGGCCCATTGTGTCAGTCAGGTAAACTCTACACTGCCTCGAGCAGTTTTATATTAGATATTTTAAACTTTTATTAGCAGATTTTTTTCCTAATTGGTGTACAAAATGTAAGAAAAAAAACCATATGCCTGGTCCCAAATATATCCAATTTGTCAGTTTTTAAAGCATTAGTTTAGGAAAACCAAAATAATTGCTGTTTATATGAATGATGGCTTGAATAGAAGCACAATCAATTGTCCTTGTCTTTGACAGTGGGGTCATGACTTTAGGCCAGACTACAAGCGCTTACATGAGCTCAGACGGATGTTTCCCAAAGTTCCTATAATGGCTCTGACAGCCACTGCCACTCCTAGAGTCCAGAAGGACATTCTTAACCAGCTAGCAATGACTCGTCCTCAGGTGTAAGTCTTCCTGTCGGGCGATTTCTGATTCACTCGTCAATGTCTTTTTTTATTTACATTTGTTGTGTTCCCATTCATGTTTAAACTTTATTTTAAACTTTAATGCTTTTCAGAAAGTATGATAGAAATAAGATAACGGTTTTCATGTTTTGTAAATTTAGCATTCACACTTACAGCTATAGCTACTTAAATCTAATGTGCATGTGTGTTACATAGTTATATAAAGTTAAACATAGCATAATAGATATAAGTACAAAACTGGTCATGTTTCCACAGATTCACTATGAGCTTTAACAGGAACAACCTCAAATACTCTGTTTTGCCAAAAAAGCCCAAGAAGGTTGCTGAGGACTGCATTCAGTGGATCAAGAAATACTATCCACGTGAGTTTTGTCCAGATGTGATCAGGACATCAGCAGTGTGCACGTTTTCAGTTCATCGCTATCTGTAATCACAGCCTGATGAACTAATTGATGATATTGGCCATGTTTTTGTGTAGGTGACTCGGGCATTGTGTACTGCTTGTCTCGCAACGATTGTGACACTCTGGCGGACAGTCTACAGAGGGCTGGGATTGCAGCGCTGGCTTATCATGCTGGACTGAGTGACAGCGACAGGGAATATGTACAGAACAAATGGATCAACCAGGATGGCTGTGAGGTTAGGAACTTTATTGTTCAAACCAAAAGAAAAACACAATTTAACCTTGCAAAATGTGTTTCTGAAGTTTTGAATATAATTGTTGTTTACACATATTTAAGTTTTACATGATGTGTTTAGAGTGACTGGTTCTTTTTTTTTTGTAGAGAAAGATACATCTTAAACATCCAAATTTGTCATTGGCTTTTATCTTTGCTCTTGTATTGTTAGGTTATGTGTGCCACCATTGCGTTCGGCATGGGCATTGACAAGCCTGATGTGCGTTATGTGATTCATGCCAGTCTGCCTAAATCAATGGAGGGTTACTACCAGGAGTCAGGCAGAGCTGGTCGAGATGGAGAAATCTCCCACTGTGTGCTCTTTTACGCTTACAGCGATGTCATCCGCATCAAGAGACTCATTGCTAGTACGTACTCCATCTGTGCCAGCCATGATAAAGACATCAAATAAATATACTGACTTGTAAAATAACAACAATGTTTGAATCAGAACTCTTTATAAAGGCTTTGTGTAGAAATGAGACATTCTTCAGACACTGTTACACAGTCACGTTTAATATGTCTATGTAAGCGTGACCTACAAAATTTGTAATATAATTGCAGTGGATAAAGATGGAAACCAGCAATCCAAAGCCACCCACATCAACAACCTGCACAGTATGGTGCATTTCTGTGAGAATGTAGCTGAGTGCAGGAGGATCCAGCTGCTGGCATACTTTGGCGAGCACACGTTTAATACAAGCTTCTGTAAAGAGCACCCGGAGGTCATCTGTGACAATTGTGCCAAACCTAACGTAAGACGGTATCAAATGATTGCATGCTTCATAGTTTTGTAACTAGCATTGGCAGATCCTGCATTGTGTAAGAATGTTCCTAGGATTTGCACACTTTTTGTTGTTCATTGAACTGTAGTATTAAAGCCTTTTTAACCTTGCACGTTGTGCCTTTTACCATTTTTATTATATTTTATTGAAGAATATTTTTTTTCTATACACTAGCATTTCATGTTTTAAATATACTATACAATACCATACTCATATCGATATCAAATACGAATGCATAATTATCCTAATACTCACTTTTTTCAGAAATACAAATCAAGAAATGTCACAGAAGATGTGAAGAAGATTGTGAGGTTTGTCCAGGAGAACTGCGAGAAGGTCGGAAACAGATATGGCAAATCCGCCCAGCAGAACAGACTCACCCTGATCATGCTGGTTGACATATTTCTGGGTAAGAAGCCTAGCGGGATCTCGCTGTAATAAATGAAGTGTAAATATGCGTCACTTCATTCACTGCTTGAGATTTAATGCCTGTCAGGGTGACTGCTTAAGAGTATCTCTGTGTGTCAGGCTCTAAAACGGCTCGGATCCAGTCTGGAATGTTTGGGGTGGGATCAGCATATTCAAAGCACAATGCTGAGAGGCTTTTTAAGAGACTGGTGCTGGATAGTGTTCTGATGGAAGACTTGTTCATCAATAGGAACGGTCAGGCTGTGGCCTATATATCAGCAGGTCCTAAAGCCATGAACGTACTGAGTGGAAGCGTGCAGGTGAGAAAAAGGATTTTCAAAAGATGGTATCCGGCTGGGTCAGATATTTGCCAGGGTTTGATGTAACCGTGCCCCAGATATGGGGTATAAAAGGATATTTTTGTTAGGCCTACATATTATAATATCAATAACAATCTAGTGATTAGAGTTTATTATAAAGTTTTTGATTTTGAACGTTTTTGTTCAGGAGCTTGGTGTCATATTTTAGGAAACACTTCGTTATAAAAAGTCTGATAGGGCAAATATTGCTTCTTAATATAACGGTTAATGTTCCTGATATGCTATCATTGACTGTTGAACTTCTCATGTGTTACCGTGGTATTCTATTGAAATATAATCTGCAGTAAATGGGTAAGAGTATGAAGTATTGGCCTTTACAGGTTGAATTTATTGAGACTGAGAGTGCATCCAGCATCAGAAAACACAAAGCCTCTGTGATTGAGAGTGTCTCCAAGAGAGAAGAGATGGTGAAGAAGTGTCTGGAGGAACTTAATGATCTGTGCAAGAAACTCGGCAAAGTCTTTGGCATCCATTACTACAACATTTTCTCCACAGCCACACTCAAAAAGATTGCAGGTTGGTAAAGGTTCTGTTAAAAAAAATTGTTGTAGTTTCAAATGAATTGATTGCATAAGAATATTACTTGTCTAAAATCTTGTTAGTTAATGAAATATACAGATTGAATTGTACTTGTATGTAATGCGTTTTACGTGATGCATGACTGTGAAGAAATGCTGTTTTAGGCAGGAGTATTTAATTGCTTTCTTTTTGCATAGCTCTTTGTGCTCTGTGTTTAGTGTATTGTGATGTGTTTCTGTGTAGAGACCCTTTCAGCTGATCCAGAGGTTCTACTGCACATTGATGGTGTGACTGAAGATAAACTGGAGAAATATGGAGCTGAGTTTATTGAACTGCTGCAGAAGTACTCTGAGTGGCAGCTGCCTGGTGAGACTCTTACAAAACAATATTCATCAATCATCTTTGTATGGATCAAGTCCTTAAAATGGAGCATAACCTGATGTTCCATTGAAAGTTTTTGGACTTTGATCTGGTTGTAACATTAGGCATTGGTAAAGAAATGAATGGTAATGAATGTATTCTTGCAATGTATAAATGCAAAATCTCAAGCAAAAATTAATTTGATGATACAAATGTCTTGAGGTATGTGAAACTTAACATGTCCCAGTCCCAAAGACAATTTATATTTGACCTCCACAGAAAAATATCAACGACTACTTCTCTAGCCCGCCCACTGGTTCTCGCATGACAGTACTGAAGTAACTCAAGTTGCGCGTAACCAGATAGAGCGAGCAAGCAATAAACATGCCGTTAAAGATCGCAAAATATTGTGCAGTCAGTGCCTGGTTGTGGAAGCACACAGTCGCTGCATAACCTTCCTTCGGATTCCGACATTAGTAATGCGTGGTTGACGTTTATTTTTAAAGAAGTTCCAGCTCATGTGGGTAAAACATTACCATGGATTCCTTTGTGAAGCAGGCACAGGTTGACGCTGGATTTGCGTAGAGACTAAAGTTAAAAAGCTGTGCTGTGCCGTCAATATTGGATCCGATAGGAATGGCGCAGCAATCTTATGCGAGTACAACATTTTTGTACTATGCGTCACTATTGCTTTGTTAGAGATCGCCTGATAGCCCTATTCGTATGGGATTAGTATTATCTGGGGACCTCTAGTCATTTGTAATAATTGCAGAGTTTGTCTGTGATCTTGATCCCGTGCGAATCGGCCATGTCTGTAATTTGTAAAGTAAAAATTCCCCCACAAATTACCTACCATATTTTGACGAACACCAAGGTCCTATGAGAATATTAGTCCTGTGCGAATCGGCATCTCTGTGATTTGGTGGGCTCATATATAATTTTTCAAGGTTTTATCCACCGTTTGCGAATAATGGAGACTGTTTTGAATTGTTTCGGTATTATTTCGGGTGCTGGCCTGCTGGGTCATATCCATAAATTACCGGGAGTCTCCAGTTTGTTTATTTATCATGGAAACATTTAAGACCCGCGATCGCGGTGATCTTCTGTCCGGTTCACGTTCACGGGTCTCAAATGCTGACACGTACGGATATCATTAAACACCATACAACTATAGGCTATACAAACTATACGCTAAGCCTTGCCATCACATCCGGGAAATAAGTCAGTAAATTTGAGTAAAATCACAGGCTTCACTTATCCCGTGCGAATGTGCCACACGAAATACAGATGTGGGGAGGTAATTTCTAAGTCACACGAGGTCCCCAGATAATACTTATCCCGTGCGAATAGGGCGAATGTGTGTAACGTTACGTCTCTAACCAAATTCACAGAAGGCTCCAACTAAGTTTACTACGCAAACTGCTATCCAATCATAGCAGTGGGCGTTTACTTCCAAGTCTTCAATGCTGCACGCCCATTAAAACCGAGCGTTTGTCGAGCCGGCCTCAAAACCTGGGTAGAAAATATATATTACTTATTGATTTTGATGTTTTTGAATGTAAAAACCACGCGAACGTCATAAGTAGACCTCATACAACAGTATAAAACAATAAACAAGCCCAGTTCATGACACCTTTAAAATTCATTGAAATGAAGTACTTGATGTTCTCACACTCCCTATGCAGCTGAGGAGCAGTGTGAGAGCTCTGGATGGATCGACACAACACAAGGCCATCAGAATGATGAAGAAGATGATGACGGCGAGGGTGACGGCACATCATCTTATTTCAGAAAAACCTCTGGACGAGGACAGAAAAGAAAGCAAGCATCTTACTCTAGAAAACCCAAAAGGAGGAAATCCACTAACCAGAATTCCTCCTCCAAAGGGTCAGTGTTTTTTTATTGCTAAAACTTGTATTTGTTTATTATTTCTAATCATTTATTATTATTACTATTATTATTAGAGGTGTGCAGGTCTCACTTCAAGTCATTTTAAAATGGAGAAACTGTATTTATTGTATAAGTATATTAAATGCTTTGATACACTTAGGTTTATTTGTGCTTTGACCATGAATCCTGTTTTCTTCCCTTGATGTAGCGGATACAGCAATAACTGGTCTTCATCAAGAGGGGGATATAGAGGTGGGAGTCGCAGTGCAGGCATAGGTTCCAGACCAGCTCCAGCAGCACAAGCAGGAAAGAGACCCGGCTTCATGGCTTTGCCCACCCCACAGACTGCTGCTCGCCCATTCCTGAAACCATCATTCTCTCATTTTTAGTAAGCAGTGGAGTATTACCACCAAATGTGTCAAAATACTTTGTAAACATGTACTTCTTGTAAACAAACATTTAAAATACTTTTTTTAATTAATACATTTTTTGCGGTTTATATGTAAATTCTTTAGTTTAATTTGACATTTGTACAGAATAAATGTTTTATTTTAAATTTTACTGTTGTGTGCAAATCAGTACTTTAAAAAAAAAACTACAGCATAAAGGTTCATCTGTAAGAGGTCAGTATAATATGTAATATGCTTTGGGTTGTAACTTCTAATGAAATGCTGCAGTAAATCAGGTGCCCTGCATTTGCCATTACTGGATATGAATTTGTAAGTTCAACACTGATCTGAAAAGGGGAAGGGGGTGCATTTCTAGAAAAGCATCACTTTTTATCACTTTGAGGTATAAACCACAAGATATCTCAACTTCTTTTAAATGTTTATTTCAGGTTTGAATATTTCCATGGCACCAGTTACAAGGGACTATCAGTGAAACAATTTATTAAACCACTTTGCATGGAAGGTTTCCTACAGTACAAAGATGATTTTGGAATGAATCTGACTTAACAGGAACTGCATTTGGCACATAAATCACGTATATATTCGACTGTTTATATACTAGGAACTAAACAGCAACTTTCAGTCCCATACAGAAAAAATGCAGAGTACAGAAAAGAACGCCCACAGACATGCCTATGCATAGACAAATGTGCATGTATATGCATAGCTGTCGAGGGGACTGTAGGTGACACAAGCACAGTACAGAAAATGAAGCGCGTTGCCACATTGTTCTGTATTGACTGTTAGTGCCACAGTGGATCTGAGCGTAAAGGTTTAGATGAGGTTTCACTGTATAATTAGGTAATTTGTATGCAAGCACAAAATAAGTAATTCATTCCAATGATAAACTGTAAGTCCCTGGGTGTTGAAGATTTATGAGAAAATATATATCAGTTATTAATCCAGATCTGAAAGGTCAAGCAGCAGCAGTCTATTGTGTCACAACGAGAACGAGTCATTCTAGAACATTTCAACCTGTCTGTCATTAGTAAGCATGTATCATTTATGAACCTGTTGGAGAGCACTGATGTTTTCATCAACAGCTGTTAGCCCACACTACCAACTGTTAAACAATAAAAACCATCATCTTGTACATTTGAGCTGGATCATTTGATGCTGTTAAGACTGCTGTATATCCAGTGAAGTTCTTTTATATGCATTTTGTTACTCCTGAATGTCTACGTGTCAGTTGATATGTGGCAGGTGTTCAACTGCGCATCAATGCAGATCCTGTTACGCTAAATAGCTCAGCACTAAAGAAGCATAAGAAAATTACAAAGGTTACAGAGACCTTGTAAAATAACGCAACCCATTTAGCTGGCAATTGCCCTTTAAAGGACCAGTGCATTTATCTCAGTCAAACCATAGCGAATAGTACAAGTAAACTGTCTAGAGACGAGTAGAAGGAAGAAGCTCACGAGGACAGAAGCAGTGATTGCCCTTGATTTACAGCTGAAGGGAGCGTGTGCTTTCAGCTCCTCGCATTCAAGCGCGAGGAGAAGCAGTCAATTCCAGCACAAGTTGAAACAGGAAAAGCACTGATAACAATGAGTATAAAATGTAGTAAATTTTGGAAAGAATCATCATATAAAATGAGCTGATCACAATTTTGTAGCTTTAACTCGAATGAAATGTATTCATTCCTTGCTCCGTAGAAAACATCAGGTAACTGGAATTGCTTCGCAACAGCACAAAAACCATCAAAAAAACATCCACATGATTCTAGAAATCAACAGGTTATTGCTTGATGAATGGCACTGCCATGCAGGACTGACCACTGAGGCTACATAATGCTGTCAATGGGTAAACTCTCATCAGATCTTTTACAAAACGGCCATTTCATTGTTTATTATGAATTTAAGTTTGATTCTATGAATCAATAATACCCATCACACAAGTAGCCATCAGAGCAACATTATCATGTACCGCAAAAACATCTCCATATTCAGGTTCTACAAATTATAAATAAACTTGCGTCATCCAGACGCTGTTAATAATTTGGCACATTAGATGTTAAAAATGCATGCATGGATATTTCTCAAGGTAAGAGACGTGCAGAACTCAAATGGCCGTCTATCTTCTCTTGAACTACTCCTGACCCGAGTTTTGTTCAAAGGTTTCTCTCTACTACAGAGGTTCATGCATCTCGTGTTTGTTGTAACAGGTTTTCCCTCAGCTCCTGTAGTTGGTGGAAGACAGCATTTCTATGAAATTGTTATCAAGGCGCATGACCGACTGCAACCACATTACCTGGTAGATTAATAGTGTTGTATGGGCTAAACAAAACTATTTGTGAATCACACCTCGATCACTGTTGATTGCGGAACGATCAACAATATCGTCCTTTCAAAATCTTAACTAGACAAGTGCAGTGTCCCAGTTCTGATCTAATTAAGACCGTGTTTCTTTTCATTATTTTCAGTTAACTTTATTTTACTCTTCTCCATGCAAACAAATGCATCTGTAGCATTTCAGAGGGTCAGATATAAATCGTATTAGGAGAAAATATATTCTCTGTTAACCTGACACTGGAAAATAGCCAAATTTCTCTCTTCAAATAAATAAACAAACACCATAGACTTATTAAGACATGGTGTACGAAAGACTAATTCTGGTCTTTAATACATATTGCCAATAACATTAATTGTAAAAATATGTGCGCAAACACACAGTCTTTTGGTTAAACTGTGTATAAAGCAATTAATATCGTTTGTATGCATGGTCTTTACCAATACACAAAGCACAGGAGCATTTTAGTTATCTCATTGCTGGTTACGTCGACGTTTGGAAATGGGTCGTGGATCTGAATATAAATCTTTCTCGTGTCTCTCTGGACAGAAACGGCATAAACTCTAGATCTCATCTGAAACACAGAGCTAAAAAAGGTATAATTTAATCTTCAATAACAAAATAACATTTCAGTTCTGTTAAAATATACATGGAAAACTGTCGATATATTAGGAAACTAACTACTTTTGTACAAAAAGTACAGCATTGTTATTGTAATTAAGAATAATCATAGCATGATATCAACAGAGTACAAACTTAAGAGCAAGGCTGATATGGAATAAAAAAAATATTTCTTTTATACAATGGGACATCTTTCTGTTTAGAAAGACTCGGGATGACAAGAAATAAAGAAAAACAAATGCACATTCTCAGAAATAAAAAGAAACTGATGCACTTCTTCTTAAACAATATTGCACATCTAGCTATACTGGAACTATGGGTGCTAGTTGCTTTAAGTCAGCGATAAAAAATTCTTTAACAGACACTAGTGGGTCACATGACAAAACACAATTGATATCAATTGTTTTGGATCCAATAGAAAGAACCTTTCAAAATGTTTTCTACTTCACAAATTCCTACCACCTAAACACAATTATATTCCTATAACGTATGACACCCTAAAATCAAGCCACCAAATACAAAACTCAAAGGTATCCATTTTTATTATTCAATAACATTGCTTCCAATCTTTCCCCAAGTCTCACTTCTGAAATAACTTGCACATTCTAACATGACATATAACCCTCTGCACATCTGATCATCACTGTTGTAAATTATAGCAGCCTTTAAAAACAAGAGTTACATGACTGATGGATGTGAAGTATGCGTAATCTCTCAGAAAAGCAGTGGTTTTCCACATTTCCACTCGTTTCCAACCTGCCACACTTTGCCATTTAAGGAACCATATAATTCAGTCCGTTCAATTGGATTTCACTTATTTTTCTTTTTTCTCTTTTTTTGTAAAAATAAAATACCTTAAATGACCTGAAATTCCAAAAAAAGAAAAAAACCCAATGAAAACGGTTTTCTGTCTTTGTAAAAAAAAAAGGTGAAAAACAATCGGGCAAAAAGGACACTGGGGTAGAATAAACTGAAAGTGGAGGAGAACGGGAGCTGTTGTGGCCTGCTGCTCCACCGCACATCAGCAGACGCATCATGAATAAAGCTGGATTCATGGGACAGGTCGATGCCCTCCATCTCGCTCCACGTGTTTAGCGTCATCTCGACCCCAACAAGGGAGGCTTTACGAGCGTTAGCCCCTCACTTTCACTTGTTAATGAGCAGCCCGCCCACCCAGCGGAGCTTGCAGGCAAACCACCGTCTGAGGGGACAAAAGTATTCGTAATGGAACTGCTCAAACTCGGGGGTCTGGCGGATATCACGTAAAAATGCAATATCAAGGTCGGACTCTGTGAGGATGATGAGGAGGAGGAGCAAGACAAAGAGGAGTCCAATGGTCACAAGGAGCAGACGGAGTACACTTAAGACAAACTTATTCACCTGTTCCGCCTCGCTCAGCGCGACCTCCCCGCCTAAGCTCTGCGCGGGGCCTTTCGCCCTACTGTCCACGCTGAAATCTGCCACGTCGCCCGCGGTGGGCGTTCCCGCCTCCGACTCCTTTTCCTCTTCTATGCTGCAGGGGGCGCCGTTGTTCTGACGCGAGATGGGCAGATCCATGCTGTGCTCCGCCACCGGTGTGGGCAGCACGCTGTTGGAAGGACTGTAGGTCTCGTCTGATATGACTGCTGTGCCATCGCCAGGATCCGTCGCCTGGCTGCGGGAACGCGACATGAAGCAGTCGCTGTGAGACACGGAGCGCACAGGGGTGGAGTGGGCACTGTCCCGCAATGATTCCAAACCTTGAGAGCGGAAAGAGAATATAAAATGTGTAAAATGATATAGGAATGAAGTAAATAACGCCAATATCTAGTATTATATATAAGTATTATAAAAGTGTCACACAGGTGACGGACCCAGCCGCCGACCCACACAAACACTGAATCACTGAAGCTGTGATGTCATGGGCTCAGAACACAGCACACCAGAGCGTCAATGTGAAAAGACATTTCCCAGCTTGTTTGCTCTGATAAACACTGTACTTTGTGACAGCAAGCCCCCACGTGTCTCCTCACTAAAGCAATAGAAAGGCAAAGAGCCGACCTGATGAAGTGTTGAAACACTTAGCATGCAATCAATTATATGGACTATAGGCCTCACTGCTCGATATTTATGTGCTGTACACGTGAAGCTGAAGTACTGGGTGTTTTATTCCCTTTCATTCCGTGGAAAGCTATTATCCTGCACAAAAGAGTAATTCATAAGAAATCTTAAGATATTTTTTTTTTAAAGCGATGTTAAATAACCGAGGATGTATGAATTACTAGCTGTTTTTGAAATGAGTTCATTAGTGTTTGGTCTCAAGATACTAACTTAAATGGGATCTCAGGTAGAAATAAAACCAGGGCTGTCGAATCGTTTAATCATGATTAATTGATTCTAAAATAATTGTTGTGATTATATAATATATATTAAATATACAGCTGTAAATGTTTAAGAAATGTGACCCTGGACCCACAAAACCGGTCATAAGTAGCACGGGTATATTTGTAGCAATAGCCAACAATACATTGTATGGGTCAAAATGCTTAAAATCAGTAGGATATTAAGTAAAGATCATGTTGCATGATATTTTTCATATTTTGTGGATTGATTATTAACAAAATGGCCGGAAACACGGCTACAAACTTCACTCGCCGCTGCCCGCTCTTTGGGAATTACCCACTCAAGTTTGTTATCTATGTAAAGCTTAGAATTTCTGCTTTCCACAATGTCATTACAGGGGTAAGCCAATAAAGAGTGTTAAAACAAATATGTTTCTTCTTAGCAACGGCTTACAGCGCCTCTGATTAACCACTTTTTCATTTTTATTTTTTGCACCATCAGATTCCAGATTTTCAAATAGTTGTATCTCGAATATTGTCCTATCCTAACAAACCATACATCAATGGAAAGCTTATATAGATAATGTATAAATCTTTAATTTATAAAACGTACCCATATGGAATGGTCTTGTGGTCCAGGATTACAAACATGTGTAATATACATTTATATTTATACATAATATAAATTATTTTTAATTATACATTTATATACAGTATATTTATGTCAATGTTCATTATACAGTATGTATGTGTGTGCATTTATATATACAAATATAAATATACACAACTCACACACATACAGTATACAAACAGAAACATTTATTTGGAATCACGACAGCACTACACAAGAGAATTGTAGTTCAGCAGTTACATTACATTACATTAAACTCTGATTCTATAGGATCCATGTTGTTTTATTTATTTTAAATCTTATTAGCCATAGCCTAAACGTTTTAAGAGGATTGACCACAGTAAGCAGCAACTAAGTAAATTATGCAAATAAAATCCATGTAGTTTAATTTTTGCACACTCTTTCCTTTAGGATCCCAAAGTCAGCTCGGCAGAGGAACAGATGAGCTTTTGCTGAGCGCTAGATTCTTGAGCGTGTCATTGCAGATATGTTACATCTGTATTCTGACGTGAAGGGATTAGGATTTCATCTCTTCACTATGTGACATTTCTTTGCTCAACCGAATGTTTTTCATTCACACTTTTAAAGAACTCTTCTGAAGATTAAAATGGATACATGAAAGGCCTTCTGCTTAGATGCTCAAAACTACAGAAAACGGCCCATTTATCTGGGAATAAAGACCACAGAAATTTTACTTGGATCATAAGCAAGGAGATTGCTGGAAAATGTTTGAAAACCCCTTTGAATCTACCTGTATTTCTGCATTTATTGTGCATAATTTACACATACTTTAATAACACAAAAAAACTTCACAGTTTAAACTATCACATGTCAAAGCTAAGTGTGTTAACCCAAACAATAATATTCTTTTTAGCCGTGTCATTTGACCCCTTTAATATACAGACAGATCTACAGAGTTCTTAACCTGGAGCTTCATGTTCCAACCGAGACTGTGAATAGTTAAACAATTTATTGACACGTTCAATTTTATACATGTTAGTAATAGAAGCTAATTGTTTTAATTGCACAAATAATGTAAATCACTAACACTGAAGTAATTCCAATAAATGATTGTCTTTTCTTCAAACAGCTTTAGCATTGACTTTAAGAACAACCAGCGGTGACACTAGTGATTTCAATATCTTACCTCTCGTAACAAAACACATTCCTGAAACATATTTACAGTAAAACCTAATAAACCAAAAACAACCTAATAAACAAAAGGCAAGCTTTTACTGCCCACGATCTCAGACAAAAAACTTGAAATCAATACATTTCCATTTCAACCTATTACAAGCCCCCCCATAAAAGCTTATGCCAACAAGTAAGACATCATTGCTACTTGAGCTCTATCAAGCACATATCAAGTAATACATGCCACCCCTCACACATCAAACACACACATTAGACTTTACCTAAAGGTGTGCTGGCCCTGCCATACGGTGTCGAGCTCATAGGCAACGGTGATGCCCGCAGCTGATCCTGCGGCCCGGTGAGGGCCGGGTAAAGGGGCAGCACGCCGAGGGCCTTACCCAGCATACGAGGCCCCAGACTCAACACCCGAACCTTCACATCCCGATAACAGTGGTTGATCATCCGCAGGTGAACGTTCACCCGCGTGCTGATGCGGATCAGGCACTTCACCATGTTCGTATCCGGCAAGCAACTGTCTGGCGTAACTCTTCAGAGAACGTATGAACAATTCCAGTCCCTCTCACCCTGTTTCCACCATGAGCTGCTGGGTAAAGGCTTGACTGTGCTGGCAAAGGTAACTGAAAGCACACGGCCGAATAGGAAGCCAAAACAGCGACTAACTCTTCCTCGGCCTGGCTGGCGTGGCCTCGCACCTCCCCCCTCCCTCAACCATTGACTTAAATGGAGAGGAAGGCCTTGACTATTTTCAGAGTAGGGTATTAATACTCCTTCAAGAAACACAGTCAGCACATGTAGGATAGTTGAGTTTAATGTGGGTGGAGAAGACAGAACTCTTCGTCTGGAGATTATCTTGAGTTTACAGTTACAGCGTGACTTTCTTTTTTAACGGAACACGAAGGAGAGAATTCAGAAAATTCGCTTTTGTGTCAAAGTGAACAAAACACAAAGCTATTGTATGGCCTCAGAAGACTTGTAGATTTGGCTTTTAAGATACTTTTGTGGCACTTTTTAAAGCTCTAAAGCAGTGGTTCTCAAACTTTTTCGTTGTAAGGCCCCTTTTGTGTAGAGTGCATTGCTTTGCGGCCCCCCAAATAAAGACTTATAATCTTAAATTTAACATTTTTATTTAAACAAAAACATATTCGGTTATACAATGCTGAAACATCAATTCTTTTGTCTGGTGGTCTTATTTTTCTGATGTTTGATTGCATAAAATCTATGATCAATTTCTATATTTGTGACCCTGGACAACAAAACCAGTCTTATGGGTCAATTTTTCAAAATTGAGATTTTTACATAATCTGAAAGCTGAATAAATAAGCTTTCTATTGATGTATGAGTTGTTAGAATATGACAATATCTGGCTCAGATACAACCGTTTAAAACTCAAAAAAATCAAAATATTGAGAAAATCGCCTTTGAAGTTGTTAATCAGGGGCACTGTGGCAGGCCATCCACTCACAAAAATAAAGTTTTTATATATTTAAGGTAGGAAATTTACAAAATATCTTCATGGAACATGATCTTTATTTAATATCCTAATGATTTTTGGCATAAAAGAAAAATCGATAATTTTAATTTTGACCCACACAATGTATTTTTGTCTTTTACTAAAAATGTTCCCGTGCTACTTAAGACTGGTTTTGTGATCCAGGGTCACATTTCATAAAATGCCACAAAATCTGTGGCCCCCTGGATCCATCTCGGGCCCCCCCCCCCCAGGGGCCACGGCCCCCAGTTTGAAAACTACTGCTCTAAAGTGAGTCTTATTCATTTTAATTATATGAAAAACAGCAACCGGTCTTTCGATTTTCTCCCTTTGAAGTTCAATAGGTGAAAGATGATCAACAGAAAGGACGTGTACTGTCTCTTTAACAGTGAGCATCGCTCTGTTACGATGCTAGTTTAACAGCCAAGCTCAGCAGATGAGAAATCAAGTAAAAGAGGCTGGCAGAGGGACACCAGTTACCGATGGGTGGGCACAGGGTGGCACAGCTGGTGCCAGGGAGCAGTATATAGTACTGACTATACACAGCTGGCACAGAAATAGAGAGTTATGACTGACAGGGACACCTGCACCCCCATTGCCATAACTGAGGACCTCAAATTACTGCCTGCGCTACACGTGTGTATACGAAACAATTAATACGTCAGCAAAGTTACGGCTTAGAATAGCTTTAAATAACTTTTTGTTGTTTTGAGATGGTTTTATAATAAACATCGGCCACTTTTATGAGTCTATATTGGCTCCTTACCCATAATATTTTGGATGTTATGAGAAAGCGTACAATGCTTTGCTTTGACATTTAAAGTTATTATTATGGTTTTGGAAGTTGCAGTATTTCATTGGTTTCAGTGTACAGAGCTGAACTCTGGTTAATGGCTTGAACTGGATTCTCACCTTCCATGATGGATATATGCACGGCTCTCCGGCGGGTGCGCGGTACACTGCTCAGCCGCGGCCCATGAGTGATGGATGGACAGCTTCTGCTGGGCACCAGGCCAGCCCTGTGAACACATACACGTACACCCTGACTGTTAACATCACATCTCATATCTGCAGGCATCAGGTAGACATTCAAAACAAAGACTCACGACTATAGGCAATTATACAATAGTGTCTACTCATGCCAACCTGTGTATTTCTGGAGGTTCCCGTTTAATTTTTGCACTCTGCTCCATTACCTCTTTGGCAACTCTTCCACTAAATTAAACAAAAAAAACAAATTGGGGATTTACAATCTACAAAAACAAATAGAAAGCCAGTTCAAAGTTTGCAATACCATACAAAAATGAGCAAGTTAATTTTATTAAGTATACTTGAAGTGGTAGTTCACCCAAAAATAACAATTCTGTCATCATTTATTCACAATTACGTATGTAGTTTAAAACCTGTACATGACTATTGTATGAGGAACACAATAGAAGATATTTTGAGAAATGTGGTTTTGTGTCCATACATTGGAAGTCAACGGGGACTAATGTTGTTCGTTACCAACATTCTTTATCTTCTTTATCTTTAATCTTCTTTTGTGTTCTGCAGAAGACAGAAAGTCATACAGGTTTGAAACCACATGAGAGTGAGTAAATGATGAAGTAAGCATATTAATATTAAAGTACTAGTATGACGCTTGTAGTACTTTTATTAATTTAGTTTATAAAAATCGTGTTAATATTTTTTTATCTTTTTAAGTGAACTTAATTCATTCTATTTATATGTTATTTCTGCATTTTATATTACCATGTTCCTATTTAGGCATTTACGTACGGATATTTTAAGCATAAAAAAGCACACAAAAATAGAATGAAAGTATAACAGCACAACTTTTTTGTAAGGGATAATAATGGCATATGGTTTTTTAGTAAAAAAACAATTCCCCACCCTACACGGTGGAGGTCCCTCTGTGGCCAGAAACCCGCTAAAAAACAGCTTTATTTATCAAAGTCACACATCTAAACAACTCAAGATGTTCTTGGTAACATCCTCTGGCATTTTCGGTGATAAACCCTGGTCCCTGCAACAATGAGTCCATGAAGCTAAAGAATTAGATTAACCTTATTGAGTTCTCTCTCTTAAGTCAATCGCTGTCTCTCGGTCTGTGACTGAATCACTTCCCAACTAAAGCTCTCCTCCAATGGACTCCATGGAATCCTGTCTGTCTCACTCGGAGTGAGGAAATAACTGTTATTAATTTCCTAATTGTGGGTTTAAGTCCTGTGAGCCCACTATAATAATTGATCGTGCTGTTTGTTTAATTGCCCCAATGGCTCCACTCATCTGCTACAATTGCCATTATTAAGTAATGCTTGTGTCTAAAAGGTGGCCTGTCTGCAGCAGATTTTGGTGCATTGGCTCTGAAGCAGTCCGCTCAATGTGACCGTGAGGAAAGTAGGTTGTTTTTGGGGCAGGGGGTCTGTCCCGCTGTGAGAGGACCCTGAGGCAGTGACGGTCCATCTGCAGTGTACCTGTGCTATGACTGTCTGTCCAAACTTACCTGTAGCGAAAACGACTGCCCTTGAAGAACAGATTGCTGCTGGACACCGTACGGACCTGGCTCGACTTTTCCAACCTGAGAGAAGCAGTAAGGAATAGTACATTTAGAAAAACCACAGAATGTGCACAGCAGACATACAAATGTCCAGAGGTTGTTTGTACAATTTTCGCTTTTAATGCAGACTCAG
Organism: Triplophysa rosa; assembly: GCF_024868665.1. Lineage (NCBI taxonomy): Eukaryota > Metazoa > Chordata > Actinopteri > Cypriniformes > Nemacheilidae > Triplophysa > Triplophysa rosa. The sequence continues at coordinate 14,502,535 of NC_079901.1, read as the reverse complement.
GTTAGAATAAAACATGACGTGTATGGTACAAAATGGGTAAAACACTAAACTTTTAAGGTATTTATTGGACAAAATTATTTGGAAAAAGCAAACTACAGCATATCAGGGAATATGTTTTTTTAAATATACAAAAAATGCAAAGAAAGCATAGAGGAAATAAAGCATACAATAACAAAAATCGTATCAGTTGTTTACATATGTTGATCAGTAATATTTATAGAAATTCTCATGGGCCTTGACTCACTATTCACTATTCCTAATCCGTATGTTAGTGATGATGAAGGAGTTCACATAACACATATGCGTTCAAACGTAAAAACTATTAAGGTTCCTTTGTCAATTATGCTGTTGATACTGTATGTTTATGAGTCTTTGCGCGTGACTGTTTTACTCAAACGTGAAAACATATGTTTTTTTTATTTGCACTTTTATATTTTAGCACATTTAAAATAGTAGTCACATTTTGCCTAGAATTTGCAGAAATGTTTTCTTGTCATTTTATCAAGCAACTTTTTGAGGTCTCACTCTAAGATGCTTTTTAAACAATAAAGCGATAGTCCATCCAAAAATAAAAATTCTGTCATGATTTACTCATCCTCAAGTTGTTCCAAATCTGTATCAATTTCTTCGTTCTGCTGAACCCAAAGAAAGATATTTGGATAAATGTTAGCGACTGAGAATTCTGGGGCACTATTGACGACCATACTAGAAAAAATATATTGAATTTTTTTGTTCTATTAAATACACAAAAAAAGATATTTTAAATAATTTAGGAAAACAAACAGTTCTGGGTGCCTTTAACTACCATTTTTTGACTACCCCAGAAATCTCAGTTCAGGGCTCTAGACTGCGACCAAAATGCTCGCAAATGCGATCGTTTTTTTATAATGCGCAAGGAAAAATTTCACAGGGTCGCATTGGTGCGAGTGCGTAAAACGAATTTTTGCCCCACCAAAGATTTATTTAACATTTAATGTGATTTATGCGTGGTGAATGATGCGCTTGTGATAAGTGCAGGAACGAGTGAGCAGAGAGCTCGTCCACTCCCTCTGTTTCCAAACTAAAGTGTGTGTTCGACTTCATTCGGTGTTGGGCAGACCGAACGGCATAAAAGCACTACGGGACAAAGCTCTCCATGTGCTTTTAAACACTCTCACAGAACATTGATGCCATATTCCGATCGTTCTGCGCAGCGCGTAATGAAGTCGAACACATCGGTTTCGGAACTGTCTCTCTCCTTCACACGTTAATCAAACGCAAGGTCGGAAGTCATAATCAATCACGTGGCGCATTTTGAGAATAATTTTACCTGAATTACAGCTGGGTGTGAATGTGCTCAAATTAAAACATGTTGCCTTTTCTTCCCTGACAAGTGTTCCGCACATGCAGCTGACATAAAGGAAAAATTCTATCCAATGAAGTGTTTTCCTTGTTAACTTTTATGTTTTGCGATTTCCTAACAGCTGTAAATAACAAACAGCGCATCAATTTCCGCTAATGTCCGATTCGCAACGTGATGACTCATTTGAACCGATTCATTTTGTTGAAACAACTCATATGTCAAACACTGAACTCACGAGACTCACTGTCTGAACCCATCAAATCAGTCACTCAAAACACCTCAGAACACAAGCGGGCTTAGGCCATTTAACAAGAGTGGTTTGTAAGACTTATTATTAAAAGTTTGTTTATGACAATGTGTAGTAATAAAGTACATACTGTATATAGTAATTTAGTTCTGAGTTACTTTTGAGTTTTGAGCTACAGTAGCTAATTTAATTCAATTTGATGTGGTAAAAAATAAAGAAGGCCAGTGGCAAAAATACAGCTTTTTGCAAAGAGGGCAATAAAGGGGGATTGAGTCAGGTTATATTTGTGTCAGATCATTTCATAGCAAATATATCACTTGAATATAAAACTAAATAATTACAACTGTATAAAATAACAAATACAAAGTTTCTTTGCATTTATTGGGCTCGCAAGTGTAAAAGTGCTAATATGAAGTGGTCTATATCCAAATATTTCAAAAGACAGAGTGACAAATTAACAGCACGATTCATCAACTGAGGTCATTATGATTACCATAAAAAGGGTGCGACCAAATTGTAAGTTGGTGCGACCAACTGAGAAAGTGGGTCGCACCACTGGGAAAAATGAGTCTAGAGCCATACAGTTTCTTACATTCTTATTATTATCTTTTTTGTGTGTTCAAGAGAACAAAGCCATTTATACAGGTTGGGTACAACTTGAGGGTGAGTAATTCATGACAGAATTTTCATTTTTGGGGGGACTATCCCTTCAAAGGAGTTTCCATCTATTCTGAGCTCTTACTGGTTGTTCTTTCTTCATTATCCAGTCAATGTCATCCATTTCAAAAACATTTGTTATTAAATCAAATGTTAGATTTGTATTGAAAAAACATTTATGCTCGCAAAATTACATTTGTATATGAAACCAATTTCATAAATTTAAGCATACACCTTCAGATCAAACTTGTTTTAAGATAATGAGAAACATTTCACTGAAGTGTTCAAAAACATTTGACCGGTAGTTTAGCTTTGATATACAGTAAATCATGTTATATTGTATGTCAAAATTGATGATGCATAAACTTAGTTGTTCATACTACCTAGCCATAATGACATGCAGTTATGCTAAAGTTTTCTTTCTAAAGCTTGTATTCTGTTCTTTTTTGTACCCTCCTCATGTCTAAAACCACAAGCAGACCTCAAGCGTTTTGTCTCAGACGGTCTCTGGGGATCATTTTATTCAGGCTTTTCATCATCAGGTGTGGAATGTCCTTTCCCAAACACAGCCTTTATGTGAAACATAAAACCCACTTTTCAATTATCATCTCCCTTCACCTGCCACAAACTCCACTTTCTGGAGGCCTTTAACTACAGCTCCATATTTCTCTCCCACAGGGAAATGAAATCAGAATCAAAATACAATGTAGATTCGGTCTTAAAGGCGCTGCCAAATCAGTGATTACACCATCCTCTTCACATCAATTCAGCTTTCCCACACTGTACAGAGGTTTCCAAAGACGTCACCTCGATCAGCCAAAATCATTCATCACAAAAGACAAAACTTACACTGGCTGTGCAGTGAAGCCTGGCTCTCCTTTCAGAAAGCAGGCCTGCACTGGGCACCAGGTTTCTTTAAACACCCCATCGAGCGGGCAAGGACGCACCCAATCGGCCGTGACCAAAAACAGGCTTTGACATCCCTCTGGAGTGTCCAGCCTCACTTATGTCATTGCTCATGCCGTAAAGGTCATCGGTGACGCACGACTTCTCCATTAGATGACCCTCCGTGAGGTCGAAACAGTATCTAGACCAGCCCTTCTCAAAGTCAGGACTCCGGTCCGGATCAAAACGAGTTTCGTAATAAATATTATTCCGGACCTTTTGACGTTGATGATAATTCAGATTTGGACCCTTGAATGTAAACTTTGAGAACCCCTGATCTAGACCAAGGCCCGGCGTTACAAATGCACTAGGTGTCTAGGCTACATTTGCAAATGTGTGGTGTTATTAGTTACACGGCCATAAGAACAAGCCATCAGTCTTAAATATCATGCTCTGGGGAAAGGAAGTGGGACAGTGTTAGCAATTTGGAAGAGCCATAAGGGAGACAAATTGTGCAGTTGACCTTTCAGAAGCATCTTAGTTGTCCAAGCAAAAAATATGCTTCTAAAGTCAGGATGTCCTAACGCGAAAAAAGGGCGAGTGTATAAATACTCACTTGTAAAAGGCTTGATTTTCAACGCCGCATTTCCAAAGATGCTTGCAGGCCTCTGGGGTTGGCGCGAAGTATGTCAAAATGATCTTTCTATCCTGTGCAAAGAAATTCATAACGGGAGTCATTAAAAGTGCCCTTTGTCATTGAAGGGTTTTAAAAGACTTGAAGTTAAATACATTGTGTCACATTGTGGGTCTGTTATATTAAGCTCACCTCTTTCTGATTTGCATATATATGGAATGTCTTGGCTTCAAACTTCAGTTTGGTCACCTCATTCCTGTTCAAGCATTCACATAACAACACAGATTTCTCAAAAACAACCCACTTAACATATTCTGGCAATTGACAACCCCGCAACTAAAGTATGGACAGCACAATTGTCTATATTTTAAGCTGTAGACAGTCCTCACAGACTTGTTGTGTCCAGATGACTCTAAGCATGCCCTCTGGATGGAGAGCTGCTGAAGGATAATTGGACACCTGTCTGCTCTAACAGCGGCAGATGGTCAGGCCCTTTTGGCCGGGAACATATAATACATTATAATAAAACCAGCAGTGACTTGTATACTCAAGAGCCGTCTCTAGGCTTTTTTTAGCTTCCCGACATATGCTTGCATACACGTCTGTGTTTACTCGACCCCTAAGACGTCAACAGAAGTTCAATAGGGGAAAGAGGCGAGTATTAGTCACTCACCATTTCAAGAAATGGACTCTCTTGTTTCCCTGAAGCACGACAAAGCCAAAAGGTGTAAAGGCAAGAAAAGCCGGGTTCCCAGACACATCCTGTGAAAAACAATGATGGAGGCACCATGTCATACACGATTGTGTATTGATCACAGATGTACAGCTTTCATTTTTTGGTCAGGGTTATTTTTATAATTTATATGCTTTAAATTGACAGTAACTAACCTTGCATGGATGAGGATCCACACCATACGTTTCAAGCATTTGCGCTTTCTGCAGGAACTTCAGTTCAGACGTCTCTGGAGTCTGACCTCTGCAAAACATTGATGGAATGATTACAGATCAAAAAATAACATATCAAGACAGTCAAAAAAACAAAGACCTTATCCAATCAATTATTTTTATAATGGATATTTATAAGTCATTTTTATCAACACATCCCTAAATAACGATTTATATGAATATGCATTCTTAGTGGTTCTGTACTAAACATGTATCGAGTAAAGTATAAAACGTATTCAAGAAATAATATGCCCAGAAAATGAATGTGCATTTTAAATGTAATAAAACAGAACTGTTTGGTAGAAATGTATTTTTAACACTTTACATTTGGATCGCATAGGTTAGTGGTCACTAACAATAATAAAAAAAACAACTGACCAGAAGTATCATCACATTCCCCACATTCATGTTTTATTCAATGCTAACCATTCAACATTCAGAACCTTAATGTAACAAGACCGCCCGTCTTGTATTTCAAACAAAAATCAGAGCAGAAAAGCACAGAGAGAAAGTGATGACTCTCAGATTACAGGATTCTTTTACCGGATCATTCTGAAAGATCTAAGCTGGCAGCCTCTCTCTACATTCCACAGATACTTTCCATAACAACCTGGTGGAAATGATCTTGTCATACAAAGACAAACCACCAGAGGGCGGCAGCTGTCATTCTCTGGTTTTGTTGATTATCAAGGATGGTCAACCTTCCAATGTGTACATCTAACCCTTTAACAGATATTTCACTAAATCCATCACTAAGCCCGATTGTAAGGGCACTAATTGGACACGCTCCTGTAGGGATGGAGGGTGAAGACCTGGCTCACCGCTGACCTTGTGGCTTTGTGCCATAGTTGATGGTTAATGGTGGTTGATGGTTTTAGTTTAGATAAAAACAGATTCAATAAGACGTTAGAACCCCCACATCACATGTCAGCAGTCAACCACACAAATGTATAAGGAGAGTTTTAAAAATAAAAAATGAATGAGAGAGAGAGAGAGAGAGAGAGAGAAAAGGGAATTCTTAACACTACATCCATCATTCCCGAGACACACATAAAGAAAGGGGGTCCACATACATCAACTCGGTCTTGTGAATCTCAGCAATTCTTCTTTCCAGCTTCTCGGAGTGCTTTGGGAAGAACTGGAACTTGGAGCTGTAACCTTCTGGGTGCTTTCCTGGGTCATAGTCTCCAATCTCAGCTACAAAGAAGTCACAAAAATCAATCTTTCATCATGCAACCGCTAATAGTCTCCAATAACAGCAGCACAGCAGACGTAAATATCAATCTTTGAAGGGGTTTTTGGTCATGAGAACATTTTACCTCTATGAATACATAGATCTTTACAGGTAAGACATGAAGTGTGACTTAAACAAATAAAAGCGGTTTTTATTTTGTCATTTGCTTCTGTTTTTCCCCTTGTGTAGCACTGTGCACTCGATGGCTGGAACGGAGCATCTTTAATTCAACAGCGTCCTCCAAAACATGCCCCTGATCAACCTGTCTTATCTCCATTTTCACTTCTCGTTTGACTGAACTTCAAACCTCTTTGCAACTACTAAATAAAAGCAAATGCCAGAGAAATCCCTGGACGCTGCCTTGTGAGTAACACAATAACTTCTCATGTTTATTCATGTGAGACAAATGTATTTCTGGGTTTAAAAGTAATTTGGGACTATAAAAAATATATGAATGTGTGTCAAATGTCGAGCTTTTAAAAAAAAGATTTCAATAGCTTAAAATGGTTTTCAATTGATTCAGAGCAGTAAAAATGTGATATACGAGGTAGCGATACACTGCTTATGCTGGAAGCCATCTAATTGTACTGTATAATGTCACAAAGAAACATTTGTGTTCAAATTAACTTTGATAGACACACAGTAGTGTGTGAAGATCCATAATCCACCTGGCCTCTCTTCTTACCTTGTAAGATGTGCGCCGCCAACATGGCTGCATCGGATGTTTTACAGAGGAGACGACCGTGGTACAGATCTCTCTTGATCTGCAGGAAGACGAGATACCTGCGACCAGGATATGGGGTGAGAGCATGAAGCGAAACAAAAAAAAGAGAGAAAAACTAATTTCTTTCATTATCCTCCACCAAAGATTTAGTTAATAGTGATTTAACATCCCATCCTTTCTGAGTAATACAAATCTGATATAACTGACATATTGACATAATCATGAATTTTTCAATGCGTTTTAAAAGACGAAAGATCTACACCATATGCACTCTCAAATTTTGGTTATTAATAAATCAGTCTGGTCCCTGAGCAACGTGTCACATCTGGTGGTTGGTTCCTCTCACCTTCAGCGCAACAGATGTCTCAGGAGTAAAGAGCGACATGCTTGTCTTTAACTTCTCAAAGTAGGCCAGCCCAGCTAGAGCTAATAGCTTTTCACTTAAGAGGCCATAAGAGCTAAAAACGCAATTATGTTCCATGAATTCTCAGGGCGACAGCACCGAAATGGCAAGTTTTATAGCCACCAGTCAATTTCTGCCCTACATATCGGTTTCCATCTATATCTCTAAACTGACTTGTGTAGAACCACGTTATACATGTCATAAGTAAAATCTGCTTTTGGTGAGGGGGCCGACCAAATGTAGGAGCTAAACAAACGTTCTGTGAATCGAAAATATATTAATAATACACACATACAGTATGTGATGTTAAATAGTTTAGGAAGGAAAATGTCAAAATGCTATAGAGAAGAAACATTTTTGGTAAGGTCAGTGATTTCAAATTTGCGAAGTGTGGGGGACACAGATTTTCGACGTTTCTCATTTGTATTCTTATTATGAATTGTAGCTGTGCCCAATATTATAGTTCTTCTTAAAATATAAAATAAGAAAATCTTAAAGCAATACAAAAAGTGACAGTAGCACTTTCACTGACAGTGAACACACTATTTTTTTCACGTCCGCTAAATGATGTTCTATTCTTTCTAATAATTCCTCTACTTACCACCTACCTATAAATCCCTCATTAGTCTCTTGTGCACATTCTCTCCACTACCTGCCCCTCTCTACTCATTTCCTATCCTCAACACTGTGTTCGCACTCGATTCATTCTTCTTCAGCCTCTTCTCTTATTCTACCTTCCCCTATAACCTTATATATTCTCCTTTCCTCTTCTGCTGTATAATCTTATATATTTTCCTCTCTGCTTCTTCTCACCTCCTCTCCTCATAACCCTTTTTTCTCTTCTCTCCTCTCCTCTCCTCTCACTGTTATTTATTACTTTGTTCCCCGCAAGCGTTTCATTTCTCAGTACAGTAAACACTCCATTACTCCACATCAATCTATACCTGTAACCTGCACCGTGGCTCTTACATCATGTTCAAACACCACACACACATCGTCATTAAAGCGGCTCCTCATAAGGATATCAGAGGCTGACTGTATCAGAAGAGCATTTACCATCTGTTTTCAGATCTGAGTTTCTAGGTGACCCCATTGCGGCACGCATGAGGGGATGAAAGAGGCAGAAAAAGCACTATATTGCCAGCCAAGAGTTTGCTAGCTAGAGGCTAATCATGTGCCATTTAAAAAAATCTGTTAGCAGTCACTGACCATATATCTTCCCATAACACAGCAGCACAGAAAAAAAAAACTTTGAATTTTTTTCAGTCTTACTGCAAGTGAACAGGGGTGAGTGGATGAGGCACTTGAATATATTTAAAATGTTTTAAGATCATTTCTATTTTGGTGAGTAATCTCGAGAAGTTACTTAGCAGGACTCGCATGTAACATCTAAGCGCTGGAAAATCAAACAAACACTACTTTAAGTACTGCATACTACTGTTAGAGCACTCAGTTTGTTTAATTATGAAGACACAGTCTAGTCAATGTTTTACCGCCTTGGAGAAGACGTTCTTTTCTCGATCAGTGCATTCTAAGACTTTACAATAATGATGAACTCTGGTTTATTTATGCCATATCTCACCAACTATTACGTAAGCAGTGCAGTTTCTCAAAGCACAAGCAGCAAATGCAAAGTCGGCTGTTTCTCAAGTGCTGCCTGTTGATACTTTATAACATTTCAAATGCAAGAGATTTAAGTCACGTTTCAAATAAAAATGATCTGTTCCATCTAACACTGTAAGACATATTTTAAATAGGCTAGCTAACAGAATGAAACAAATGTTTTGTTGTGTTTCGCTTTAATTTTTAATGTTTCTTTATGAAGTTTAACATGCTGAATACGAAAAACACATTGTTTTGTTTTACATTGACGGTACTTACAAAAAAACAAAAAATATATTTTCACACATTTTACACATTTATTCGGTATTATTACTCGTAGGCAGAAATGACAAGGTACTGGCATAACGCTGAGCTCAAAACAACAGTTTAACACAACTGTTACTAAAAATGAGTCGTCCAAAACTTCAGAAGTGAACATTTGATAGTTTTTGCCATTTATGACTAATACTGTCCTCACAAACCCAGTTCCAAACATAGTCACCCATCATCGCTTCACCCAACCTTCCCTGTGCTACAGAAATTTCAAAAAAAATTCTGACAGTGACAATTGGAAAATAAGTTTTAAAATATGTGAAAATTTGTACGTTTCTCTTTATTTGCAATATACCGATATATCGTAATAAATGATATAAGCTCAAAATTTACTTGAGCTAAATATACACTAAAACATTGATGCTATGAAAATAAATATTACCACAATAATTAGCACCACAGAATTGTACAAGAACTATAAAAAGTATAAATCTTTATGCTTTGTCTTTGTCATACATGGACATTTCAAAGTGACCACAGATGTCAAGCCTAACAGAGGGCAAATGGTCATATGTCCCATTTTGACCTTGCCAGTTGTGGTTATGATCTGTCATTTGAAAGAGTTCTGTAAAGAAGTGTGAATAACGTGTGAAAGACGAGTTATGATTAGACATGGGTTTGGAATGACATGTGGGTGAGGAAATAATGACAGAATTGACATTTTTATATGAAATGTTTCTCTATACAAGCCAAAAACTGAGCCAGCACTGCTTTATCAAAATGTAACTAAAGTGCTGAATGCAAAATCCAGAATCTCTTCATGGCTCTCATACTGTACCTGGTGATCTCCTCTTTAAGAGCAGCAGGGTCTGGTGGATAAAACTTCACCCGTAGACACAATGTAAATGGAGGTTGTGCTGTGACGAGACAATGAAGAAGTTACATGTCAGATAAACAGTAGCTTGACTGGTTTAAAAATGAACAGTCACTATTTTAGATGGACACTACCGTTCAAAAGTTTAGGATCACTTATATTCCTTCCGATATTTTTTCTAGATTGTAGATTAATAAATGTGATCAAAAATGAGAGAATTATGTTGTCAAAAGTAAAGCTTTGTTATATTGTAGAGTCTTCTAAGTATCCACCATTTGCCTTGAATTTGCAGCACTGGCCTTTTTTCAGCCCGTTTCTTCAGGTCTCACCCTGAGATGCTTTTTAAACATGGGCTGCCTTTTCCTCATTATTTAGTCCAAATCATCCATTTAAAAAAAAATTCTAATGAAAGAAGTTATTGTTTTCACAGTTATATTTTTGTCTACAAAAATCATTTCAAATGTATAAGCAAACGCCTTCAGATCAAATGATTTTTAATAATTGAAAATACATTTCAGTCAAGTGATCCTAAACTTTTGAACGGTAGTTTAGATGTATTCTTTATTTGCAGTTCTCATTGATGATGTCTTTAATTGCTTCAATATGGCACTAGCACACTACAAATAGCATTTGAGTGATACTTACATTTCATCTGCTTCGAAATAGATTTGGTGAACTCCAGCCAGTGCTAAAACAAGAAAGGGGAGAGTTTTAGAGCTAAGACCACACATCACGCAAGCCTGTTCATATTGACCAAGCACATGTAGCTATACACACTTATGTATTTTTCATCTAACACATAATTAAACAGAAGCAGGTGGCCAGTGTGGGTAGATACAGAGACTTCAATATCAGTGTGAGATGGGGGAAGGGTGGATATATTAATCATTTTATCTCTTTTCCCTCCGAGCTAAACATTAGCATCTTCAGCACCACAGTGAGATTCTATCGCAGCTATTGTGTGTGGTCACAGATAAGACAAATCAGCCCAGATAAATCGTTGTGAAAGAAGTATGTGATGTCTAGGAATAGCATCCAACTCTTTAACTGGATTTGGTTTCAGATTGTGTTGAGCTGTAAGCTTTTTGCCAATATTTCTCCATCCTCACTATCGTATTCCGGAGAGTCAGCTAATCTGTGGCATATTTTGCCAACTAAGAATAATCTGAAGGGAATTGTGGGTACTCAGTTGATGCTTGTTTGTCCCAGTGTGTCGTTGACAGCAGACTCGCATCTTTAGATGCCCTCATTATTATTTATGTCATTCAATGCGAGAGGCTCCCAAAGGGGGTCAGTGCAAGACAGACATGACAAAACTCATGTGTGCGTGAAAGTCTCTGTTCTGTCATTTTAGCATTTAACTGGTACAGCTCTACAATTAATGAGAGAAACTGTATTTTTTATTTCTGTACAGAGATACAAAGAAAATATTTGTTTTATAATTGTGGTAACCCTTTACAATATAGTAAATGCATTAGCTAACATGAACTATATAGTTTTTCAGCATTTATTAATCTTTGTTGATGTTAATACATTTATTCATGTTAGTTCATGGTGCTTTAACTAATGTTAACAGTTACAATGTTTGATTATAAAAATGTATTAATAAATGCTCTATTGTTCATTGTTAGCTAATGCTAACATGAAAATATTTGTAAACAAATACAACCTTATTTTAAGGTGTTACCAAAATTGTTTAAAATTGTTCATGTTAATTAATTAAATGATAAACGTAAATTTAATAAAAACATGTATATTTTGAGTAAACAATTTATTTAAATAAACCCACTGACCTATTTTGTAAGCTGCTAGCAAAACACAAGTAACACAACAAGGTATCCCACTAGACAAAATAGGGAACAATTTGTGAATTCGCAATGTTTAACCATACTGATAATTTCCTCATCTATGATGTTGTCATATTATAGTGCCATTGTAACTATTTCCATGGTACTGGCTCCCTGGGTTTCCGAAAATCACAGGCAAGGGCAAACATCTCTGGCCATACATAATTTACTCATGATTTATGATTTCCAGAGCTGTCTATCCAGAAGGTTTATGCCATCACTCGTAGCCTCTGTCTCTCTCTGTGATTATTAGAATGACCCCTGCATTCAGTCTGCCCACTGAAAATTTAATACAAATACAACCCACATACAACACATGTGAATTCTGAACTTACTTTGAGAATTGAGAGCCACTTTGAGTATCCTATCAGATGTGAGATCTTTCTCATAAAAAAGGAGATGAATGAATTGGTGCTCTTGATCACCAATGACCTTGGACTGACGTCAGGCACATGATGGGACACTCACCCGTTGCTTATCTGGATCCACATATCTAATGCCAAAATAGTCCTTCTCCAGCAGGTTTAGATGATGGCAAATGAGATCGAACAAATACTGGCCTTTGGCATCTCTCTGAAAGACAAACAGAAAAATACATAAACAATATTGCAGATTTTTATTTGAGATTCACACAAATCACAACTATGAAGAGGAACATGACATTACACGAATACCTCAATGTGTAACATCAAGAATCACAGAAGCATCTGGAGTGTGTACTTCATGGTTAATTTAACCAACATTTACGGGCTGGGTCTAAGCCGCAGTTACAAGCTTACTAACCCAAACTGTTCCTCTGCAGGTTAATACACTTCTCTGTAATAGGAAAAAATGACTCGGGAGAAGAAATGAGATTCTATAAACCTGCACAAGTCAGTTTTTCTCTCTCAGCCCACCTCTGTTATCACATTCATTTGCATTTATAATTCATTTTCCCTCAAAGAAAAAACAATATCACCACAATTCTTCTCTCTATCTCTCACTTTAAAGGACACATTGTATGAAAGTCAAATTTTTTCTGTGTTTAAGTGCTATAATCGGGTCCCCGGTGCATCTATCAACCCAGAAACGTGAAAAACAAGATCCCAGATGTTTTGGTAAGCCTTTCTCTGCAAGCATGTGAGAAATCGAGCCGTTCAGATTTCGCTCCTGATGCGACGTAGACGCAGGCTCTTATTATAATATTACCGCCCCTTAATCTACACAATTCCACCCACGGCGCTGCCGCCATTGTTGTGTTCACAAGCGACAGAGGTGTACGTGACGCCATGGCTAAAGTTCGTGGACAACATGCAATGTAGTCGCTGCACAGAGTCCCAACCTCGGACGAGACCGGAGTGGATTTATTTTATTTTTAGTGGAAATCTCTCAGAAACCATAAGTAAAAACCTGCTTGTTTGCGCGAATCACTTCAAGCCGGAGTGCTTTATCAACCTGGGACAGTACAAGCAGGATTAGCTTCAAAGTTGTTCCTCAAGAGGGATCGAGACCGACTGAACGAGACAAAACTGACGATGTAAGTAATATTGATCAACAGCCTGAATTGACGTACATGTACCGTATATATAGGAGGATAACGTTAGCATATGATAGCGAAGGGAACTAAGTCAGTCACGGGCTAAATAGAACATTCAAAGCCAGTGTTAAACTTACTCTATAGGCTATTTATGTTATTTGGCAAATGGGCACTTGTAGTTTAGCTGTATGTATGTTAATACATTATGTGCGTTAATATGTTCAGCTGCAGCAAGCTATTTGTTTTGCTAATGAACAGGGGCAAACACTGCGGTTAGTTTTATTTTAAACGTCTCAAATCATTCGTCCTTGGGCTGAAAATTCTGTCACAGCATACTAGTTATGCTAGTTAACGCAAAGCGCTAAAATCCACGTAATTCCACTGAGATCTGCAGGTGCGCATTCTGTGGATTTTAGGCAAGCATACACGCACAAGGTGAGCGCTGTTTGCTGTGACGGATTTTTTTGTCTCCGGACGAATGATTTGAGATGTTTAAAACGAAACTAACCGCAGAGGAGTTCAGGAAACATAATTTAGCTAAACCATTGCCATGGCAGTACTACATGTGTGTTGTGTTGACACGGGACGGAAGCAGGGTGGGGTGCGCTGCGCTGTAACTCATTATCATTTAAAGAGACATGCACCAAAACGGGTTGCTGTGAGCATAGCTGTTTTTGACGAGGCAAAAAGGGTTTTGTTTACACAACCATTGAGTGTTTTTAAGCAAAATATGTTCCAGACATTAATGAAGACCCTACTAAATCATACCAACTTGTTGAAAGTGCTCATTTTATGAGTCCTTTAATATAAAAACTGCAGTACTTTACACGTTATATACTAAAGCTTGACTAAACGGACAGTTTTCACAATAAATCAAACAGAAAGGTGGACTTTTTCTCACATTGTACTGTATCCTTTCCACCAATAAGGGGGCGTATTTCACATCTCAATCATGAAACCATTTTTAAAAGTCTTTTAAATGAGGTCAGACAGCCAACACATGTGGCCAAATGAAGAGTTTCAGGTCATTAGCTGGAATATAAAAAGGAAGTCATAAAGGTCAAACACGAAATCCAACATTCAGTCAAACCTGCTTTGAAAAATCACATCTGATTCATGAATACGGTTACAGAGGAGGCGTTTCTGAGATATTACCCTTTTGAACTTTCTAATGCTGTTTCCGTGCGTCAAAGGAAAGCAGAGGAGACTCATGCTGCTTTGTTTACCCTTGGAAACATTTTTAAGGTTTTAGAAATGGGCAGCAGACATAGGAAGAGTCATTCATTGCCTGAGTGGAGTGACCATATGGCTGTGTGCACTGTCAGAAACTTCAACCCGTTAGTGTGTCTGTCTATCTCTCACACATACACAGGTATGAAAAACATGAGACCGATTCTATATTCTGCACTCACAAAAATAGGAAAAAACACTCTTCAAGTACTCTGCATAACAATTAGGAAATCTTTTAGTTTACAAACTTTTATCCTTCTAATTTGGGTTGTCGAGCAGATGGAGGGCAGTGGACCTTGAGCGCATGCGTTTGGCTGATGCCAAACAGAACATTCTGTGGGCGTTTAGAGTCGGCTGGATAGCTGTATTGTAAAAGACGAAGACTTCACACATGAGAGCTAAAAAGGGCTGCCAAAGGGGCCGAAAACAGAAGAAAAAGCGGGTCAGGTAAATCTTTTATTTATAGAAAGAGAGAAATTAGTGAATTGATTAGTATTGGGCGTTGCAATAGATCACAAACAGAACAGAGATTTCCAGTGCTGAACCTTGTCTAGAAAAAACATTCTAGACATCGTACATTACAAACGTCCTTACTATATGTCAGGCTATGGTCAAGTTCATCTCTGGTACAGGTGCTGCTAGGATGCCCTGAAATGCTCTGGCATTACAATAGCCCTCAGTCAGACACAACACTAGGTGGTCAAGACGTGACAAAAGAGACTGGGGTTGAGATTTGTGGCAAAATGTGGGCCGTAATATTCCCATAGCTCAGGGGGAGTTGCTTGTCAGTAGTCAGACGAAGGCCCAGGGGATTATGGGTGAGCACTAACCCCTGTCACTTCCAAACATGTTCCAAACTAAAGCTCCGTAATCCATGATGGCATGCTTGCTTACTGGAGCAAGGCTAAAACAGGCAAACGCGCAAACACACGCACCACCCTCTTCACTCAAAACCTGTAACACACACACTTGTTTTCAACCGAATGAGCAAAGCAATGCCAACTATGAGTTATAGTCACTTATGATTATGGGATTATTTATGTTCTCACTTTCATTTATAGCGCTTCTAGAATAAGGCACCAAAGCCAAATGAAGACGCTTTCAAATAACAACACTTCCTTTAATATAACAGAGCACATCTTTATACAGAGTGGAGAGAGCGGCACACATCCATTCATCATTTAACTGAGATCGCTGGACTCATTGTTTACTAGGGTGAACCGCCACTTAACCAGAGATAACAGAGAGGCGAAATCATTTATCTTGGATAATGAGAAAACTGTATTGCACAGTGAACTGTAGTTTATATTATGCAGCAAGTATCTGCCTGGCAACAGTTGTTTAATATCTGGATACATTTGAAAGGAATTATAATTGAACTGTTAATATGAAACTGAATTGTATGTTTGTAATGACACAGTAATGTGTACAGTAAATCCTTTATAACAGTGAAGATATATGCTTCTATTGAAGCCATCATTCACAGTGAACTTCATTTAGTCAGAGAAAATCAGTGAAAACAAGCTCAGCAGAAATCGCCCAGTCTAGATCAGCTGGTCTCTCTACACTGAAATATATAAATGTATACTCATTTTACAATAGGTTAAATTTACCGTTATTATATTCACAATCAATGTTAAACTGTGTGTTGTGTAGTGCTGTGTCTGGTTTATTGTAATGCCAGAGCATTTCAGAGCAACCTAGCAGCACTTGTACTTGTACTGACATAAACAGAATAGGCTGTATAGACATATTAGGCTTCAGTGGTTTCAAGATTTGAATTTACATTCTTCTTACTAAATTTCCATCGCAGCAGGGAATCGCATATTTTGCATAATTTTACTTAAAATGAACTTAAAATTTCTGAATTAGAAAACGTTCATTTATTCACACTAACATTTACTGACTGTCATAAGCATAGTTTTATCATATGTCTATCCAAATCTGCAGCAATCTTATGTATTTATTTTTGCATGTAGCACAATCAAATTTATACTAATATCTATGTTCCCGAACATAACAATCTGGATAAGAATTTGGCTATGCTGAATATCATATTCTAAATAAAGGCTTCACAATATAAAAATGCAACTATGAAACCACTGGCATGATATGAAATATCACTGCATTCCATTTTCCCTCTCCTTGGTCATTGGCCAGCCTCCCAGATGAATCTTTCAAAAATCTTTTCAGTCTCAAAGCTTCTGCAGAAATACTATTAATAAAAAATGTCGTTTTAAAATGGAGGGGTTGCTAAAAGACTGTGTGTGTGCGTGTGTGTAAAAGAGAGAATGCTTGTGTTCATGAATTGCTGCTGTAGGAAAAGCTGGTGTGGCTCAAGTCCAGAGTTTTTGTGTTTGGAGCTTCATTAGCAGATTGGCTGTTGGGGAAGTGAATGATGTCATTGTGTAATGTAGCAGTCTCACAGCCTTTTGCAAAATTATGGAAGATACTAGAAAAATGTATGAATTGAAAGAAAGAAAGAAAGAAAGAAAGAAAGAAAGAAAGAAAGAAAGAAAGAAAGAAAGAAAGAAAGAAAGAAAGAAAGAAAGAAAGAGAAATGTATCCTCAGGTCACCTAATAAAAGGGTGTAGAGCATGAAAAGTCATTATTTGTGGATAAATAGAATGAAGCAGTCAGCACATTTATCAAGCAGTTAACTTTGTCAGTATTGATCTCAAGGTCCCCAGGGCTATCTTAGCGTGCCAAAGGCCAATTCAAGCTAATACAGGTCAAATAATACGGGTCTAAAGCGTAGATCTGTGGATAACTGATACTGTAATCATGTAAATACAAAAAAATTACAGAACATTATATAATAATAAAAACTAAGTGCCATTAGTGACCCTGTAAAAATCGCCTTTAAAGTTATCCAAATGAAAAATGAAGTCCGTAGCATAGCTTATTACTCACTTAAAAATAAAGATTTGATATGTTTACGGTAGGAAATTTACAAAATATCTTCTTGGAACATGATCTTTCCTTAATACATTAATGATTTTTGCCATAAAAAAAATCGATCATTTTGACCCATACAATGTTTTGTTGGCTATTGCCACAAATATTCCTTGTGCTACTTAAAGGAACAATACAGCGTTTTAGGAGGATCTATTGACGGAAATGCAATATAATATACAAAACTATTTCTTCAGAGGTGTATAAAGACCTTACATAATAACCATTATGTTTGTAATACCTTAGAATAAGCTGTTTATATCTACATACAGAGCAGGCCTACATACATTGAATTCCCCGCCATGTTTTGTACAGCAGCCCTAAACGGACAAACAACTCTACAACGCGCGTTTCCACTTCCTCTCCACTGCGGTATCGTGGTGAAATGGATCACGGGATGATCCGTACGGAACGCATGTGACCCGATGATTAACTGAAAGTTTATTCATCATTGAGTAAAAGAGTAAAACGCGCTCTCGCGCTCTCTCCAGTTTCAGCTCCAACGCGCTCTCGCTCTCTCTCAAGTATCTGGACGAGTACAATATTAAAGCGGTTCCAGATAAACAATGATGCTCAAAACTGCTCCGTCACATAGCTAATATTACAACAACAACATCTTGGTATGTTAGTATGTTACTCACATACTGATCCAAATCAAAGCATCATCGGGGGTGATTTTTAAACGATCTTTCTCTCCAACGTCTCTCTGCTGGAAAGTATCTCCATAGATATCTGTGAGTACATCTGCTAAAAGCCTTAGTACCGCGGGTCCCAACGCGTCTCTGCTGTAAAGTCTTTATAATATTAACACAGGTCCTAGCTCCTGTCTGACTTTTATCTTTCTTTTTACACTTAAAATCCACAAACCTTTTATTTTATGTAATACATAAGACATCGCTCTTTCTACTGTCTTTCTAATGCCCGCAAAATCTCTTCTCTGCGTCAACATGAGAAAGACATCTTTTTGTACTGTGGTGGCCACCGTCGTGTTTGGACTGAGCGATTCGTGGCAAATCTATAATACAACGCTTGTGGCCGCTATTAATCAAGAACTGCGCCTTTAAGACTGGTTTTGTGATCCAGGGTCAAATTTATCTTAAATGATGAATACCTTTTAGCTAAAGTCAAAAAAGTCTGCACAATGACAGTGTAAGTATTAAATCTTCAAAGCAGTACATTTTTTAAAAATAAAAATGCCAGACTTCTTTGTCACTTCTTTATTTAGCTTAAAACACTTAAAATAGAAAGGAAATCGACTGAATTTTGGAGCAAAAAATGTAACAAGTGAAACAAACTGCAACAGCTCCCTAAAGCAGAGGAGAATATTCCCACTATGTCGTGGTGCGAAAGCAAAATACAGCAGAAGACTAAAAGTATACTTGACTTTCCGCGTCCGTGTCCACCTCGCGCACAAACGCATCTGCACAGCTTCTTGATCATCCTCAATCGCGGATGAGTGCGGATAGACACATGCGCAGTGCGTCACCGGGTGGACTGGGCCATTTTCACGTTTCAAGTTGTTGAAATTAGCATTACGTGATATTTTTTTTGAACTAATATGAATTTACAAAGAACAACCGCTCCGAACAAGTTATGGTAAGAAATGAATTACTGTTAATCATTAAATATTACGTTGGTATTTTTATACCTAATGTATGTAGCCTAATGTTAACTAATTCTGTGGCTCACCAGTCTGGTGATGCGAGCATAACCCGCGATCCGGGCAGCTGGCCGCCTTGCGTAAACTTAAAATATTTAAACTAGCTTGCGATCTGAGTGAACAAAGATTTACGAACACATACAAATGATTTTTTATATTTTCTATATGCTATAAAATCATTATAGATGAAGTGAAGAAGCGTTAAATAAGATGACACAACTCTAATAAGGTCTTCTGTGGCGGTAACTTAGCCCTGTGGTGACGCAGTTTTTTATTCTCACGAAAAATACGAAAATTCGAATAGCATTTTTAATTTTCGAATAATTATTGCTGATCGAATGTTCGAACATTCGTGCACATCTCTAGAGGATAGGGAGAAAAAGGGAAAAAACTGGGGCCAGAATTAAAACATCAAAGAGATTACATGTACACACACCGACCTGTTATATCATAAGCGTCAGACACGTGTTTGGTGTTTCTTAATGATGTAATGTCATATTAGATGATAGTGATATTAGAAGGTCACTGTATGATTCGATTGATATATTTACACTAGGGCTGTCATACAATAATCGCATCCAGAATAAGAGTTTCTGTTTACATAATATATGTCTTTGTACTGTGCATATTAATTTTGTATTTATAAACACAAAATCATACACATACATGTATATATATTTATGAATGATTTAGTTTAGATTAGGAATGATTTAGATTTAGTAATATTTACTAAGAATTGACATTATATATATATATATATATATATATACAGTATATACATTTTTTTAATTTTTATATTTTATGTGTTTATAAATACAAAATTAACATGCACAGCGCACAGACATACTGTATATTATATAAAAACAAACTTTTATTCTGGATGCGATTAATCAAGATTAATTGTTTGACAGCCCTCTGTATTGATGTGTTTGATACATAAAATGGCATCAGATGCCATTCTAAAACAAAAAACATCTCCCAAATCTCACGGTATATTCAAACTTATTAAGAATTGATCAAGACATGTGTTGCAATCTTGTCAGAGAGCAGAGATATCTTCAGGATATTTGTCTTCATCTGAGACAGATTAGCGCAAACAAGTCCAGCGAAATGGCATTAATGTCTATGAAAGCCTGTTTTCTATGACTCTGTAAATCATTTATGGGCTAGATTGTGGATCCTGGAGGCCTCCATTAAAGCTCCGACACGCAGTATGCGACTACTCTTCTTACGCCTGCTTGCACAGAGAGCTGGTCTCAGGGGCCAAATAACGCTCCGCATTTTTATGGCTGAATTCGCGAGTGGAAAGTGATCCCCCTACGGCTGGAAACACAATGACAGGGGTACAGTAGAGCAGCACAGTGGTATTTTACACCTCTTCGTGTATCATCACTCTATTGCGTGGGTTGCGTGTGTCAAGTTCTAGGTTGATATTAAAGAGCAGTTTCAACTATACCTTGACCTTGTACCTACCACTGCCTGCTAAACATCACTTTTGATATAAAAACCTCAGATCAGCGTCTAAGACACAGAGTGTTATTTTATCTTCTATCGCACATTAGAGGGATAGCTTACCCAAAAATTGAAATTCTGCCATAATTTATTCACTCTCATGTCATTCAAAACCAGTATATGACTGTGGAACACAAAAGAAGATATTTTGAGAAATGTCTCAGTGGTTTTGTGTCGATAGAATGGAAGTCAATGGGGGGCAATGTTGTTTGGTTACCAACATTCATCAAAACATCTTTTGTGTTCTGAAGAAGATATGAAGGTGAGTAAATGACGAGCGAGTAAAAACTGGTTTTTTAACAAGTTGACCATGTTAAGCATGAGAAGCCAGCATGTTTAACAGTGTAAAGAAGTCAGAATGCGTGACATAGCATGATACCTCCGTTTTAAGGCCACAAAATAAAAGCCCAAAGCCGTTTCAGCATCAGCAGTCAGTTGGTATAGCCCATGACATCATTACAGTGATAACATATGACAAGTTGAAGTGACACCCGCATCATCTCTCAGCAAAATGCTAAGGGCAAAAGGCTATTTTTATCTGTTTCCTCCTTTGACCTGGCTTCTCATTAACATAGAGTAAAGCACAGAGAGTGAGAAGTGACTTCACACCACACACGGAATTCAGTTCATCCTGCTCGCTCACTTGAGAAATGCTGCTTATTAGCAACACAGACTGACCTTTACTAGACATTTATGATGACACTTGGCCATTTATATGTTGACCTCTTGTAGATACCTCACTACATTTATTAAAGGAATGATCATGAGGTTAAATGCTTGCTCGGGGGCATAATGTCGATGGCTCATGGGTATAATTGTTAGTTACCAGACAAAATTTTTTGGGCCACTGTGCCATCAGCATGCTAAATGTTCTGCTTTTTATTTAAAGATATAGATTCAAGATTTCGTTTTTTTTGTCACATACACAGTTATACACATACAACCCATAGTAATATGTTATTCTGGTAACCTCTTCAGCCTGTGCAACAAAACTTTTTTATATAGACGGTTTCATTGGACGCAAGTGCCTGGCACAAAGTTAACTTTCGATCTGTGTAAGGTTATAATATAACAATTTATTTTATATTTAATTTACAATAATATTGTTTATAATTATTGTATATTAATTGTATTGAATGACATTAGAACTACTAACAGTTATTGATTCTTTGCAGAGGTCTACCGGAAGTTAAGTTTAGGCCACATAATGTTTATGTTGTTGCTGCTGAAACCATCTATACATTTTAGGAAAGAAAACTAAGGGGAAAACACAAAATAAACCAAAAAAAAATCAAAAATTTTAATGAAAGGCTGAAGATTAATTGCAATAAGATAAAAAAATTCAACTAAAACATCTCAAATTGAAATTAAAGACTGAAATTACAGACGGATGATGTGCACGTTCCGAACAAAATAACAAGTAAAGCTAATTACAGACAGTCTAGACAAAGCAAACAGGATGGCGTCTGAACACAGCAGAGCCATGATGTTCAAAAAATGAAATTTTTGTTTGTCATACAAACAAACAAAACTTTCAAAGTAAATAGTGATGCATCACTGGTTATTGTAAAGCATTAGTAAGGATATGTGGGCAGAAAGCTCCATATTGTGGACAGACAAACTGACACATATAATGGATTTTTCGCATTTTCTGCAATATTCATTCACTGCTGAATATGAAGACTAGCAGAATTTAGTTCCTACTATCAGAAAAAAATGTACCAAGCTGCCACTGGGGCAGTACCCTTTTCAAAAACCGTTGCACCTAAAGAAAGCATACTAGTACCTCAAAGGTCCATATTTGTACCAAATGTACACGTACATATCTGTACCTCTACGGTACCGTCCCACTGACAGCTTTGATTCATTTTTGACCATTTTGTGACAGTTTGCAAGAGAATAAATGTTATTATTTATCACATATAATAGCTATACTGCCATGCAAATATAAATGATTTCAACAGTGATGCAGAAGGAGCTGGCATTTATTTCTTCTATATCTAACTGTGTCTTTTTTCAACCTAATGCATTTGAATATGAGAAGCTTGTGAAATATTGAAATTCTGAACATCATTGCTAGCTCTGCACGGCATGAACAAGGGTATTAAAATAGCCGTGGCTGCTCAAATGTTCTTAATTATGCAGAAGGAAGAGTGGCTCCCCTGCTTGGGCCACAGCAGGCAACAGAGACTGGTGACATGACTCGCCATCCATCACATACCGACAGACCCCATTATGACTGCCCACGCTTACTACATTGATCTGACACACACACGCACACACACACGCACACGTTGGGTTTCCATGTTTTATGGGGGCATTCCATAGTTTTTATACTGTACAAACGGTATATCATATTCCCTAACCCTAACAATCACACACAACTTTCTGCTCTTTTAGATTTTCACAAAAGTTAATTCTGTATGATTTATAAGCTCGTTTCCTCATGGGGACCAAAAAATGTCCCCATTTTGTCCCCATACCGTAGGGTTTACCCTTCCCACACACACACACACACACACACTGCGCATGCTAAGAAAACTGAATGAAGACTTTCTGACAAAACTACAATGGAGATGTTTCTTCTTCAGACCTAAATAGAAAAACTAGCAATTCAAATGTAACACCAAACAAAATCAAATGTAACACCAAACACTGAAATACACCAATAAAACAGTTTATTTTTCAAGTCCATCACACTTGACTGAAGCTATTCATCAAAAACCACAGAGAAGGTGGTTGTGTCATCACCTCTCTCCCCTGCGCTCAGCCTCAGCTCTGGACAGCTCTATTACAGACAGGGTGATGATCACATG
The DNA here is from genome assembly GCF_024868665.1 of Triplophysa rosa. Classification (NCBI taxonomy): domain Eukaryota; kingdom Metazoa; phylum Chordata; class Actinopteri; order Cypriniformes; family Nemacheilidae; genus Triplophysa; species Triplophysa rosa. The sequence continues at coordinate 14,479,179 of NC_079901.1, read as the reverse complement.
TTAAATCTGGATGACAGGGTAGAGTCGAGGTCTCCTGAAAACACCATCCAAAAGGGACTCAAAGGCATGTCTTTCAGAGAATACTAAACTCTTTTTATCCCTTTACAAGTGCAGATCTACATGCAGGCACGCAAACAATAATATGCAGCCTTTCTATTGCTGTTTAGTTTTTTCTTTATCTTCCCCCTGTCCATCATATTCATATATTATCACACATGCGGACATACAGTACATCAACAACATTGAAACAGCATGACACAGCAGTGAAGTTTGATCAACGCTGCCAGAGATTTTCTATGACAATGATTCCTACATTACTTTTTATATTTCCAAAATAAAAACTCATGATGTTTCTGTATTACAAAATACATACATAGCTGACAGAAATTCCTCCTCGATTTTCCCAGACATAAATCTGCTGTCATGCAAAACAAAACTGCTAGCATAACATTTACAGTTTATTGAGAAGCCCCCATTGACATTCCATAGTAATTTTTATGGATAGTCAATGGGGGCTTACTTTGAAGTGAACTACTCCCCTTTAAGGTTATCCACCGAATTTGAACGTGGAAGTAAAGGATGTGACGTACTTCCTTTTTGTGTTGAGACTTCCGTATTAGTAGTCAGCCGGTGGAAAGCAATGGAAATGGTGTCGCGGGAGCACGCTCAAAACACTAAATAACAGCTCTGGCAAATATTTTTAACACCCGCAATGTTTTACACAGTAGGAAGAAGAAGTGGCCTGATATAGCACAGAGACATACGAGTACATGCAGAGTGGGAAAGTCGGTCTAAATTTGTACATGAAACAGACCACGAATTCGTATTTTTAAAAGCAGATGTGAATCCCAGTCAAAGTGGAACAAACATTCCTGGATCCTTACAATAACGGAAGAATGGAGACGGCTGGTTGCTCTTGTATCGCAGGTCTCCACCGAGCTGCAGCATCCATCACAACTTTCTAAATACAACTCGTAACATAATAACCAACAACTGTCTGTTTTTATGTCTATTAAATAAATACATTATTTCTTGTTGTTCATCCTCTCCCTTGCTTCAGCTTTAATCCTCCAAGTAACACGGCCTGGTAAACTAGGCTATCAGTAGTGTTTAGCGTGTTGACAAAATGTTAAATGTGCTTTGGATAAAAGCATCTGCCAAATAATGTAATGACAGCGCAAGTCCTGTAACTGTTAGTCATGCAGCTGCGATCCTCCGGCAGGAAGGTTTGCTTTAGCCTGTTAAGTTTTAAACTGCTTAATACATATAAAAATGCTGACAGCTAAGTTTTCACTGCTGCTAATATTATTATACCACTATTTCCATACTGCTTATTTAGTCGCTAAATATATTTTATATATAATTTGATATCTTTCGACATACTCTCCCCATAAATGCCTGCCTTTGAACGATGTTTATTAGTTATTGTAGTCAAGAAGGTAAATTGTCCAGTAGAAAGGGCATCCAGTAAGCTAAAATAATGAATAATGGCTGCAGATCATAGGGTGCGCGACATCCAGATTCAGCTCTGGTGCGTGGATTACGGTCAAAACAAATGTTTTGTAGACATTTTTCTGTGTTTGTACCGGCTATTTATGGCAACCTCTAACTGCACACATTAAGCTTGTACCTTTCGGTTCCATAATAAATATTAACTAGCCAGTCAAAACAGCACACTCGTCTCTTACGACTGCGACAATACGACTGCCATTACGACAATACGACTTACGACAATACGACTGCCATTAGCTATAGTGGCTCACCGGAAGTCTAAACACAAACAGCTCAAAGATGGCAGCGCCCACATTTAGGTCAATAATAAGGTGGATAGCACCTAACTCATTCCACTTTTTATGCTAAAGAAATAAATGATACTTCAAATCATGTAGCTTGTTGTGAAGAGGTTTGCTTTTTTTCAAACAATAAATAACTTGAGCCAGTAGGTAACCACCTAGCAACCTCTCAGAATACAACCACCAGTTGCAATGCCCTAGCAACAAACCAGAACACCAGAACAGCGTGGTGGTTAGTTTTACACTGTTTAAGTTTTACATCACTCACATTTTCTTTAGAAAATACAGAAATGTAGTTTTGGAGGTTGTTATGTTAGCCTGTGGAAATCACAACGCCAACTGATGCATCAGATTGAATTGACTCCGCCAACTCAATCTCTGCGTGAGCAGGGTCTATTATCTTTTCCTCTTAAGGGTTTTTCTCTCCATAATAAAACGCAATGAAGACTGAATATGTTTAAGCAGAATCTGTGGAAATACAACCTCATTGCTACAATCAAACACTCACAGCAGTAGAAAAGAAAATAACACTGCCAATGACGTGACCAGTTATTACGAAATAATTCTCAATTAGATCCAGATGAATCCTTCTTTCTTCCTTATGCAAGAATGCCCTTCAACATCTGTGACGGTTTGGCTTCGCGCTATTAAAGAAAGGCACATCGAGAACCTATTTTCTCTTTGACAGTAATCTCTTCACCGTGTCTGAAATCGCTTTTCTATTTTAAGGTACGACTGCTCGAGTTTATTGAAAGGGGCTGCCTTTCACCATCTGTTACATTTGCAGCATGTTTTCAGAAGTGCCACCATAATGGACAGGTTTAACAGACTGAGTCAAGAAACCTGGTCAATGTGACATGAGAAAAGCCAATATAAATGTGCACATAAATGCAGCATTGTGGCTCTCAGCATACTGATCACGACACGACAGAGGAAAAGCGCAACAGAAAGGGCTGGATGTGAGCATGCACCCTCACCAGTAGGTTATCATGTTATCTGCTGCTATGAGTGGCAATTATGCAAATGTGAGTTGGAACGGAACAAGGACAATTAGGCACAGTGGGTGTCTGTCCATATATTACAAATAAGAGGCTACAGTCAAGGGGGCAGAGAAGAGGGTCTCGATCCAGTGGGGGGATGCAACTGAAAGATGGGCAAAAACTGTCCTATGCTTTAGATAATTATTGTTTAATGACAACACAAAAGAACAAAGTCTAACATAATCTGACTTTATAGTTATTTACTCATTATTTTACTTAAACCATGAACTACAACTACAGATGATCAAATTTCATCAAACTGATTCGAGTGCTGATGGAAGTGCATCTTTTCGTACTTGAGGACGACGGCCTTTCTGTCTGCGCCCTCCTCCGCTGGCCTCCCTGCGTTGTCTTTGGTCGATATTAACCAACGTTTCATTTCGACAAATAAGAATACCCTAAATTTAAAGCCTGAAAAATAATCTGCGTGCACATATGGGAATGTTTACCTTGGTACTGTAAATTGACTTGCTGCACTAACCTAATGCGGTTGCTAATGTGACGTAATCACCTCAGCGGTCACGATCGAGGGGTAGGAAATTCCAAAGCCTGATGGCTTTTTATGGTTTTATTTTTAACTCAACTAATATTTTTATGTTTTGTTACACTTATTGATTAAATACGCTATTCCTAATAATAAAAAATGATTTCTGGAAATCATCTTGCGATCCCACCCTTGTGGCCTAGCGACCCCCCGGGGGGTCCCGACCCCTACTTTGGGAACGCCTGATCTAGATAAGCCCATGTGATCTGAGCAGACAAGAACTTTTTAATACGTTAAACTCATTTCAAACAGGCTTGCACACCTCAAACATACATCAAGAACCGTGGTCACCATAATTAGAGGTGCAATGTACTGTATAGTAACTATGTCTTCAGACATAGACACATTATACTTTCTTCAGTATAAAGACCTTACATAATGAAGCGTTATGTTTTTATTACCTTAGAATGAGCTATTTCTATCTACGTACCTACACCGCTGGTCCCCTTGTATGGAATTCGCCATGTTGTTTCTACAGTAGCCCTAAACGGACAAATTGGTCTACAGAGTGCATTTCGTGAGATCTTAGTCGTGTGTCAGCCTCCGTAGTGCTCCGAAAGGGAGGTAGGAGGGGTGGAGTGAGCCATTGGTCTCTAATCTAAAAAGTCCAAAAAATGTATATTTGTCAAGTCAATTACATTTAAATAAATGTAAGCCTAACTAACTTTTCAGTTGCATTAAAATTACACAATAATCACAATTACGTTGCCAAAACATTCTATTTCAGTATCTCCAACAGTATTAATATACTTTACTGCAGTTTATTCTTTTGACATTCATTTGTCAACAAGGACTTACACCAACCATTACTGATCAGTTACCGTTATAAGTAACCATTATATAATGTATAATATAGGGACTTTGAACCCTGGTGTGCAATACCTGTGATTTGCCCAACTTGCCCTGACGTGCACCTGACCTGACGCATTCCTTACAACCGATCTGTCGCGAAACCGTTCCGAATAAAAGAGGCCAATCGGTCCGGTGTCAGAAACAGACGAGTGTTCTAACAAAGATTGCTGTTTGCACATGCACATTTTCACACGTTACACTTCTGAGTTCTGATCGATCCTTGTGTTAAACTGACGAGGTGAAACTGATGCCATTACTGTTTATTGCTAAGAAATTAAGCTCATGAATATGGTAATGCATGGTGAAAATAGGCTTCAATGCGTCAATGAAAATAGGCTTACGGCTTTTTGACTTTATGCGGCGGTGCGCAGAACCACCTGCCATATGACATCAGAGTACTGCAAGAGCAATTCAAAAGCAAACAGAGCAGTCGACTCTCTCTCGCGGTGCTGCCGTCCTCTCTAAATGATGCCGCATGACGGGTATGTTTGAGTCAGAAATGCACAAAAACTGTGCAATAGGCTATATTAAATATGAATTGGTTTTCATGAACCTTCCCTGCTAAGTAAGTGAGTGAACATAATTTATGAACACAAGTTACCAGTCCAGTTGGCAATTAATTTGACTGCAAGCCGACTCGGTTGATTTTTATCTGCGTCTGGTGAGTGTTAATTTTAAGATAATAACTCAAAACATTTTTAAAGGGTTCTACAGACCCCCTGCAATTACACCACGGACCACTAGGGGTCCATGTACCCCCGGTTGAGAAACACTAACGCACATTTACATGAAACCAAATACAATGTTGACCATGTCTGAGGTCAATAGCAATTAAATCAACTGTGTGGAGTATCCTTCTTATTGAATCAATAAATAAGACTGCAAACAACGGTCTTACAGCCATTCTCTGGCGAGAACTGCATATGTTATCCTTCCGAAACCTCAGATGTCCGAATTCGCAGTTTTTCAGGAAAAAAAACTCTTTTAAATGAGTAAAAATTGTGTTGTCAAAGTTGACAAGCACTTTTTAATACGTTTTATTAGTTAAATATTTGCAAAACCCAGTGTCATAAAGGGTGACTAATTAATAATGATTTATGGCAAAAAAATACAATATGTATAAAGATTACAGTAATCCCCAGGCTGAACAAGAACTAGATAATCTAATGTTACAGTAAACATCAGGTCCTGAGGTTCAGCGAGGTCGAGTGTTTTGCTGAATCACCACCTGAGAGTTTGACAGTGAGCTCGCACTGATGCATCTGCAGCAAGCAGACACCTGGCATTACACATTGTCAATATGCTAATCTTCAGTGTGTCACCATTGTGTACCCTGCGTTCTGCTCTGAGGGCATTTGCTACACTTTTTATCGGAGCAAAAAAGTAGGCTACTAACAAAGCCACGGCAATGGCATGGCTAAAACCCAAACAAATGCGGTGACGAGTGAGTGAGACAAAAAATAACCACATTCCCCTCAGCTGCCCAAAAGCTTCTCTATGGAAACAGAGGAAAGTCCCCTGTGGGATGACTCATTACACCAAATACAACAACTGGAATTTTTAACTTTTAACATTTATTTCATAATATTTTATTTATCAGTAAAAAACATAATCAGGGTCGTCCCACCAGTGCAACTGGTGCGCCCCGCCCTCTAGGGGGCCCCGTGGCAAGGGGAAATGAAAAAAAAAGAACTTCTATTTCAGTATCTTCAACACAGTATTAATACACTTTACCGCAGTTTATTTTTTTTACATTAATTTGTCAACAAGGACTTACACAAACCATTACTGATCAGTTACCGTTATAAGTAACCATTATATAATGTATAATGTAGGGGACTTTGAACCCTGGTGTGCGATATGATGCGTGATCTAAAACATCTAAAAACGCGCATTTTGTTCGCTGTATTCAGTTCTCTGATGCAGGATATTTTTACTCGCTATCACAAACAGGTATTGTTGTTTGTTATACTTACAATGGCAAATGCTTGCGCGTTGGTGTTGAACGCACTTCTCCTGCGAAAAGAGAACCCATGGCAATCGCAAGAAAAGCACAACGTGAACCGCTGACTGCATTATTTTAAACCGGGATGTCCTTTACGGTGGAGTATTGATTCAGGCACGGACTCCACGCGGCTGATCGAACCACAGCCCGTTCCAAAGCTGTGTACAACGATTACAATGATCGCAAGTTTACTTTTTTTTAATACATTTATGAGGAAAACCTCTTAAATACACTTATTTTACTGATGTACTTTATAACTTTGATTTGTGTTATGTTTTCGCACACTTTATTTGTTGTAGCCTGCTTGTACTAGTATTTTGAAAGAAGATCATTTAGGAGAGATTGAGATCGTTTACCTCACACAAATGCAAATGCAAATACTATTGACTTTGCGCATTGAAATTCTATTTGCGTATTTGACCAATGAAACATTGCACTTAATATCATATAGGCTACAAGATTTTGATATTAAGACAGAAAAAGCACCAGCCAGGTAGGGCCACGCATCTTCTAACTCGCACTGGGCGCCGTCCCATGCTTGGGACGTAATTAATAATTAAAGGGATAGTTCACCCAAAAATGAAAATTCTGTCATCATTTACTCAGTCGCAGACTGTTCCAAACCTGTATAAATTTCTTTGTTCTGCTGAACACAAAGGAAGATATTTGGAACAATGTCAGTAACCAAACAGATCTCATCCCCATTGACTCCCATAGTATTTATTTCCCTAATATGGCAGTAAATAGGGGGATGAGATCTGTTTGGTTACTGACATTATTCCAAATATCTTCCTTTGTTTTCGGCAGAAAATAAATTTATACAGGTTTGGAACAATCTGAGGGTGAGTAAATGATGACAGAATTTTCATTTTTAGGTGAACTATCCCTTTAAAATATTTGTTTTGCTACACCTCATATAAATAGAATTCGTAAATGCTAGTGCTAAATGATAATGTGTTTTGTGTGTAAATGTTTCTTTGTTTGTAAATGCTAATGCGTTTTTGTTATCTACATAATGTACTTTAAATTGATAGTTCACCCAAAAATGAAAATTTTGTCGTCATTTACTCACCCTCTTGTCATTTCAAACCTTTACGACTTTTTCTTCCGCAGAACACAAAAGAAGATATTTTGAAGAAAGTTGGTAACCGAACAGCACTGGCACTCTTTCATTTCTATTGTATGGACACAAAACCAATGTAAGTGAATGCATTTTACAAAATATCTTCTTTTGTGTTCTGCGGAAGAAAGTCATACAGATTTGAAATGACAAAAGGGTGAGTAAATGATGACAGAATTTTTATTTTTGGGTGAACAATCCTTTTAAATGCACATGTAAGTGCCATCTAGCTAAAAACATAAGATGTACAGTTAAAGTCAACACCACAGACATGAAATGCAATTAAACATGACTGCATTGTTCTCTCTATTACAGTTAATACACATGAAGAGATGCATCATTATGCAAGTATATCCTCTGAGGACATGACAGAACATTAGAGCAGTGTGCATGAACGCTGACGGAGAAGCACTTTCAATTATTTTTAATATTGACGCTTCATTAGCCTGCCTGTGATACCCACACATCTCATTTAACACAAAACATTCAGAATAGACTGGCCTTAGGGGAGGGACAATTCCCTCATGCATCACACATTTGACCGAATACAGCATTTAGAAATGTAGTAACAAAACAAAAAATTATTACAATATAAGTTAGTTTTAAATATATTAAGATATAATTAAGTGAATTTTAACTCCCAGAAGTTTAATGATATAACCAGACAAGTACTTTTTAATAATGGATGGTTCAACAGCTTAATTGAAAACTGATAACTTATTATTTAGAACAATAGTACACTAAATTGTGGATGAATTACTGTTCACAACAAAGTTCAACCATCTCTCTATAAACACATTAAACTATTCAATTCAAAGCAGCCCACGCACAAGACACACAGCATGTTCACTGCTGTTCACTTCACTGGCTCTTGACAAGTAGTGAAGACAAGCCTTCAAGGCTTTGAATCAAACTGACTGTGCTCAGCGCTGCAAGCACATAAACGCTGCGTAAAAACAGCTTGCCACACTGTCATTGACTGAATATGACAACTGTAATTTTTCTAAAAAAAATCTGAGTATAGGAATGTGATCGAAACAAGCCCAGTTGTGCAATTTATTGATATGGTTGGTTGACTGAAATAAACTGGAAAGCTCACAACTCTGATTAGGTATGTAAGTGCAGACTGCGGCTAGGAGCTGCACCCTGGGAAAGGTTTTGTGTTCCCTGGTGTTGGCAGTGCTGTAAAATTTGGCAGCGAATGTGATCAGATTTGTTTGGATTCTTTTTGCCAGCAGCCTTCACAATGCCAGCTTTAATAATCTATTAACCATTGTCTGCTCCGTCCCACAATGCTTTGCCCAGAGAATGGGAGGGAAGTTATTACAGTATCGGTGGCGGTGGAATCACAGCTGGAATGTAAGACTCGTGAGTCATCGTGGGAAAAAATAATATTGATTGTCGAAAAAGCAGGGTGTATAGGGAATCGGGATGGGTCACAACAGCTTACTTCTTGACTAGTTGTCCAACAAACAACTAGGCAAATATTGTGACTGGATATATTCACTTTTTAGATATCGTCAGGTCATTTGCAAACATTTTAAAGGTCTAGTGTATGAAATTTAGCGGCATCTACCAACGGCTCACTCCATCCCCCCCTTTCGAAGTACTATGGACTGACGCAGGACTAAGATGTCGTCACGTTTTTGCTTCTTTGCCGAAGGAGATAATGTATTTATGAAACACGCTCTGCAGAGCAGTTTGTCCGTTTAGGGCTACTGTAGAAACAACATGACCAATTCCATGTAAGGGGACCCGTGGTGTATGTAGATAGAAATAGCTCATTCTAAGGTAATAAAAACATAACGCTTCATTATGTAAGGTCTTTATACACCTCTGAAGACATAGTTATGTATATTATATTGCATTTCTGCCAATAGAGCCTCCAAATAATTACAAACAGCACCTTTAAGCCATTTATTCAGTTACTCGCTATTTGAAAATAATTTGATAAATTAACATTGAAAACAGGTAAATGTACACATCACATCCCTAAAGGCGTCAAAGAACAATTGACTTAAAATGTCAACATGAACCAATGAACCCTAACTTATTTAACAAAGTTAAACTCTATTGAAATATGAGAGAGAGAGAGAGAGAGAGAGAGAGAGAGAGAGAGAGAGAGAGAGAGAGAGAGAGAGAGAGAGAGAGTCACGTCAATCCAAAGGAACTCCAATGGAACAATTTTTTCACAGCAATGGAGGCTCTCAATAGTTCCCGGAACGCATGGAGCTGCGACTAAACAGACCAACTGAGGTAAACTTCTAACCCATTTTATGAATAAAAAATGAAAGAAAGCATTTAAAGAGAAAACATAACTTCCTGGAACTATCTGAAGGCTCCATGAATCACGTGACGCTCCAGCGTTTTGGACTTCCGTTGGCAGAACTCTCTCTCTCAATGGCTCTGGCTACTGCACACTGGATCTTGGATTTCCGCCCAGCTAGAGGCACGCATGCCATCCGCCGCTGTTTATCCCCTCTGAGGATGAGCCCTGATTTTGTAATCTGAAAGTAAATTCTTCTATCCCATCTAATAGTTCACCCCAAAATAAAAATTCTATCATCTTTATTCACTCATGTTGTCTAAAACATGTGTATGACTTTCTCTTCTGTACAACACAAAAGAAGATATTTTGAGAAAGGTCTCAGTTCTTTTGTGTCCTGCAGAAGAAAGTCAAACGGGTTTGGAATAACATGAAGGTAAGTACCATTTGTTTCATAAAAAGCAAACATGTTCACAACCTTCCATATCTTTTAAGATTTTATTCTTTTCAATTACTTATCCAGCCCTGAAAATAACATTCTATGACCGTAGCAACACCTCACCGGTCTTCAAATGTCACTATTTGTGTTCTCTGAACATAAAACACTGAGGTTTATTATTGCTAATAAATAAAGAAGTCATAATGGATAGAAGGCTGTATTAAGCGAGAAGAGAAAGGGGAACACACATAATTTCTATGTGGTTAATCCAGCCAAGCATTTGATTAGTGGGCTGCTTCCACTCCGAGGGGCAGAGAGGCATGTGTGTAAAGGGCATTAAAGCTGCGTCTGTCAACACACAACCACACAACAAACCGCCTCCCAGTCTAATTAGATGCCACACACTGAAACAGCTATGGTGCCACGGCAGTTGATAAATAAAAATACATTAACAGTACAAATTTCAGGTGAATTTAACATTATAAAGTGTGGTCATACATGCATGTTAAGCTGTCTATTTGGATCTGCTTTCAAAGTGACAATAATGCTTTCAGGGTTGAACATTTAGAAATGAGGTGCCCTTATGGTGCCAAATATCTCCCTTGAGAAAAGCTTCAATGATGTGTGATCCTGCTAAAAAGGTCATTAAGAATTAATCTTATTTGTCACATACGAAGAGATTAGACTGTGAAACAAAGGGTGTTTCTTGGCTCTTATCCTCTCTGCTCCAGTGTCCTCTAAAAGAGTGTCTTCTTGAATGGTAACCACTATGGGACACTGTATAGTCATTAAATCATAAGAGACAGCGTGGCCTGGTGAAAACGCAACACGATTTGTCATCTGCTTCATAACATTAGTCCTCCCCGAATCACCAGTCTGATCATCTTAACATACAATGTCAGAACTGAAGATATCAGCCAAAGAGTCTGATCACAAGCCTGCTAGAGCGAGCGCTCACAAAACCTGAGGGAATTAATAATAAAACCATTTATACCCTATTATTGTTTGGTGATTTAGTTATCCCTAAAACTCAAACCTCACTAGTTGTTTTTTATCTAACGTAACCTAAATTTAACCTATATAATAAGCCAAATTCTCAAGTCTATTATGATTATTTGTCACTCGATGAAATGTGGATTTGGAAACCTCATTAAGTAAAAATCTCTCTGACAAGGACACCCAGCACTGATCTACTCATCACATGACTGAGGTCATTTCACTGTACACTTACATCCAGTGACAGGTTATTTGAATGATTTGTTGTAGGATTTGTTAACCTGTCTGACATGTTTTGCTGATTTTTCCCTACAGCATGACATTGCTGTTGTTGTATATTTACTTTTGTTTTCCTAATTGCAGTCTAGATTTTAGTTTAATCCGGAGTTTAATTTTAAGAACACACTGAACACTGAGGATAATATTTTCTGAAGCTCAATATCAGCAGAGAATTGCTTATAAAAACAATTTTTTGCGCCATCTCAAGGGCATTTTTATTGTGTTAATATCTTATACAGTATGCTGTGAGACAAGTTAAAACAGTAGAGAGAATGGAAGACTTCTGTTTTCAATTAAGCCTCAATAAATCACTTTAAAACTTTCTTTTAACACACAGGATAGAACAGCACCTGAAAACCAATATACTCCCACTTGATATTTTTGTTATTTGTTATACGGTCCAACTGCAAATATATATATATATATATTTTTTTTTAAATAACATTTTGCTCAGAAATCTACACTAAATACAGTATATATCACGGTCTGCATGGGTGCATTTCAAGTGAAACTATGATTTTCAGTTCTAAGTGAAATCCAAACTGCTTTTGAAATATATGTAAAAAGAAAATCTTGGTATGAAAATCCAGCTGTATTCATACTACCTCTAATTTAGCGACAGAGTAAAAATTACAGTCACTTTAAAACTAACCATGTCTGCAAATTATATTCAGTCATGTGTGATAGTAAACGTTCTAGACTATCCTCAATCCTGTACACTGTATAACGGATGAGTAGAATACACTGCATCACCACGATTCTAGTCAGTAACTTTTAAAAGTGTTAAATATTAAATATGTGTGACAGTCTCCCTTCACCTTTTACAACATGAGCTGAGGCTGAGGAGGCCAATCTCTGATATTCAGGCAAACGAATATAGCTTATGTAAAGCGGATCGAAGTCCTGAAGACAAAAGCCGGGTTTAAAAAGTTTAATAGAGCTTGATCAGCTAAACATAAAACCCATAATGGACGGTGAAATGGATTGTAATAACTGTAGAGCTTTCGCTCTGATCCTGTTGTCCTGCTTTAAGTCATCAGAAAGGCATCAACAGTTTCTAGAGACTGCAGCTTAATTGACCTGTCTGTAATTCAAAATGATATCTGATAAAAAAAACTAATAACTTATTAAAAAAAAGAGCGAAAAGGTCAGTAAAAATAGGTCTTTGTTAAGGCCTTTTTTCGGAAAATGAATCTCCAAGCTTCTTAATTTATTTCTGGAACAATAGTTTCCCCAGAAGAGCGGAGATGATGAATCCAGTTCCCGTGAGGAAGACATTTCCCATCATCGAGGTGGTTTGCTTCTGTGACAAGGGCATAAGCAATGAAAAGCATAATAAGGATGACAACAAATTGCTTGACCTCAAGGTCAGGTTGCCTAAATATTGAAATATTGTGATGTAGGCAAGTAAAGTTGGTCAAAGAGCTTTTCAATATCACATAGAGGTCCATTAAATGTAATACTGATGTAACATAATTTTCTCCTGCACTGTCTGTGTGCAGTGGGTGAAGAACTTAAGTGATGCAAGGGCACAGAGCCGGTGCAGAGAGGACACACCCACTGCTGACTCACTGTGCTCAGCTTGACCTGCCACGTCCTGAAGGGAATCCGTTCTGAAAAGTATTTTCATGACCCCATCAATTTTTTCCACCCCATTACTCTTTAAACCTTTATCAGGACAATTAAAGCAGCATTTATCAATCTGTTACAAAATCAAATGAATCACGCTACACTGTAAAAACGGCCATTAATTAAATGTTGGAAGGGCAAAAATTGAAACCAATATTCTTGTTCAGGCTTAGTTAGGAAGACATATTATTTTAAGTTAGCATGAATATATTTTAAAAACATTAAATGAAGGGTTATTTTCAAATCCAGTCAACATTCAGAATGGCGGATGTTGGCTGAACTAATTAAGACAAATCTATAGTCCATATATGGACATAAGACAGCTATACCCGTATATTTCATGCGTTGCGCAGTAAAATGCCCATAATATTATTATTCGGTCATGAAATGTAGTTTTAAGAGTTGTTCAGGCGAGAATGTATCTGTTTTAAGTTCAAATATGCGTTCGGTTAATAAAGATAGCATCTATTTGAAAATTTGCTCGGACGCTTTCGGAGAGTGAGCTCCAGGCGATCACCGGGCGTTCAGTGCTCATGTACCCCGCCTAACGCAGCCTCACCTCGGACAAGTGTTTATCGCTGGCTCTGATTTGTCTCTGTGGTGTTTAAACATGGGATTTAATTCATTTTCGCTATATCTAAAGGGCAATCTTTGGTCTTATAAATCTATCATTTTCCCCTGGGCATTTTGACTTAGGGCAAAGTTAAGTTTAATTTAGTCTGAAGGAGCTCTTCTGAATATATATATTTAGATGAATATTTTGTGTGTGTACTTTTGTGAGAGTGTATATGCTATTGAATTTAAGATGTCTTTAGTCGGAAGGATCACTGCTCATTCGGGATCAATCCGCACATAACTGCCAGAGTCACTTTCCACCGGTTTCAAGTTGGGCAGCCGTTTTCTCAAGTTCACATCAGGTAAGTGGCAGTAAATCAATGTTAATTTAAGACTAAATTAATTGACAAAGACGCAAATATTCCATGTTTTTGTGAAGATATATATAAGGGTGTGTTATATGGTATGTGTCCGAGGGAAAGTAAAGCTTTTAGTTAAGATATAACCCTAAGTGTTTACGATGTATTTCTGACAGAAATAAAATTCTTTCAAAGTCTTTCACACTACTAATTAATAACAGGCAATGTTTAAATCTGTATAATGATGGTTTTAAATGTAATTTTGGTGTGTTGTATGATATACAGTATATATTTTTAAAGTTAAGATATGCATGTGCTTTTTCTCTCATAAGCCATCTTGTGTACGTTATGTTGCTGTATGGTGCTCCATTTCGATGCGACAGACTGAAATCTATTAAACTTATTGTTAAAAATAGTAATAAGTTATATAAGGGTAACGTGGGCTTGTTTTTGCCACGCAGTATATTCAACTAAGATGGCATGAGATTGAGTAATTTATTTGAGAAATTGTGTGAATTATTCATTCATGTTTTCCTCTGTTATCCAATGTTTTTCCAGGTCTATGCAGAATTTAAAGCGGCCCTAACACACAGTTTCTGCCAATCTCATATTAATCTTGAGTACCTATAGAGTAGTATTGCATTCTTCGTATCTTCGAAGAGTATTTAGTTTGATTACATTTATAAAAGATTGATACAGCTGTACGATTTTTTCCGAAAGCATACGGCACGTTCGGGGGGTGGGGGGGTTAGGCTGAACTGAAGAAAGAACGTGCGCACCCATTGCCAACAAAACACTGACATCAGTTTCACTCACCGCATGCGGTTCATGTCCAGCATCTTTTAGCGCTGGGACGGCTCCATATATCAGTTTCAAACGATCTCCAAATCCAGGGTTATATCCACCATTTATATAACACTCATCACCCAAATGCAGTGAACAAACAAACACCTGAACTTCGCGAACGTATGCTCTCTCTCTCTCCTGCACACAAGTGAAAGTGACGTCTGCGTCTGCGTCTGTGCATGCTCCTTCTCCTGCTCTCCTTGCTGCCGCGTGCTTTTCCGGGAGAATTGTCCAATAAGGGACTAAGAAAAATTGCTACGAAACAGTTTTATATGTTCGAAAAAAACTTTCCGAAACCTGTACGATCGCTGGGGGAGTGTATCGAGCACAGAAATACTACGTAATACGCCCAACTCGTTTTTTGACAAGTTGACCATGTTAAGCATGAGAAGACAGCACACGTTTAACATTGTAAAGAAGTCAGAATGCATGACATACCGTTGCAGCACCCCTTTAAAAGAATCACTGGAGGAATCTGCACTCAACTTTCCACAAAGCCTTAGAAGTCCGTGCTAAAGATCTGATCAGGATGTATCAATCCAGAAGAGGTGATAGTCAAGATGAGTTAAATGCTATAGACCCCTTTCTCGCCGACTTCACGCTTACGTCACAGCATTAGCTGGAGGCAAAACAAAGGGAAAACTGGAGGCGGCCAATACAAACCAGCACAGATTCGGCTACATAAGGAGTTTAAAATATCATCTGTTGTGTTGTTTAGTGCCACAATCTACAGAATACAGTCTCCAATTTGATATTTTAACAAATTCCCCTGCCATTGTCAAACAAAAACACTGACGACAGCTATAGCTAAACACAATAAAACGAGCTGACTGAACAGAAACGATTATTAAATATGCTCGCGTTTCACTTCATAACAGTAACCTAAGATTAAAAAACTACTGTCTTTTGTTGGTGTGGATTATGATTTGGGTATGTGTCTAAAAATATCTCACGTATGCCTAAATCATAAACTGGGGAACAATGTTTTCACATAGCGTTAACTTTTGAATGCATAGGGTATGCTCGCTAACTTTGTTAGTTATACAACTAGCAGTTAACTATCGGCCAGAAACTGAACATAAAAGAAACTGTTTGTCATCTATTTTTAAGTTGTCACAAGTGCATTAGTATAAACGGAGAGGGAACAGTGAGAAGGCTCATGTTATGTGTCAGGTTTGTGTTCAAGTAAATGCATTTGCTAACGTTTGCCACTGTTAGCACACGCATGTATCTATAGATGTATACGCTCTCAGTTCAATCTTTACTATAAACACTTGGTTTCTCTGTCTGGTAGGTGTAGATGTCAGGCCACTTAACTGGAGGTAATCATGTCAGTTTGTCTCTGGATCCATTGAGTGAGCGCATACAGGTCGGCCAGATTCCTTGCGTTAAAGTCAACTTTTTTAAAAAAACAATCGCGGTCCTAGACAGTGAGTGACATTACATGTTAAAGTTTAATCAGATTTTTTTCGAGTCATTCTCAAAAAGCAAGCAAACAAAACGTGCTCCCTAGCATTAGTAATGTGGTCAGAGGGATCTTTCTGCCTTCAGCTAAGCTCCACCCACAAAAACGTGTCACAATGTTTACTAACAGGAAAGGCGTCTATACTAACAAGCCTAACGTAGATCAGGCACTGTTCTCAAATAAATTCATTTGTATATTTTAACCTACGTTTTCTTTATTGCAGACCACAGCCATGCATCGATGGAGGGCAGCAAGTGATTTTCTCCACAGGAATTCACAAACTCAAAATACCTATGTTTTGCAACGTATTTTTTTCAATAGGCCTTTTTTTGTAGTTCAGCAAATAAGTTTGCTGTTGTATTTCAAATGTAATGTCTGTCAACAGGAGCACTTCATTTATGTTCAGTCTGTATGAGAAATGATTGTTATGAATTAAAAGCTATGTCTTGGTTTATTTGTGTGGTTTACTTTTTGTGACTTGAAAGATTCCAGATCATATTTTTTGGTAACAACCCCAATGTGCAATTATTTATAACTAGTTCTGCAGGTTTTTCTAGTTAAAATTCCCAAATTATAAAAATTATTTGAAGTAACGGATAAAACGTGGGGTAAATTCTTAAATTTTAATTGACAGAATCTTTGCTGTAAGTTTTCAAATATTTAAATGAATTAAAAAACATTAGTTGAATGAACTATAAAACTAGTTGAGCAAGCATACTTTTTAATATTTGAATCAAGTTTGGGCCAACTAAAAAATAACAATTCAAGTAACACTTGGGGAAAGAAATTGAGTGAACATAAAATTTCTGTGGAACTAGTTACTAAATAATAATTAGTTGAAACAACTTGAAAATTTTTAGTTTACCAAAAAAAAACCATGAAAAAATTGACATTTAGTTTATTATCCTTGGTTCTACTGTGGATGATTCATCAGTGCCTCGGAAAATCATTGTTTACATAATCTTTTATTATAATATAACAACTTTTACAATCCCTGAAACAACTGTTTTAATCTGCTTGCATAGTCAAGGGCTTGTGGGTATTTTCTGTGCACTAAAACATGGAAGTAAAATGCAGAAAACACACTTGCATTTAGTTTAAATACTATGTCTACACTACAGCCAGCTTATGTAATGCATTGATTCACCATTCTGGCTTTCTTGAACAACTTTCATCCTTTATTTATAGCTCAAAATATGTGAAACCAGCACTTTCACTTATCCATTTATTCTTAGCCTCCGAAATTGATTTCTTATGGTGCCTCTGATATAACTTTTTTTTACATATACAACAGATTCTGCCTCTAATTCCTACGTTTATATTTACTTCTGACTCTCCATAAGTGACACATCTGAATAATGTTTTACATATTGTTAAAGATTTACATTAACTCCACTAAGTCAAAAACTATAGATGTTTAAGCTCGCCTTGAGTAGCCTTAAGAGCATAAAACTTTAATGGATAGTGTAATAAGATTTAAGAGAAATGAGATGTCTTCATCCTATAGATTAGCATTGATTTAAATAAGAGCGGTTTGAAAGCTCTGTGGATGGAAACACATTAATGGATGAGTTTGTTGTCATTGACCGGCTCATATTTGCATGAATGCACTTAATCATTTCCCCACCAGACTATTATACCAATCTGACTTAACAGCAAGCACTCAGCCCTGTCTGTTAAACTTTAAAAAGCATTACAGACATATTGTATTATAGTGGAAATTGTTGTCAATAATGTAGTAACCGTAATAGCAGCACTTTTATAGATGACCATAGCCTCAATAGGCCATGAGGTCTAGCTAGAAGCCCTACAAACATACATACACACTCCCACACGGCTTAAAAAACATCTCCTCAGGGAAACTTCTCATTCCACCATTTACAGCAGTTTTGTAAGAAAGCGAAAAGTACTGCAATATTAGATAGTCGCACACTCAAAATATTTTTATTCATATTAAAGTGGTTAGTGAATAAAAGATTGCAGTATAGTTTCAAATAACTATACACTAAACATAAATGGTCACAATATTTTTGTGACCCAGATATTGATATAGTATATAAATAGTATCGCAGCTCCTTGTTAGTTCCTACCCATAATACACACGCACACGCACACGCACACGCACACGCACACGCACACGCACACGCACACGCACACGCACACACACACACACACACACACACACACACACACACACACACACAGTGTTTAGCATTCAATACACACACCTGCAGTGGCTCTATGTCCTTGGTGTCTCACTGCATATCATCACTCCCTGCACTTCAAAAGCCCCATACAATTAGCTTATTTATCTCTGAACACACCTCAAACAACATAATTAAATCTAAGATTGAGTCACAGCGTGCCATCTTATCAATCTTTCTCTGAGAAGGAAGGGACAAATATATTGAATGATGAGTTTTGTTTGTGCAGCCGAAGCGACTTACAGGTGTGGCAAGAACTCAGAATGTTACGCAATAAACAGACACAAAAGTTTGCTGAAAAGTGACTTGTTCAAGAACAGAATAAACTGATTTAAAAACGATTACGTTTTATTAACAAAGAGAGAAAAAACAACCGATGAAACTGTACCCGTCTGTATTAACACACGGTTTTTGTGTTATCTATTGGAATATTGAAATGTCTTAACGTTACCTGTTCTGTTCAGAAGAAATAAAGCCATGTCTGCATCCGTTTTCAATCCTTTCAGATCACGGAGTTCGCGCCACCTTTGAAATGCCTTTCCAATATTAATTCTCATTTTTGCACGAGTCCTATCACATTCCCTTTTTCTTTGTAAACGCTCATCAGTTCGTACTTTCTTGGTTTCCACAACTGATAAATCCCCAGATGTCAGCGCTGCTTGGTGTTTAAAAGTAAAAGTACTATACTAAACTTTTGCCAGCAATAAATTGATAGTTCACCCTAAAAAATGAAAATTCTGTCATCATTTACTCACTTTCTTGTCATTTCAAACTTGTATGAACCGATCAACGGCGTTATTGACATGCATTGGTTTTGTGCCCATACAAATAAAGTGAATGGGTATCGCCATTGTTAGCTTAGCAACATTCTTCAAAATATTCAATAATACTGTGTTGAAAGTCATACAGGATTGAAATGCTTTCCTGTGGCTCAGTGGTTAGAGCATGGCGCTGGCAACGCCAAGGTCATGGGCACATAGTCAGAAATGTATAGTACAATGCAATGTAAGTCGCTTTGGATAAAAGTGTCTGCCAAATGCATAAATGTAAATTAAAAGAGGGTGAGTAAATGATGACAGAATTTTCATTTTAGGATAAACTATACCTTTAAAGATGTTTTGCGCATGAATAGCATACAGAACATGATGTACTCATGTTGATTTGTATTCACAACTTTTTAATGCTGTGCAACCTGTTCTGATTTTCCTCATAGATTTGTCTAGACTGTTTGATTAAAAAATCATTTCAGCAAGACTCAAACTCATGCACAACCTCCTGCACATAACCCAGGATATAGTAATCATCTGAGTAAATGCCACTTCATAAATATTTACTGGAATGTTGCTGAGGATAA
The DNA here is from genome assembly GCF_024868665.1 of Triplophysa rosa. NCBI lineage: Eukaryota > Metazoa > Chordata > Actinopteri > Cypriniformes > Nemacheilidae > Triplophysa > Triplophysa rosa. Next base: position 14,459,433 of record NC_079901.1, on the reverse strand, counting down.
TGAGCATTAAACAATATCTAGGGAGATAAAAGCCCCCATTGACTTTCCATAGCAGGAATAAAAATGACTATGGAAAGTCAATGGGGGCTTATTTTAAAGTGAACTACTCCTTTAAATAAAGAACATTTCTTATTACTGTTATCAGCTTCGATCCATAGACTTCAGTTGTGATTAAATAAGGACTGTGATTTCCCCATGACAATCTGTTACATTCTAAATCAATGTATCACAATGACATTTTAAATAACCATGGTGCGAATTCAATCCCTCAGTTCAACCATGTAATTTAAAACACAATTATAACTACACAGCGTCAACCGTCACTCAGGATTCTAACCTTAGGGTATTATGTTCTGTCATAGATACACTTCTAGCAGGATTTTTAGATATTCATAAACATCCAAGTGGATTACGCTATGAATCTGAGTAGATTACCGTGCGATCAGATTGGAATATACCAGAACATATCTGAGACTCACAAATGGTGCACAGCGAGTGGTGACTGAATCAGACCACTGGAGTCTTGCTGAGGTTAGATTGAATGTTGCATGATTGCTGACTCTTGGTATGTATGACATTGCTCAAGCTACTGAAGTGTTCATGCAGCTCAAACACTCAAATGAATAAAAGTGTCCTACAAACGCATACATGTAATTAGTGAAATATGCCTACAGTATGTGGACTGCGGCACTAATGGTATAAGCAAGAGGAGATGCACAACTTAGTTTTCTGACATTGCTGATTTGAAGTACAATATCGAAGCAGATTTTTCATGTACACGTTTTATTCTAGTCCCGCACAGCACTGGAGAAAAAATGCTTACGCTTTCAAACAGCCTGCATGCACCTTGTCAGAAATCAAAGAGATGGAGTTGACCACAGCGGGATGCATCGGTATAGCGCACAGCTGAGCCGACAGGTCACCTCGCAGAGAATCAGCCAAGAGGAACAGATTGCCTGTGTTCAGTGCTTTAAATGAAGAATGAGGGATGAAAAAGAGATGAGCTTGCCTGAGAGAGGTGGGCAGGTTAAGAACAGTCAGGTCAGGGCTGCATGTGGCCAGGCTTGGTGAGCACCGGTGCTTTGTTTGTATGTGCTGCTATAATGTTTTGGTCGCACTGCACAAAAACATATACTGAAATACATATATTTTCCTGCACACATTTTGTCTGCTGTGGTATTTTTCTGCAGTTGGGCTATGTTGAAAGCCTTATGTGATACATGTTAGAAGGTAGTTTAGGAGTCATATGCAACGAATATGAAAGAATTATGGATATTTTAACATATTGTCACTGTCCTTCTGAAATCTTTGATGTCCAAATTCACTGTTTTTCAGGAAATAGAAAAGGCACTGTACTTTTTAAATGACTAAATACTGTGTTGTCAAAGTTGACAAACACTTTTAATACTTTTTATTGGTTATATATTATTTAAACCTAGTGACGAATACTGTATGAAGGGGTACGGTGTTTCAGAAAGACAGCAGTGATATGTGACCCTCATTACTAGAAGTCTCATAACTAATCATGCGATAACAAGCATCAAAGTTTTAATCATTAATTTTACTATGATTTCAATCTTTTACGTGGCCTTACTCAGTCAATATTAAAGATACTATTGTTACGTTTTTTACAGAATGTTCTTTAAATTGGGATGTAGGATGGTTGTATGTGGAAAGCAGTAAACCACTAAAAAATGACTTAAGCTGGGTTTTCACAGGCAGGGTCACATATTTTAAGAAAAAGTGCTCCTCTGATGGGGTTTACAATTATTTTGCTTAGTTTTTAATGCATTGGACAATTATAATACTTAATACTTTTAATACTGTAAGCTACATGGCATAAAAATATATGACAACTGATTTGCAATTTGTCTTTTTTATTGAATAGATTTATATACTGACATGACAGTTTATCGCTTTTATTTAAGCATTTATAGCTGCCTTTTATATTTAAGAGACACAATACCCTAATTTATTTATGTAGAGCCAAAGTCTATAATATAAGCATACGTAAAATGTAACATTAGTCCTTTGCTGCCCTGCAAGCACTTAAAGAAATGTACATCTAGTTTCGATTAATCTCCATACAATTACCATTCAAGGTACCTAATGCAGAGTTATAAATGTTCTTTCCACCATCTACATGTAAATTGTACCACTTCAAAGAAACAGAACAATGATTCATTTCCCTACACCCTATCAGAGACAACCTTACAATGGAAAGCAATTACTTTCTGGAGAAACATTCTTTCAAAAGCCCTTATCTGCGCATGCCACAGGCCGACTCGGGCTTCTGTGGAGCTGTGAGACAGGGTGCTTGAGACAGGCGATTTTACCCACTTCCACAGTTGGTGCTATTAATAGCCAGGCCTGTGAAAGGTAGAGAGTGACTGATGCCTTTGAGTGCAGTTGAAAAAAGAACATTTGAATGGGCTGACAGGCACCCTGTAAATCCCTGGACTGTTCCGGAGTCTTTCTCATTCCCGTCACAGTTTTTCCTGCTGCCTGTTACACAAGTTCAGTCCAGTCAGAGCGGCACTGGGGAAAAAAGCATTGACGCTGAGGTGTAAATGACAACTCTTGGGTCTTTCTGTCATGTTTAGGATAGTGTATCTGGATGATATCCATGTCGAGGTGTGAGCAATATAAAATATGGTGTTTGTGTACAGGTGTTTGAACAGACATTTTTCTCTTTATAGAAAAGTCTTCGTAGTGAACAAGATGCTAAAATATAAGCTGAAATTGTGCCGTTGTGCTTCCAATTTTCTGTGCGGGAATTCTGTTTGAAAACAGTCATTAATTCCATACGGTATTGCTAGAGCACAGAAACTCCACATTTCAGCACTTTTTTTGTGTGAGAGAAAGTTTTTTTCTTAATTTTCTCTGCTTGGTTGGACAGTAATAAATCAGTAGGGAATGAAGGGAACAGCTGCCGGAATCTAAACAAAAACAACTCTTCCTGTCAGACAGGAACTGATGCTGTGAGGCGTATCCTGAGCATTTCCATCACTGATCGAAAGACACAGAAATTAAGGAAAGATAAAAAGCGGATGAGGTGAGACATAAAACTCAAATCAGCATCATTCCTCCATCAGTTTCAACATTTTTAATCTTCATACCTTTCTCTGTCGCGAGCAGCCTTGCGTGCTGACATGGCCGATGCTATTTTAGCTTTTGCAGAGGCAACACATTTGGACTTATACAAGCGTTGTGGGGTGGGCTAGTTCAACCTCCCGGGGCTTTGGGACTCTGTCACTATCTCTCAGACCAGCATCGTTTCCTGTGAGGTCTTATCTCGCTCGCTTGTCCCCTTTTCATTTCCTTTTGTGTTCCCTAATTGTCTTCCTGCAGTCTAGTGTAAGGACATCGTGACACCAGTATAAATGGCAAATGACAGATGACATCGACGTGAGGAGCCAAATCAGGCGGCAAGGCCATTCGACCACCTCAAGGTGACGAGGAGGTAACCGCCCTTGTCCTTTGCACAACCCTTATTCCCGTAGTAAGCATAGCAACAAGAAAAAAATGACAAGCAGACCATCCAATGAGAGAGCGGAATTGAAGTCGTTCAGCCAATTAGAGAGACCCCTGCAGATAAACAAGAAAATACTTACAGTTTGAAAATCTGATTCAATTCATCCAAATGACCCTCATGCTTCCATTTAATTTTCCTTTTATAACATGAATTGACAAACATTAGCGCTTGTATCGTAATCTCTGCTCTAGGATGGATTGAGGAGGATCGGGGGATTTTATAAATCGTTTTCGCTAAGGGGTACCACTGAGAATCATCCAGCGACTACTGATTATTTCCGTTCTTAGAAGGAGAAACCAAACAATGAAAAAACAATGCTGTTTCACAGGCAATGATCCGTTGGTGCAATGCATGTTGAAAATGGAGACATTAACAACGCAGCGGAACCAAGCATGTCATGGTGTGAAATGAGTCCCGGGGAGAGCCACAGGGCACAACACAATCACAAGCACTATTTCAGTCAACATACTAAATGTTCAAACACACGATGGTATAGAAACACTAAGACTTTGGCAAAGCAGTCAACAAGGAGGACTTAATACCTGGCCAGTGACAGTGATTAAACAGCCGATCACTACAGACCTAACCTTCCCCCAGGGTACGAGTCAAACTAGGCTAAATGCTTCTGTTTTATACTCGAAATGTCCAGCCGGGCACTTTCACATTACAAGCGAACGGTACCGAAATGGAGTGTATAGAAAATGAATGTAAAGTCCTGCCGTTTCCATTAAATTACTTCAGAGAAACAAACTCTTTATAATTGTAATGCCATTTCATTTGGCACTAGGGCTGTGCAAAAATATCGATACATGTAACTATCGCAATAATTTTTTTTTCAATAGTGTATCGATAGTGATACCTCTACTATCGATAATTTTTAAAAAATCATGTCATATACATACAGCCAAAAGTAAGTGGAAGTGAGCATGGTAAAAAATATAAGAATGCTTGGAGCTCTCAGAGCTGATGTGTGGGTGTGCTCTGGTTTTCAAAATAAGTCATGGAGTATTGAGTTATATAAAATAATGCTGTTTGTAGGCTTCGCAAGTCATGACACAAGTCACTTGGCTACTGCAGTGCATTAGACAAAAAGTTTACTAAGAAAAGTAACAATGACATTTATTGTGCTTTCACGGATGTGACACCAGCGCATTTACAGCACGGATGAATCATGGGTTTTATACTGCCCATGTTCAGTGTTTTAACTGTAAGCAGGGCTCGACATTGACGCTTGTCCGGGACAAGTAAATGTTTTGTATGGGCAAGTGAGAGAGAATTTTACTTGCCCGACCGGACAAGTAACTTGAAAAAAAAAACTGTGCGACATATATGTAGAATAATAAGAATATGTGCATTAGACAGAGCTGCGTGTTTGTTTGTGTGTGACAATAATCAATGGCGCACCGCACTGAGTCCACGCGGACGAGGAATCCTGTTATTTAAATGTCATCTGGCTGTTCTGGATGTCTGAGTGAATTATGTGCACAGTTTAACATACAACACGAGTGATGGTTGAAGATTTATCTGCGTCTGCACTGTATGAGGATATGAACACATGAACTTCATCTCCAGAGTTGCTCTGAGAGTTTATTTTACGAACGTTTTAGTGTTTGATTGAAGCTATCTGCAAACAAGCGTCTTCCCAAAGACCCGTCAAAATAAAAGTCCCGTTAAATTGAACACTCAGACAAAAAATACTGTAGTGTACTATTGAAAATTGAAGTGCCCTTGTAGTAAATTGAGTAGTAAATAGTAAGAATTTTTACTGCAGTTTACTATAGTAAATACTATAGTAACCTACAGTAATTTATGTGGACAAATATACCACTATTGTATAGTAAAAAAGGAAAAACACAGAACTTAGAAATATTAAAACAAATTTAGGTAATCTAAAAATTATATATGGCCCTAATTTATCCATCTGTATGTAACATTAATGTCTTTTGTCAGTTATCTGCCTATTCATGTTGAACTAAACTTCCACATTTCTGCCTGTGCTACCAAACTTTAAACCTTTCTAGCACCAGTGCTATGTGCAAAAAAAGTGAATTTAGCCTTAACAGAATAATTACTGCTTGCCTTTGTTTTATAGCAGTCACGGAGAGTAGGCCTATAGCCAAATTCAGGCTGCCAAAGCGGACACTAGTTAAAATGCTTAGAAGCAAACTTGACCAATCTAAATCCGAAACAATTATATTGATTATATTATATTATAATTCAAATGAAATATTTTTTTTATCTTTGGACAAGTATTTTTGTACTCTGACAAGTGAATGTCAAATTAACTTGTCTGATGGACAACCACATGACAATGCTTAATGTCAAGCCCTGTGTAATGCACCACAACATAGTGACTTGCGTGAGCCACCTTATTACCTAATTATTCCCCTGTGCTACCCACTTGAGGGGCGCAATCCACAGTTTGAGAACCTAAACCTCTTATCTAAAGCTCCATGCATCGCACATCATGGCCACTCTGCAGAGGTAAGGGATGTTTTTACACTTATCCTTACAGAAAATCCCAGGTGGTGGACAGCATGTTGTATTTCTAGCTCTACTTTTTACATTTTCTATTAAAAGTATTGCAATATATTGCAAATGTGTATCGTATCGAAACACATAGCAATATATTGTATCGTGACCCATCTATCGTGATATGTATCGTATCGGGAGGCACTTGCCAATACACAGCCCTATTTGGCACCATTACTAGAATGGTAGTATTAAAGTCACACTAACAAAATTGTGTAGAAAGAAGAAAAAGTGTAAACTTGTGGCCGTAACGACTGAGTGAACTGCTCACAGACCTTATAAGCGAAAGTACATTTTGCTCTTTCAGCATTTCAGCAAAATATCAGGATATATAAGCGTATCTCTATGTAGCTAATGGCCACTTGGACATCTTAAAGAGCACATATATACCAGCACATATACCTGTTATCTACAGTATAATATATCCGCTCTGCAGTGGGATATGAGTCATCCAGGCCATAGAGACAACGAAAGATGTTGAAGAGCCTTGATTCATATAAATTATGTGAGCAAAGCTCAGGGATTCAAGCCGTTATATAATGAGTTCCTATGGCGTAATTGGTAGAGCATGGTGCTAGCAACACTAAGGTCATGGGTTTGTTCCCCAGGGAAGACAGCTGATAAATTGCATACCATAAATGCACTGCAAGTTCCTTTGGAGAAAAAATTCTGCCAAATGGATGAAAATGTTAAAAACAATAATAACACAGCTTCTAAATTTGTTTTGTTTCAAAGGCGTTCAGAGTTAAAGGTCTCATGAAATACCAAACAATTATGCATCACAAGAAAAGAAAACAATTATGTAGCCAGAACAGCTAGGTTAGAGATTAAAAAAGTTAACATGCTTATTTTATTTCGTGTGCCTCTGTGGGAGCTGACAAACATCTTGATTATTTGGAGTCTGAAAGCTTTGATGTCTTCACACCTGCCCACACCGCATGTTAATCTGACAAATGTCTCATTACGAGGCAGTCTTTAATCAAATTCACAGTTAGTACAGCAGGACCCAACAAATCTATGAAACATTTAGTCATTTTACAGCGAAAGAGTTTCACGCTTGATGGCTATTTGTGTGTGTGTGTGCGTGCGTGCGCGTGTGTTTGCCCTCAGTGATTAAGGCAGAATCTGATGAATAACTGCAGCAGATGAGCAGAACATCACACTGCATTGGAGCGCCTGTGCAACAGCACGAGGGCTTGAGAGTTTGGGCATGCATGACACTGCACAGCTGGGCAATGATGACGATGGGATGTGTTGCCATGGAGACTGTGTAGCCCGAATCACAGAAATCAAGGACAGAAAAGTGTCATCAGATGAGTCTAAAACAATCTCAAGTTGTTTAGTGTGTGCAGGGTTCAGTGATGTTGTGAATACACAATGATGCACACATTAGTGAGATACAATTTCTACAATTTCAAGTTTATTAACTTTTTTAGAGATTTCCTAATATAAACGTTAACAATACAGCCGACTATTCAGTCATTAAACTATTAAAAACTTAAGAAAAAATGTATTTCAATGTATTTAAAAAAAATACTTCATCATAATTTACTACATAAAATATATGCTATATATTTATAATTTATATTTTTATAAATGACATTATAAAATATTTGTATTATATCATTTTAATGAAATAATATAATTGCATATAATATAATTGTAAAGCCAGATTCTAAACTATAAAAACAAGCATTTTTTAAGCCTAAAAATCATTCAATAAAAAAATCCCTTCTGATAGAAATGCTGTCCGAGATTAAATCAGAAAAAATAACATGCATCACAAGCAGGGGCGATACAAACAAAAAATGAAATTGTCCTAAAAACAATGAAGCTCAGCGCACATAGTCAATAAATTGACTGTTATGCTGCAAGCATACCAGAGAGACACGATTTCACAAGAAATCTACTGTGCTTTCTTAATTTCTTTACTTTACATCACACCTTAACATCCTATACTGTATATCAGGGTTTAGTCAGAACGGTGTGCCGGTGTTACGGTAGCATCTCGATGCTAAAGCTTCAAAATACCCGCGATGCCTCTCTATTTTTGAAACGGTATTATCGTAGTACCGTAGTTAATGTTGCATATGCGCATTAATATTTATTTGAACACTTACATCTGCCTTTTTGCGGTGTTTATCTCCAAAATGAATGTGTGTTTTTAATGTCTCGGACGAGTTAATGATTCAAATTGGCGATTTGAACGAGTTGGTTAAATGATTCACTAACTCAGTGGAAAATTGACGCCACCTACTGGCCGTTTTAGTTCTGCATCTACAAGCCTAATATTTCCCTTTATAAAGACTGCTGTATCAATTAAATTTGTCCAACATTTGAATTAGTTCCTACGTGAAAAATGATTGAGTGTACTTTAGTATTTACTACAGTAAACTACTAAAACTCATAGATACTAGTGTTTTTGAGTCTTATCATAGTAAATGTTTAAGTATACTACAGTATTTATAGTATTTACAAATGACTAAATGTAAATGTATTTGCTACAATTTATCCAATTACTACAGTTAATACAACAACATATTCTAGTGCAAAGTATAATACAGTTTACTATAGTAAATACAAAATGTTTAATCTAAATCTGTGTTTTTGTATAGAATTGAATTATATGGCACAGCATCGTGATACTACTTGGTATCGAGATACTTCACCTGGTATAGTATCGTAAGACATGTTTATGGTACCGTGACAACCCTAGTCAGAAATACACAAAAAGAGCTGGGTCAGAGGTGACATTGCCGAATACAGTAAAATGAACACTCTGCTGTTTCATCAGAGACCTAAAATAACAATTACTCATGTACCAGCTTCATAAATACAAGCATCTGCAGTTAACAGCAAATCTCCGACTATCAGCATTCTGGTAATGTTCACAACAGCCTCCATCACAGTTTTGTTGTTTAACAAAAGCTCTTCGGCTCACTCGCAGAGGCAGAAAAAGCAGAAACACTGATTGACGCACATGCACACCTTGCTGAATGAAAGATCTCAACAAAAGATCTTTGTTCACTTACAGTAAATTCCTTAGATTCTTGATCCTTCATTATATTAGTTGAATGATAACTGACCCTGCTGTAACAGTCGAAGGACAATCAGCATCTTCGGTCTAAAAAAAGAAATCTACTGAATTCCCAATTATAAAACAATCTGCTCTGATTTTAATTGCTATTGTATTGGTTCTCATTACTGTAATGCATTTTATTATATTTCCTGTTTGGGTCCACCGAGGTGCTATTAACATTAATTGCTTGTTATTTTTTTAGACAGCCTTTTGATTCTATAAATGCTTCTGCTGCATTTTGACCGGTGTAAATCATTTATAAGTGTGGAATTTGCATTTCCTGAAGGATATATCAGTGTTAAAGGTTTAGGTGAGCTTATGATGATTTGGTTTTACGAATAACAAAAACCTTCATCTAAGCCATTTTGCTTTATCATCGTGATATTAAGCATGTGACTTGTTTACTGTCAGCTGCAAATGCTGCGTAAAAGAACCTGTAAATATTTAATATGCAAATAAAGATAGATGATGTCTTTGCTGTAGATAACACTTTAAAAACATTCTATGCAAATCAATAAGAGATTTTCTCATCTTAAGATCCATGTGGCTGTTAAAAGACCCTCTTAATGGCTAATTTACATCAAAATATAATTGACCGTGTAATAATAAAGTTAATGCTCCATCTAATGCATTGTACGACACACCACTTCCACACCCTTATTTCTGTTACATATACAGGAAGCATTATATGATGGCACTTCTCGATCTCTCTCGCACACATTCTGTGATTTCTAAAAAAGAGCCCATAACAACAGTGCTCACTGCTCAGCCACAAACAGTTCAGGAAATCACATTACGCCACTTCACCATCACTCAGACTCCAGGTTAACAGACAGGTATCGCTTCTGGGTTGGTTCTAATCGACTTGTGGAACGCTCCATTACGCAATTCAGCGGGCAATTACAGCCTTCGGGGTTATTGCGAAAATAAATCTAGAACACTAATATGTTATCTGTTATGACACATGATATTGTTTTGACATGCAATTAACACATCTGCTCTTTCTGATTTTCAGGCTGGTCCATGCAATGCACATTCAATAGAGTAAGTAAAAAAAATAAAAAAGGAATAAAAACTAAATAAAAATGTTTTTACTGAAAGGCGTGGCTTCCATTGCTATTCCCAAGCAATTTCTTATATTCATTTTTTTATTATATTCATTCACTTTTCTCTAGTATTTATCCCTCCAGCCAAGCATAATTATGACATAATGACAAAATATACTACAAAGTTCGTTTAACTGTATTTAAGGCAAAGATCACAATTCTCATTGCAATAACAATTCAAGTTTTAAACTATATGTTTTTCATGAGAAAGCAGCCCGGCACCATGACAATGCATATGTTATGATATAATAAAGCATATTAGACCTTTCATCAAATACTGTGACCATCTGTTGTTAACATTCCCTTTCACCTAGTTTTACTAAGCTCTGTGATACCAGCACATTCAAATATGAGCAATTACCTCTTTAGGTAATTCACAACACAAAAAGTTTTTGAGCAAAGTTGAAGAAAACACTGATACAGGCCTTCTGCATATATACATACAGTATTCTTTCAATGCAAAAAATCTCTCAACTTCATATTTAAAAACACCAGTATTACAAAATACCTTGTGCTGGCCAGCAACATTTACAAAAGTCCTTATCAAAACTAGTTCATCCATCCCCAAGATGGTTATATGACATCATTAAGATGACATTAAAATAGTTATTCTACTTGGCTCCTGGTAAGCTGAAGGTGGAACAGGACATGCTTTATAACCTGTTGACAGTAGTCGTGTGGACTGTGCTCAGATCAGTGCACAAGCTCCACTGTATGATACACTCATTAATAATGAAGGACATTTAATGCCTGGAGTAACAGAGCACTCTTTGAGTAAATCTCCCGGGAACCAGAGAGGAAAGCGGTGGTCAAGGAGAAAAGTGTGGTACAATCGCGCGGAACAGCACAACCTAAAACATTAAGTTATGCATGACGTATATTTCTGAGCAATGTGTTGTGAAATATTGAGAAGCTGATGTACAAGGCGCATATCGGGAAATCTATGGTTTATGCACTGCCATATCTTAAAGTGATAGTTCACCCAAAAATGAAAATTCTGTCATCATTTACTCACCCTCTTGTCATTTCCAACCTGTATGACTTTCTTTCTTACGCAGAACACAAAAGAAGATATTTTGAAGAAAGTCGGTAACCGAACAGCACTGGACCCCATTCACTTCTATTGTATGGACACAAAACCAAGTCAATGGGGTCCAGTTAACAACAACATTTTTCAAAAATATCTTCTTTTGTGTTCTGCAGAAGAAAGAAAGTCATACAGGTTTGACAGAATTTTTATCTTTGGGTGAACTAACTATCACTTTAAGATATTGAAAAGAAGGGTGAAAAAATTGCTCATCCAATAGAGTGAGTTTAAATCTGTTATGTGACTAATGACAGGTCGGTGTTTGGGAAAACTGTCATTTGGCAATTTGGTGCCACTAATGGCACAGATATTACACATTTAATCTTTAAACCAATATGACATGTCACCCAGGACCTAGTCTCGCGTAGCCAGACCTTGGAACTTATTGCCGCTTTCTTTAGCCAAGGCACACCCAAGAGGCCATATGACTGACAGGTAGAGAAACCAAAATGTTTAGAGGTGTGGAAATATCTCCGCAGTGACAGACTGGTGTAAATTCACGAACGTGTCAAAAGTTAACAGCAAAGAAATGATTATAAGTTTATGCCGTGAACTTCGCATACTTTTAAGAATTAAGCGTCTAGTCTTTCGTAATGAAATCTTATAGCAACAGTTCCGTTGTAAACACGACAGCTTACTTCTTAGATCAGATGGCTTTGTGTTGTTTCCAGGCTGACCGTTAAAGAACGTGACACACAGGTCTCCCGGAAATCCTGTGAAATTCAACCAATTAGATGACGACTTCGAACGCGCTGAAGTGTTTCCAGAAAAGTTCAATTCAATTTTATTTATATAGCGCTTTTCACAATGTGCATTGTTCCAAAGCAGCTTTACAGGAGCAAATAAGAAAAACACAGAAAGGTAAAACACAGCACAGTGCATGGTGTTTATAGACCAAGCAAGATCATTATAATAAATAATATCTAATAAATAAATGAATAAATAAATAAATAAATGCAGTCTCCCGGTGAGCAAGCCAACACTGCACTGCTCTGCTGTGGCGAGGAACCCAAACTCCAATGATGAATAATGGAGAAAAAAAAAACTCGTGAGAAACCAGGCTCAGCCGGGAGGGCCAGATCTCCTCTGACGTGTCATAGCTGCACTCAGTGACCCCGACCAAAAGTGTGCCTTATGCATCAGACGTTTAGCCAACGGTCCGTGGGCGTGACGTCTGAGGCTGAGACTACCCAGGACCTAAATCTGAGAAAAGCACCGAGTTAAAACAGCAGAACAAGCACAGTACGGCCCGTGCTAGTATTCCATCAATAAAGCGTGTTAGTGATTCAGTGTCTAAGAGAGAGCCAGGTTACTCCGAGTCACACTTTCACTGCCAATCTCTCTCTCCTTCTCTCTGGTTTTAACTGGATCCCCGCCATATTCTCTTGCGAAATTTGTCAAAAGACAACACGCAAGCTCCATCTCACCTGTCTGTCATGCCCTCAGGCATCCAGACCAAAAACAGCAGCTTAGCCTCCAGAAATAGACCAAAAGAGCGGCTGCTCAGAGCAATGTACGGAGGCTGGCAGGAGAAAGATGGCGATCTAATGTGAGAGGTAAAATATTGTGACAAGCCGCAGTTCCACTGTTTTTAGGGTGATTTATAAAAACAATGAATGAGTTTAAATTAGCAAGTAGTAAGGAATAGTGACGTATACAAACTAGGTCTGAAAAAGCTGACGCACATGCATGCTCCACACCTGCATTGTGGGAAATGTATGCAGCAGGCTAAAAATAGACCACAGCATTTAGGACTGGTATTAGAGCCTGAAATCACATTAACAGTAGGTATCGATCCCTTGCTGATCTACTGTTATTGAATTTCTATTTAGCACCACCTTGTGGATAATTGTTTAACACTGTTCATGAACGGAAAGGCCTTGTCTGGCATGCAGCTCCACATGTGATAAATGCAATGTGCTCAGTATTGGCCGCATCCACGTTAGATGTGATGGAGGACGGGAGGAAGACTGGTGACTGTTGAAAACTGTACTGAGATGTTATTGTCTAACCTGCTGATAAAAAAAATGATGAAATGAAATCCCTACAGTCTAGCATTTGTGACTCATGCCTGGTGGACTAAATGAAGCTGCAATCATTTTCTGAATGAATTATTTTGTATTTTGTAGCAGATGCAGAAACAAGATGGCCACTGCTTTTGACCGCAGGATGAGTTTATTTTCTGGTTTCTGTCGAGCAAGTATACAATAGCAGGAGGAATGTACACTGCAAAAAAATGACTTTCTTACTTGGTCTTTTTTTCTTGTTTTCCAGTAAAAATGTCCAAAAATTCTTGAATCAAGATCCTTGATCCTTTCTGCCAATGGGGTAAGAAAAATAATCTTGAATTGAGTGACTGAGAAAAAGGTAAACCTTAATTCAAGATTATTTTTCTTACCCCATTGGCAGATTTTTTTGCTTGATTTAGGCACAAATTAACAAAAAAAATCATATTTTTGACTAAAACAAGAGTTATTTTCTTAGGTCATTTTGCTCATCAAGAAAATGGATCTTGATTCAAGAATTTTTAGACATTTTTACTGGAAAACAAGAAAAAAAGACTAAGTAAGAAAGTCATTTTTTGCAATGTATCCATTAGCATTCCCGGTTTGATAGCTCGGATGATGCTTAAAAGTCAGTGACTTAAAATCTGCCATTGCTGCTTGATGAACCATGTTTGAGCTAAACATCTCCACTTAATAAAATGTTATTTGACAAATCATTCTGGAATCGCATTAAAATCTAAGTCTGTTTAGAGAAGTCGTGGTACTCTGCATGTTTCCAATGCCTATTTCAGTCATGCAAGACTAAAGTACTATCTATTTGAGTATATTCATACGGCGCGATGACGAACTTCCGCTAAAATCTCAGCCAGCTAAGCCACTTCCGCTCTCATTGCACTGAGGTCATTTTTAATCAAGTGATAACGATGTGCTTAGTAAGTAAACGTTCAAATTTCAGCGAATCCACAACACTACGGCTGAACATTGCTATATATTGTAATCATGCTTCAAATGACTGCAAAAGTTTACTTTTACGTTTAGCTTTTTTTCATATTTGCGAATGTAGCATGAAACGGATAGCCTGAAGCGTTTCTCCTTTTTCGTTGTTGATGTATGACATAGTGTTCGGATAATTTCACTCATGTCGTTGACCGCAATCCTATGTGCATCTTGAAGCGGTGGAGTGAAAAACGGCATTGTTTCCAATGGACGCTACGTCCGCTGGATGTAACAGAGCTGGCTTTTTTTTGCGGACATACGTCATTGCTCCGTGTGCATGTACCCCATTAAATAATATATTAACATTAAAATAAAATTTTATTAAATCAACCGTACCAAAACTTCTGTTTCTTAAGATCAAACTGAGCTAAAAACACCTGTTTTTGACTTCAGCTACCTCAAGCGCATCACAAGACTGTGTTAAGCTCCGCCTCAGAGAACAGACTTGACAGTCTTCGTCTATTGGTTCCATTTTCTGGAAGGCAGGACTTCCTTTGCTAAAGCGGCCACACTGAGCGCTGCATTCCCCCCATTAGTAGTTACATCTTGTTAATTATCTTTGGTAAACTAGTCTTGACCAGGCCCGGATTAAGAATTCAGAGGCCCCTGGGCACAAGTGGCTATGTTCTTTCACACAGCCTCTGTCTAGGTAACCATGTGCATATTTACAGACGAACTGTGTTCATGTTTGTACATCAAAACAGTCGATAACAGTGACAGGTTGTTGGAAACGCTGTTTTGTACTCATTTCATTCAGGAGTCACCTGTCATGTATACGGTGAATTGGATGTGCAGCTTCTTCCTGCCACTCACTCACTCACTAAGGTTTATCCAAGAAGTCGCTAGATTTGTCGCTTAGCGCTTCTTCTGAACAAAAGCCGCTAGAGGGCTCTAGTAAGTAAATCAAGAGAAGTTAGAAACACTGTTTTGTGTGCGGGCCAGAGAAGTGCACGGCAGAATGAATTTAACGGAAACACTGTTAAGTGAAATTTTCTTCCCCTTGCTTGGGCCCCAAGTGCGCATGGGCCCCTGGGCCTGTGCCCATAATGCCCATTGGATAATCCGGCCCTGGTCTTGACAATACCATCATGAGCTGTTTCATCAAAGAAAGAAAAAATCAAGCATTGGTAAAACATCTACAATAATAAAAAATCCATTCAAATACACTGACTATTTTCAATGTAAAAGGATGCTTTTTGTAATCAGAATACTTATGGCATCTTCCAGCAGGAGCTAACCAGCCGAATCCTGAGCCTTTACTTTCCGCTTTTTTAACTTCTTATGCCCCCAAATAGGTTTATAGCTCTTATGAAGCTTGAACAGAAAGCCTGAGGTTGGCCTTCATTCTTTTTTAGCTAAATGAAGGCCAGGAGAAGTCATAGGTCTTGCTGGCTTTGAAAGCAGACTTTTATTCTCCCCAGCGGTTCTTTGCTGTAGCTCTGGGGAACATTATTAAGAGTGCCATGCCAGGGCAAGAGCATTAAAGTCACTGTTGAAACAATCCCCTGCAGACTGCCATTCTACTGCCATATGGCAGGCAACCTCTGCTTAACACACACACACACACTGCCAAACAAATGTATTTTGGTTTTCCAGTAAACAAATCTGCTCATATTTCTCTAAATGTTCTTAGATTCCTGCTTAAAACAGTACAAACGAATTTACCAATGTGGAAATAAAATAAAACTGCATTTAGAATACTCTATATTCTGTGAATATGTGTTAATATACAGTGAGGTCCAAACACCAAATAGGGAATATTCTTTGTGTAAATGGCGCATTCTTTTCCAATTTAATACATTTTTCATTTCAATTATTGCATTACAATTTGAATGAAAATGTGACTTGACTAACAGCATGCACTCAGTCTGGCATGGACTCACGCTACACATTTGTGCAAAACAAAATCCATGTTATCTCAGCATGACTTGAACATGCTCCAGAGATTATCTTGTGTGCTTCAATGAATGCAAGGAAATGTGAGCATGACAAATTATTTAACATCAAGCATGTATAAATGTCAAAACATTTACATTTGATTATTTGTTTCTAAATTTAAAAATGTTGCTTTTTATGTTTAAATGAAAAACATCGCAGATGTTCAATGTGGTCTCTGATTTTTTGGACCCCACTGTATTAAATGCGTTTATAACAGAGCATGAATGATCATAACAGGATCATTAATTTCCCCTGAAAACAGATGATGACATATACTTTATTAAGGTGCCTGCCCTGTAATATTAGGTTATGTCAGCAAAAAAGACTAAACATGAGAAAAATAATTATGAGCTTATGAATTTTTTATTAAAAGAAATAGTTTTTTGGCTGGAGCCACATCACCACCCAGACCTCCACACAAGGGACCCAAAAACACATACTGTAACTGTATTACACAATTAATGTTTTCACAACACATCCACTGTCATCCTGGCTCTGATACACATTTGCGGTATCTGTATGTTATATTTATCATGACTCTACATTTTCATTCTGCTCATATTATTTCGATGAAGAGTTTATTTCACTAAAGCCCTGTTTAGCATGCAAATGTTCTTGCTGTAAATT
Source organism: Triplophysa rosa (assembly GCF_024868665.1). NCBI lineage: Eukaryota > Metazoa > Chordata > Actinopteri > Cypriniformes > Nemacheilidae > Triplophysa > Triplophysa rosa. Next base: position 14,442,527 of record NC_079901.1, on the reverse strand, counting down.
CATTTGTTGGGGGTCTTTTGTACATGCAGTACCCACTGTGACAGCTTAGTGTGTGTTCCCCAGCACATTATCTCATCATCATTAGGAAAGGCAGTGCAGCGGATGAAATTAACTACGAAAAAATGCAATTAGTGCATTTTGCTTTATTGCGGAAGAAGCTCTTTAATTCTTTCTCAGAGCTGTTCGGCTGTCGTGCAGCCCACAGTGCAGCCTGGAAATAATGTTTTCTTGACGACGTGTCACTATCAAAAAATAGGAAAACGGTCTCAGGGAACAATAGTTTCATATTAATTTGAACCATGTAAATCATACACGAATATACGATTATTAGAAAAAGCAACAATAAAGCCCCACCCCTAAATCTGACGCCACTGGGGCAAAAGCAGGTTGTACAAAAAAAGAAATGAGACTGTACGAATTAGTACGAATTAGTCACCTCGTAAAATACTATATTATACTATATTATACTATTTTTGTATATTATCACACTTGACCTACAGCTATAACAGTGATAGGTGTGATTTCTTAGCGCTTCGATGCCGGTAATATCATTGAGGTAGTAGAACAATGCATGCATGATATTAAAAACAACGCTTACAGCACTTTTAATATTGCTTTCTCCCACACACAAACACCCACATGTATTCAGCACACACATGCATTTTTCCCCCCAAGTCTGTCTCTAGAGACTGAAGAGATAAACACACAACATCTCATTAGTGCTCTTCAAATGAATCAAATAAATAATGAAATACATAATTATGATTACAGATTCCTGAAATTAACTAATCATGAGATTTCTATTTAGATCTATTACTGATGCATGAAAATTGTACATGTACATTGTTTTCAATATATTCTTCATTCTTCTACCATTGTTGTGTTGCTTTGTGACATAATATAATTACAATTTGAAAACGTTTTAATACACCAGCAATATTTTCTGATTGTTTAGAATGTGCAGCCCACATAAAGCATACAGTATCATCATGCCTTCTGTCTCCATGGCCTCCTGTCGGCATCACTTATATTCTGACTATCATCATGTACACCTGAGAAACCTATAGAGCTCTGTCAGTCTTTTCGGCTGATGAAAGATGAAAGTAAGAGAAAAACATCCACTGCTGAGAGAACAAATGTGATACTCTCACTCACACATGAGAAGCCCTCTATACTGCATTTGCAATTACTCTCTCTCTCTCTCACTGTAACTCTCAAACCACAGTGATAAACATCTGCGACAGAAGGATGGATAGATGAAAAACAGGAAAGGAGAAGAAAAAAAGGATTGATATTTTTGAAGTAAAAGGCATTTATTGCGCCCGACAGCAGTTTCCTATATAAGTTTCCTCGTGGATGAAATTTAGCCACACTTATCACAAAGGTTGGGTACATCCGCTGACGCACACTAAAAGTGAGAACAAAATGGATTCTTATGTTTATGGCTGTCTATTCACCTTGATGTCTCAGCATATTTCCCCTCACCTGAAACCTAATATTTCACAAGAGTACAGAACACCTAAGGACACATCCCCTCTACATACAAGTGTCAACAATGATCAAACAAAAGAAAAATCTGTCTATCTCCTAACAAGACTGCAATATAGAGGGAAACAGATATGCTTCTGAGATATCTGGTATACCAGTCCATCACACCAGGAGAACAGAAACTTTAACCAGCCCTACACAGCTTTACTTTTAATGGGTTTTTCCTCCATACTGCTGAGACACTTCTTTTAAAAAAAGCCTGAGAGTAAAGAGTTAGAAGTAAAGAGAAATTGAACGCTGAGATAAATGAGAGAGCCATTGCAACAGAGAGCAGATCACCGACTGAGTAGGCCCTGCAGAGACAGACTCGAACATCTTCTAGAGGAATGGAAGACAGGGAAAGAAAGACAGAAACATGGAGGAAATATCTGAGATTTTACAATACAGGTTATATTATCAGGAATACAAATTAAGTTTAAAGTTAAATTGATATTATAAATTTGTAACAAAGATTTCTGAATTTCATTTCATTTATTCATATCAGTTGGTTCAGCATTATCATAAAATGATGCATGCATTAAAGGAGTAGTTCACCTTCAAAATAAAAATTCTGTTATCATTCACACGGCCTTTTGTTATTTCAAACCAGTATGACTTTCTTTCTTCTGTAGAGCACAAAAGACGATATTTTGAAAAATGTTGGTAACAGAACAGCACAGCCCCCCATTCACTTCAATTGTATGGACACAAAACCAAAAAGTGAATGGGGGGCTGTTAACAACATACTTCAAAATATCTTCTTTTGTGTTCTTCAGAAGAAAGAAAGTCATCCAGGTTTGAAATGACAAGAATTTTCATTTGGAAGATGAACTACTCCTTTAATGTAAAAGATCCACTAAATTTATGGAAAAAACTGTTAAAAGGAACCGATTCATTAATAATATTCTTATTTCTTACGTAAGGGATAATGTACAGGCAGCCGGTTGTTATCGCAGAAATAAGCCCCGACAGTGTGATCAGGACAAGACGCGAAGCGGAGGGTCTTGTATCACACTGAAGGGGCTTATTTCGCTGCTTGTACATTATCCCGCTTATTACACGGCTACTTGCCACATGAGAAAAAAACTGGACATAAAATGTGAATTTGAAATATTTTATTAGCTCATTTTTACCGAATGCAGACCTTCCGCTAGGAAAAGCCGTTTAGTTTCGGTTTTAAAGTAAGAAACGACGTTCGAACGTCACGAACAGGCAAATTGGTTTAATCATTTGTAAATATAATTTCATATATGTTATTAAAAGACATATTTATAATTCATTTTTTTGTTATATTAAACTGCCCCTCTCAAAATGATTTGCAGCATCCGGGTTACAGGGTGTTATTAGTTTTGAGCGGTTGTTATTTGAAAAGAACAACCCTTGGAATGTCACGACTGGCCAATCAGAATCAAGCATTCAAATGAGCCGTGTAATAAGACTAGAATAACATCTTGTACTGTATGTTAAAATCTTACAATCAAAACACGTCCGCCTCCAAGATAACTAAAGGTCTTTGCACATACAGTCCAAAATTTTCGTATGCGTTTTTTTGTATTTGGCGCTGGTTTGTACGGTGTGTCTGAATTGTCAAAACGCCCCTCAAAATGCTTGCTACGGATGCAAAAAACGCAGAAAATCGAACCCAGTCCGAATTTTTTATGACAGACCAAAATATCGGAGGCAGTGTGTAAATGTGATTGACACAACGTGAGGTCGTATTTATTTTTTAACGTGCGGAAATTTTGGATGCAAATTTCGGACTCAATGTGCAATGGCCTTAACGCTCGACATTTTGCATCGTTTTACACGTTATCTAACTCTCATCACAGTAGTTGACCAGAAGTTACAAAGTTACTTATAATTTCCAAAATATCTACAGTGGACTATCGGTAAAAAATTGTTACCTTCTTATTTCGTTTTTCCTATAAAGCATCTCAGAGATGAGCCTCTGGCGGTGTGTGTGCTAGTGCAGCACAGCAGAGCTACTGGAAATAATCATCTACCTTTGTTGATTTGAAAAGATGATTTCTGCTTGCCCTGCTTTTTGCACGCCCAATCAGTAGCAGCTAATTTTACTCCCTACATCTCGCGTCCACTTTTAAATCCCCCCTCCGGGCTTCAAGCACCTTGTTAAGACATTTGAGGTGGCACTCAAGCTCATGAATTTGGCCAACAAGCCATGTCGAAATGTTTATCTTGCATTTTAATAAAAGCTATTTTCCCTTTTCAGCCACAGTTGAAAGAGCTGGATAAATGATCTCGGGGAAAAAATGCTCTCTGTTTTATTCTCCAGTTCCTACTGTACAGTAGGCTATATCATGTCTTCATCCGTCTTCTTTTTTCACTTGTGTACCTGTCATCAGTGCCACTAATGCATTTATAAATGCACTTTATTACCTTGAGAAACCAGCCCTGCTAGTAGTCGCAAACATACGCTGTGTTTTGGATTACGGTCCCTTATCAGCAAGTGCTTCCTGGCTAACCAACTTCATCAGAAAGACAGCATTTTTTGCTGGTGAACAACATGGTTAGACTGGTACACCAGCTAAACTGCCACTAACCAGCATAAATCTGACCGGATCTACAGTATATGTAAATCCATGCTGATCAAAGCTGGTCTTTTTAACACTGCATTGTTATAACTTCCTATTGTTAATGCACAGCTCAAGAAGTGAAGTATTTATGCTTCATTACATTTCATATGATCTTATACATTATACATGTTAACATCCCTTTTAGAATAAACAAAGTCTGTTTGTTAATTTAAGAATTCATAAAAAAAATGAATTCTTAAATTCTTATTTATGTGGATCGTATTAAATCGTCACATTGAATGAAATCAAACTCTATTGAAACATTACCTATCCTTCCTATTACCTATAGTTCAGGAGGAGCACGTGCAGATAACTAGCCCGGCTGGCTTGCTACAGTACGATCAATCTCACCAATCAGATAATTAACCCTGCTGGCTTTCCATGACCAATCTCACAAATCAGATAACTAACCAGGCTGGTTTCCTATAACCAATCTCACCAATCATCCATTTAGCTCGGGCAAAAAAACCCTACAAATAAACAAGACGCCTTACCCTCATTCCCTCTACATTTTCGCAGCATCCCTCCTCCACCCCAACTCCTCACCATCAGCCCGTTTTTACCGCAGTATAACAGGGGGGGAAGGATCCGAGTCCGGACACATACCGGGCCCGGGGCCCTCTCCCTGGACAAGGGGCAGGCGCTCCGAGTTCAGAGGAACTACCAAGCTCGGAGCCTTCTGCCCGGGACAGCACGACAAATATGCATACTATCGGTCTCTTTTCATCCGCACTTACTGTATTATCTGCGAGGCGAACCCGTGAATCAGCGGGTTAAAGATAAAACGCGAAGAAACACAAAAATAACATGATGGGTAAACAAGACTTTCAACACACAGCAGCAAGCTTTCTATGAAATCTCAGTGTCATGTTTTTTCTCCTTATGGAAAAACACTGACAACACAGTGTTTATTTATTGAATAAATAAATGCATGTTTCTTTTTAATACTTTTTTTGGTCAAATTTGTAGACCCACAGACAAACATCAAGGGTGACCTGTAGAAATCATTTATAAAAAATAAAAATCATGGAAAATTGAGACAAGGTTTTAGTCTAAAAGCAACAATATTTTACTGTAATGTTATATTTATTTTAAACTTGCAGGTTGACATTTTAAATGTCTATTAATTTTGATTGGCTGTCAATGTTTTGAAAAAAATTGCTCTGAAAGTGATCTTAATGACATCATTAGTCCATTTCTGTATCGTTATAGTTGTAGAATATAGTTATATATTCTCTACACTTTATCTTTATAGTTAATGTCCTTGCTGTAAACGTGCCTTTACGCTTTAAAGTAAAGTAAAAAAAAAAAACTAAACAATGAAGCCACCTAGCAACCATCCATTCAAAAATCAAGTATTATAAATATTGAATATCTCATAATGTAAAGTATGTATGTCTTGCCATCATAGTAAGATTATTATTAGCATATGCAGTTTGAGAAAACACGCATTGCTACAAATGATCAAAACAATTGTTTTGTGACAAATCTCAATATAAATATAAATCTGTCCTCCCGCACACTATTTCTTGCTCCTTCTCTCTCTCTGCACTCTGATGTAATCCTACAGTTCAGTCACAACTGTTCTCTATGCCAGCCAATAGCATCACCCCTGCATTATGACAAGGGTAAACACCAGCCACGCACTAGTGAGGTTGCTCTTCATGAAACATTCAGACCTAGCACACATTTTAATCTTTAATACTCTCACCGTAGCAGCAGTGTAGAATGATCTGGGAGCACACACTGTGACAGCAAACGGCTTTATACACACATCCACAAACAAACCCACATGTGACACAAACACACACGTCTGAACATCGTGCTGTGTCGTTTTAACTGTGGAACGAGTAAAGAATAACCCAGTGCTTTAAACATATGCGGTGTGCATTCATCACAGACTGTGTGTAAGCGTCTTCAGCAGCACTGGGACAATGACAGCGCAATTCTGTGCCTGGATAGCAACAATGCATTGTACGTCTGAACAAACCGTCTCTCCCATTAATGTCTCTTAAAGTAACAGTTCATCCAATAGCTTTTTTTAAGTTTTCAAACTTTCTGTAAGTACCTGAGCACCCTTTCCAAGTCATTTTCATTTTTTAAAATGTGTAATATTTTACCAAACATTTTAGCCAAACCCATGTGGTCACTGTGAGTAAACAACATCGAGTTTTAACAACATTACGAAGTGTAAGTAAAAAATATATTTTTGGATTTTATAATTCCTTCAAATCAAATGACAGGGCTAAAACTAATATTATCGTTTGTTTTAGATGTAATGCAATGTGTATACACGATTTAAGGTTCAAAAACGCTGTATTTTCCACATATCGTGCATCTCTGAAACGCGCAGATTTTTTACAAAGCTCATCGCTCTGAAAAGTGAGGTGTGCCATGATTGGCCAGTTAATCAGTGCGTAGTGATTGGTCGAATACTGCAAGCGTGTGACGGAAATGTGACGCCTCTTACCATATTTGGAACATCAGCTTCCAAAGCATTTGTACTGACAGGTACGCCCACCTTACTTGTGTATGCATTTGGGCGGTCTTAGTCAAATCATACCACGAACTGACGTAGATCTGTGGGGGTGTGGTTACACGAGGCGTTTCAGGCAGGTCTGGGTGAGCATTCGCTTTTAGATAGAATGCATCTTTTGTTCCAACACTTTAATTTTTGCAATTTTACGTGTCTAATACATGCATGGGCAACTTATAACACACCAAAGACACAGAAAAACACGTATTCGCGCCATATGACCCCTTTAACAAAAATGTAAAACTAAAACTAGAGGAGAGAATTAGAGAATATAAAAAATCAATCAAAAGTGTGCTGAAATTTGATTTATGCTTTTAAACAATTATCTCATGACAACCACAAATGTTAAAGATGGGGTAACATGCTGCATTCTGACTTCTTTACACTGATAAACGTGCTGGCTTCTCATTCTCATTGTGTCTTCTCATTAATTACTCACCCTCAAGTAGTTTAACAACTGTAGGACCTCCATTTTTTCCAAAAATGCAAATTAAGGTCGTTTTGGAAGCTTTCTGACTCCGGTGGAAGCTTTCGTGACTCCAGTGGTTCAGTATAAAGTAATATAATGCGACGAGGATACTTTTTGTGCACAAACAAACAAAACTAATGACTAAATTAAAAAACTTCCTGATTAGAGTGTTAGTTTCCAGCGCGCGTTCCCAAGAGCCACACGACATCCGGTGTCAGCATCGCTCGACGCATGCACGTTCTGACGTAGAGCCTGTGTGGTCAGAATGCGCATGCGTCAAACGATGTGGACACCGAATGCAATGTCATGTGGCTCGTGTGTTTGGTTGCGTTGCAATCTATGGAGGAGTCAGAAAGCTTCCAAAACTACCTTAATTTGCATTCTTGGGAAAAACAGAGGTCCTAGGGATGTTAAACTGCTTGAGGGCGAGTAATTAATGGCAGAATTTTCATTTTTGGTCGGAGTTCCCCTTTAAGTAATGCAGATTCCCATGAAAAACCTGACACTAAGTTTGCTCTTTGCCAACTAGTATTTATGAACAAGTTGCACAGCATTTCAACAGAGATTAGTTTACACTATCACAAGACTATAGGGTTAGTCAGAACGCAAACATTGACTGTTCGTGTCGAATAAAGTTTAGATCGAAGCATTAGACTTGCATGCTAAAAGAGAGCAACTATATAAAGAGCTCCTGACACGAAATAAGAGTTTACAAAGAAGCACCAAAAGAAAGACTTTAACCAATACAATTGAAGACGGCATGGTCTGCTCTCAGGGTTGGCCAATGAAACAAGTCAAGTCTTCTCAAAAGAGAAGAACCAACCAATGAAATCAGCAGCATTAAATTACAGAAATTCCAGCAGCGAGTAACCTAGACACATTCCTTTCACACAGGCACGACATGAAAATAAAGAAATGGCAAAGGACATGAGGAGCATTTTATATGCCTCGAATTTCTATAAGTGTTTAAACACAAAACCTCAGAGGGGTTGAACAGAAACATCAGTCGGGACGAGCAGCCAGCGTGGGAAAGTAAGAATAAGGTCAGGTGCTGGTGGGAGAAGGATGACGATGTCTTTGTACGATGGACTGCCACGTTCATCCACATTACTGGCAGGTTTCCATTACAAGCCTCTGTTGAGAAAGGTCAATGTGAGAACAACAAGATTCCATCTATTTATTTGCAGTGTAAGCTGGACCATTTGTCTATTCTTCCCATGTGTGCAGGGGGATATTCACACTATTAGCTGACACTTTGGCCCTGTTGAGGAGTCAGCCTAGCAACGGTTCAGGACTCTGATAGCGTGTGTGTGTGAGCGCTAAACGCCTTTGCTGTTGAACCCACTTCCTGCAATGCAATAACTGCTCTCAACATTCAATACAAGCTTTTCATTCTTGATTTGTTAAAGAAATGTTCATAGAATAATATAGTATTCGGTGAAATAAAATGTATTTTGCTTTTCATCATTAATTGCATTTTTTTCATTTGAGCGTTGTTAATATGATTGAAGCTGGGTGCTTTGGGATTCACCTTTTTCAGTGAAGATATATATTAAATATGTTTTAAAAAAAGGATATTGTTTATAGAAAATAAAACAAAATAAAATAAAATATTGATATATGTTGGTAAAAAAGTGTATTGTGCTTTTTATCATTAATTAATTTTGTGTGATAATATGAAGGAAGCTGAATACTCAGGCTTCACCTTTTTCACTTAAGATTTATTTTAAATATGTTTTTAAAAAGTATATTGTTTATGAGAAGATGAATTAAAAAAATACAAATAAAATAAAAGTGAAAAAAGTGCACAACCTGTCTAATGATTTGAAAATGTTTCTTAGATCACCTTGTATCATTTAATGGAAGCAATGAGATCTGGTCCTAATGGTCCTAAAAGTCCTTTTAAATTCGATTTGTAACCCTGAAAATCTCCAAATATTTACATGTAAATTATTTATAAAATTCGTATTTCCTTCTTTAAATAAAAAAGGGTTTCATAGTAATATATAGACCTTTGGATCTTCATACTGTACATGCCTGTGGGATCCTACAGAAAATTAAATATAGACCTTCTAAGAACTCATAATACAGCAATAAGTAGCTTTTCAAGCTCCACTTTATCCATGACAGCTGTCTGAGAGTTCAGATTGGAGATCTTCACTTTTCAAGTGTAGCTTCTATCTGCAAGTACCAACGTAATTATAAGCAGGCATCTTTCATATATTCAGCACAAGAGTTTCACTGCTGGGACTGATAAGTAAAAAAAGTAATGATGAAAAGACACATCCCACACCTTCAAAATAAAGCTCCTTAAAGGGCCAGGGATTATTATGAGTGAGATTTCACTACTTAAGACCTCTTCAAACTCCCACATGCTCGAACACACAAACACAGTGCACACACATGCTACAGTCACATCAGGCTCGAATCATTAAACCATCCAGCGCACACTCGCGAGAGATTATGGAGCCATTCATTTCATTCATCATCCTCTCGTAAAATGATTTCTGATGTGGAGGAGCAGGCCAGAGACAGCAGAAAAAGCAGCAGTAAATCAGGGCCCGAAGCCATTTTCGAAACACGATTACAATCATCAGAGGCTTAATGAATGTGAAAGTGAGGCACAAATCACTGATGCTTACGCACAGCGTAAAGCAGAACCAACTGGTGAGTTTAATACAATTTTGTACCAAAGGTCAACAAAGTATGTATACATGTCAAAGCACCATGAATCACGGTTTTATTCTAATGTTGCTTTTGGGATCATAGATGGTGCCTTGTTTTATAGCAGACCCTGTAAAAAGCTTTCTAATTGTGCTTGAGATCAGCACAAACACCGTGGGATCGTTCAACTAGAAATAACACACGTTTTGCTGCAAACAGTCGAGACCCATTCCTTTTTCTTGCATGCTGAAATGGCTCTTGAAACATGTTTCTCACCGCATCACATCATGCTTGAGTGCATTTGCAATTAGAGCTAATTAGAGATCTGGGCTATACTACACAAGAAACCATAAGCACAGATACCCGCACGTCCTCACAGGAATATGAAGGAAGAAAGCTTTGTTATCACACTGTAGGCTAAGAGATAACAGATCAGGTCTTGTTATGATTCTGAAACATCTCAAATCCACAAGGGACCAATCCAAGGGCGTTGGTTTGCTTTTACGGTATGATGTTTTGCCTCCATGAAATTGCCTGTTACAGTTGATCAGATGCTCTTGTTTAGATTGAATGTTTGCTAAAGCAATAAGCCATGAGAGACTCACGCTGTAACTTCCCTGTAACTGTGGTAAAATCAGAGTAAAGCATAGAAAAATTGTGGTAAAATTTGTGTAAAATGCATAGAAGTGAGTTTTTCAAATTGTTGTCTCAGTCCGCTCAGTTACATCTGGCGAACGTAGCGTCCATAGGGAACACTGACATTTTCACTCAAAATGCTTATGATTACGGTCAACCACGTGAATGATTAACAACGCATCATACATCGACAACCAAAAATGCGAAAGGCTTCGAGCTATACGTTTTAGGCTACATCCACAAATATGAATGAAAAAACAAAGTAAACTTTTGCACTTACTCAAGGCTTGATCACAGAGGCACCCAACAATGCTCAGCTGTAGCTCTGAAATTTGAATGTTTTTTTTTTACTTATCTTTATCGCTTGATGACAAATAATCTCAGCCTTATGAGAGCGGTAGTGGTTTACCTGGCTCAGAGCCATTGAGAGAGAGTTGCGTCAACTTTGTTGACTCAAACGGAACAGTTTTTTACAGCAATGGCGGATCATGGAGCCTCTCAATAGTTACTAGTAAAGCATGGAGCTGCTGCAAATAAACGATTGTGACAAACTTTTAACCTATTTAAAAACGCAAGTCATTTAATGAATAAAAATGAAAGAAATAAAGCATTTAAAGACAAAACATACGTAACTTCCTGGAACTATCTGGAAGCTTCATTACTCATGTGACACGCGAAAATTTTGAACTTCCGTTGTCACGACTCTCTCTCTCAACGGTTTTGACCTGGCTGTGATTTTAGTGGACATATGTTCTCACCCAGCATACATATAGTTTATTGTAAACATGGCTCACTCCACCCCTCCCTTTCGAAGCACTACGGTGGCTGACACAGAACTAAGATGTTGTCACATTTTCGCTTATTTGCCGAAGGAGATAACGTATTTACAAAACGCGTTTGTCTGTTTAGGGCTACAACATGGTGAATTCCATGCAAGGGAACCAGCGGTGTATGTAGATAGAAATAGCTCATTCTAAGGTAAGAAAAACATAACGCTTCATTATGTAAGCTCTTAAGTTTATACACCTCTGAACACATAGTTATGCATATAATATTGCATTTCTGTCAATAGAAGCTCCTTAATATTACACACATTGCACCTTTAAATTTAATTGACATAGTAAAAAATTACAGTGCAGGATAGTACATGCTTTATAACAACCTTAACCGCACAAATACTCCATTATTTGTGTTTGTGGCTAGACGACAATCGCATTTGCGTGACTGTGTGCTAATTTGTGATTCTCCTCTCCTGTTCTCCCCCACACAGCCTCACACAAACCTGCCGCTCATGATCTCACAGTTAACAGCAGCCTGGCCGCACTTGCCTGTGCGCTTCTTAACTGTGACCTGGAGATGTGAGAAGATTGTAAATTGCCTGCAATCACCGAGAACAACAGCGAGGGATGCAAAAGTGCTGCAGGCTCAGTAAAATTCATACAGCCTCCGCAAGGGCGACTTATGATGAGCGCTCACTGTCTTGCAGATACAGTATAGAGATGATGCATAATTCATGGCAGCACAACTTCTAGGAACAAACTAGCCACTGAAAATCTTTTGTTCATTTTGATTATTTTATCAAGACGATGCATTTAAAGGAGCGGTTCACCCAAAAATGAAAATTCTGTCTTTATTTACTCACCCTCGAGTTGTTCCAAATCTGTGTAAATGTCTTTATTCTGATGAACACAGAGAAAGATATTTGGAAGAATGCTTGTAACCAAATAGTTCTTGGCCACCATTGACTGCCATAGTAGGAAATTTTGCGTTTATAAATTTCTTGGTTCTGTGGAACACAAAAGAAGATATTTTGAAGAATGGATGAAAGCAAACAGTTCTGGGGCACTTTTGACTACCATTGTCATTTTTCCTACTATGGTAGTCAATGGTGGCCAAGAACTGTTTGGTTTCAAGCATTTTTGCAAATATCTTTCTCTGTGTTCATTAGAACCAAGACATGTATACAGATGTGGAACAACTCGAGAGTGAGAAAATGATGACAGAATCTTTACTTTTGGTTGAACTGTACCTTTAAGAGTGGTTCACTCAACACGATCTTCAAATATGAATGATAAAAGTATCAGTTATTGTGGAACAGCTAACACAAGGGATTAATGTAATAAAGCTATTGAATGTAAAGCAAGTTTGCAATAATACAAAAAAGGTCAAGTGTAACATAAATAAACCAATTACAAAATGTGCACAGTCAGCGTTGTGCAGCTTCAGTGTGCTACACATACACTTTTTTCGACATCTTTGCAGCATCCGTTGAGCAAAGTCCAAAAGATAAATGCGAAATTATTACAATTTCCATTCCATCTATATCCGACCAAAGAAAATACACAAGCTTCTGCACAATTCCCAACCAGATCCCCACTGGAGGGCTTTAAAGCAAACTATCAGCTTGTGATGAAAGCACTTCCTGTAGGGACTGAATCTCAGCATAGTGGGAACAAGATATTTGGGGTAAAGAGGGAGGGAATAAAGGAGAGAATAAAAGGGTGACCTAGTTCCTCCTTTCACCAGCTCCGTCCCCCGCCTAGGTGTCCTGAAACCCAGAGGGTGAGCTGGCAGGCCTGCAACCAGCATAGAGGGATCAACGAAGGGCAGAAAGGACGTCAAACAATAACTGTGTACTCTCAACCCCTCCTGCCCGAGCTGGCCACATCCTTGCAGCGAGAGAAAGTAAAGCTGGCAGGCTGCTCTGTCACAGCTTCTCCATTACGTCACTGTGCCAAACAACACACGAGCTGCTGCTGCACGCGGCACACCTGCTGCTGGCTGCACTGGACCGACTCCAGCTCCATATCAACCCTGCTGCTCACATCCCTGCCTGAGACTCTCTACAGAATCGCACAGACCGTATACAAGCAAGAACTCCTCAGATTTACCTGCAAAACATTATTTTTGTATTTTAAATATGGCATGAAAGCACAAAAAGAGCTTTAAAGGGATAGTTCTCCTAAAAATGAAAATTCCCTCACCTTTTTTTCACCCTCATGTCAAATCTGTATGACATTCTTTCTTCCGGACATTGCAAAGATATTTTGAAGAATGTTGGTAACCAAACAACATTGGCCCCCATTGACTTCCATTGTATGGACACAAAACCACTGAGACATTTCTCAAAATATCTTCATTTTGTACCACAGAAGAAAAAAATCATACTGCTTTGTAAATGGGTGAATAAATGATGACAGAAATCTCTTAAACTGTCAAATAACAAAAAGTTCTAACTTCTATACACATTTATCACAGAGCCCACAAAATAATAAAATGTACACACAAAGCTGTATTTGTTATAATCCTAAATGTTTTGATATATTGTATAAAGAAGGTATATTAAATTCTTCATGTAGGACTCTATCTGATATTTCACGGTGGGCAAAATGTCTCGAGGCACAAATAAATATCATACTGGCAAGAAAATAATAACTCAGCATTTTTTGCTCCAGGACTTTCCAACATATTTTCTTACTTTTTCCATTTTACTAAAAAAGTAATCAATATCCGAACAATCTTAAAATATCAACAGGTCATAAAAATTAAGCATGCGTTTGTCATAAAGGCTGTTTAAAGGTTCACTCAGGTGGCTCTTGAAAAATGCCTTGGGAATTCCTTCTAATCTTTTCTAACACATAATGACTTTCTTGATGTGTTGAAACGGTATGAAAACCCTGAGGGAGTTTGTGTGTGTCATCCAGGAGCCGACATCCTCGCAGACTTCTGAAGCCTTAGAAACAGGACTCTGTGGGATTGACTGTAATGGAAAGAGATCTGCGGTCTCCCGTTTCAATTCAAGCTACACATGAAACAACAACAATCCTCAAAGAGAGACAGTTCCAACGAAGAAAAAATGCCACCTGCACTCAGGTGCATGCCTATTTCTCTTATAAAAAGAAAGCATGTTTAGGCCTATATCTTATGTTTTTTTATTATTTTTGCTTTGTTCAAAAGCTGTCTACATGGTTAGGAAAGATGGCTTCCTGCCGGTTAATGTGGAACCTTCTTTATGAAGACCACAGTAATGACTGGACAATGAAATAAAATAATGTTTAAGTCAATGATCACTTACAAAAATCTACTAGTTAAACTAAATAAGAGTGAAAAAATAATCAAGGTTGAGTTTCACTCACACTGTTCGTCGGTGAATAACAGCCCTCCTTTAATTTGGAGGATTTCATGCTCTTCTGTACAGCCAGTGATGCTAAAGCCACTTCTCTACGCTACTCAACTAAACTGCTTGTTTTACAAGTGCCCAAGGGGCAGCTTTGGAGAATAAACTGTGCATTATTAATGGATGAGTTACGTTGACATCATGCCAAAATCCATGCAACTTTTCTGGATCTGGAGCTGTTCCAATAATTTCATAATTAACTTGGAAACGGGACGTGTGCTTTGAACAAAGTGAGATTGAAGTCAGGTCCTCTTGCCTTGACTGTGGTTTATGAGAGCTTTCCTGGTGGCTAATGTTGAATCGACTAGCCAAGATTCTGAGCGAGGCTGATGATGTCCAAGTCAAAGTAACAACAAATTTTCTTTTACCGCAATGTTAAAACAACCCGATGACATTTGACATTCATTCATACAGCAGATGCTTTTATCCATCTTTATCCATAAACGAGATATGTGGTGCAGAAAAGATCTAAATCACATACTGTTGAGGCTGTTTACTGTATATACAACACATCATTTTGCATTTAAATAAACAGGTCACGCTGCTCACAATAATATTTACATTCCAGTATAGTGGCAGCACTTCTGTGGGATGCTCTCAGCTCGAGACACGCAACACATCAACAACAGTCACGAGGACAAAACAAGCCCAATATATGCCAAAAATGCTACATAATCTACGCCGCTAGACAAATCACACGACCATTGCACCACAGAGATGCAGTGATGAAAACGGCATGTTTTGTAATGGGCTGCTTTTGGGGGGATGCTGTGTGCACCTGCTATTAAAGCCCACTGCGCACGCATCCACGAGCCAGCAACAAAAGGTCTGCGGTCGATGCTTTACAGCAGGTGTTGGTGGTGAGACTGACCTGAATGGTGCAGGTATACTCCGTATCATCCAGCAGTCGGACGGTACACAGGTATTCTCTCTCCAGGTTTCTGACGCTGCCACTCATCAGCCGACTCAACATCTTCTCAACGCGCGATCGCCGGTCTGCGTCCGGGACCAGAACAATAAACTCGAGCAATGTCACATTGACCGAACTCTCCGGTCGCCCAAGTGAAACACGTCAAGCGAAGTCGAGATCATCTTTCTCCGACGCTCTTGTTGTGGATCAGTGTTTAATTTTGTTATCGCGAACAGGTTCCTTCAGCCCGCATCCACGGTCCGGATTAAGTCGCTGTGGTTACGAGCAGACAGTTGAAGCCCGACTGTTGACCATTCACCGCTTGATATTTGAGCAAGTGGGCGGGCTCAACGTTGCTGATTGACATTCTTCCCAGCCAGTGGGAAAGCTTTCCAAATCAGGACTCGTTCGAAACGAACAATGAAAGATTGGGATGCTGTGGCGAGTCTTTGGGTGTCACTGGCATTCATTAAGATATTGGACAAAGGATTTTAGTTGGGGGTTAAAATACAAAGATATACTGGCTTAAGTCGTCTAATGGCTGGAACACACTATAATACTTTTAAAATCTGCACGGATTTTTTTTTTTAACTAGACATCATACACTTGCAGACTTTTTTAAGTTTCAGATATAAACATACTAACTAACTGATCAAATTTACAGACTGGCAGACTTTCTGCAACAAGTCCAGACTGAAAATCTGGCAAAGGTCTCGTAGTGTACTTTGGCCTTTAGTTGCATGAACTTAAAACAGCAAATTATAAAAAGTCCTAACTCTGCTAACAACTAGCAAGAATGTTTGCTGTAGTTCAATTGCCCACCGAAAACAAGAAAACATACGGCAATAGTTCACCTAAAATGTGATTCTCACCTAATAATGTACTCACCTCGTCATTACTTTACAAAACCTGAACGACTTTCTTTCAAATAAAATACACAAACGATATTTTAAAGATTGTCAGTAACCAAAAAATACTGGCACCTATTGACTTCTCTTGAATGGACACACAATACCACCATGACAATTCTTAAAATATCTTTTGTGTGTTGTAGTTGAAAGAAAGTCGTACAGGTGCCGTGTACAGGTTTTGAACAACTTGAGGGTGAGCAAATCCATTTTTATTTTTGAGTGAACTATTCCTTTAACAGTACCCTCTCTCTCTCTCTCTCTCTCTATATATATATATGTGTGTGAGTGTGTGTGTGTGTAATATCTGTGCTTCCTCAATCTTCAACTTAACCTTCAAATAATAATTGCTGAATTATGTGCAAATTGAATATAGTTTAAGAAATGGCAAATGGAGCCAGTGCCCCGGGCCTTTGACTGCCAGGGGCCTCAAGCTGAGAGACCTGACATCTGGAAAGATACTAAAAACTGATATAGATAGAGAGCACTTAAATATGTGGCAAATAGATAAATATTCGGCTATTAGAAAAGTTGCAACACCATACTGTGATATTAATACTGCTTATGACCTTTAATTCCAAAATCCCAGAGACAAACTCAAGAAGTAGCACTTTATTGGTTATATGAATGTCACACTTGATTTGATTTACAATTAATTGGTAGTATAAATATTTATTTTCATGAGAACGTCTTCCTTTCAATGCTCGCTCTCTCTCTCACGCACTCACACACACACACACACACACACACACACACACACACACACACACACTTATTACAAATGGTATTTAGTAATCAAAAACAAAGGAAAAAATCATTGTCATACTGCATTGTGTTTGTAAAAGTAAGGTACATCACATAGTGAAGTCACTTTCATCATTCTCCTCTGGTTTATTGTTGCTCATGGAGGTGGGTTTGACTGAGCTCAGTAATTTATTCTCCGCCTTGCGTGTGTAGGGTCGAAGAAGATGATGCGACCAGCTGAGACTAGACGCGTGGCCCACGGTGTGGACACAACTTTGTTGTTTCCTGTCCACTAGCCTCAACTGATTAAGCTTGCAGGAGGCAATGAGTGGCCTTCCTATGTCTACCTCTTTCATTTGAGTCAGTTGTTTTTTAGTTTCTGGGTGGCTATACTGCAGTCGCACCTTGATCACCAGTGACCCCTAGGAAATTTCAGAGAAGTTTTTATTTGCATTAATTTTATTATGTCCTTAAATATAACTTCTGACATTCATGCTATGAAACATTATTTTACATCAGTGGTTTTGCTTCAGCAACGTTTTACATCGTGCATCAGGCAGAAACCAGCACTCAATCATTTAATAAAAATTCTATTTGCTACTTTATTAATAGCTTTTATTGGAATGTTTAGTTTCTTTCAATGTCTCTTAATGACGAATTTGTGCCAGTTTGGACACTTTTAGCATTTAAAACTCCTTTTAAAACTTGTTATCCTAACACGCCTTAGAGATCTATAATTCAATGTTTATTTCAATTATTTATTTACCTGGAGCCTCTGAAGGCAACATAATCTTAGGGTGCAGTCAGGGGGTTTTCCACTGCACACAAGCAGAGAATCCATTTCTTCTAATCTGCCACAAGATGAGAAAATGTCCTGCATCTTCTAAAAACAAAGATGTATTGCCACTGATGAGTTCCAATTCTGCATTTCCACCGCTAGAGGTCAGTACATACATAGTTTTCTTTTAGAAATGTTCAATTATACTTAATGTAATCTGTAGTACAGATACAAATACAAAATCTAATTATTTTGTTTTATATTTTGAGCATGTATTAAGATTATCGTTAACTAAATCAATGTAACAAAAAGAAACCATGTACTTATATTTTGCTATACATTGAGATTAGGTGCTCATGCAAAAACAAATGCATTCAGTTTTGCTTGTGTCTAGACCTCCCACTGCCTTAATATTTCCTTTATATTGCAGTTATTAATTAAGAGTGGCTAATGTATAGGTAAACGAAACACTATAAAATCAACCTTCTTTCCCCTTTGTGTGCGTGTCATCAAGGTAGACATGAAAAGTTATGACTTACTGGTTCACTGTCAAGCAGAAGAGTGCATTCCTGTGCAAGGGCGTTTGTGTTTCTCACTGTGCCGAACACAACGAGGACGTTGGAGAACAGAGCAGAGAAACTGAGCTCCACCTGAACAGCACCATCTTGAAAGTTTATAAACTTCCGACCAGGAAGAACTGAGAAAAACATAACCGGACACATAAATACTGTGAATAACACAGCAGTGTAAATATATATGCTGCTGTGTGCATGAGAAAGATTTTGGGGGCTTCATTGAGATTTTTTCTGCACTGATGTTTAAAAAAGTTAAAAACGCATTCCGAATATTTTTGCATTCCGAATATTTTTGCCAGGCATCATTTATTTACTAGCTCAATTCAACAAAATGGAATTGTCATATTTAAATGACAGAATATTTTGCTGATAAAAGGAAACTGTTACGGTTTGAAGTGAAAAAAATTAGTTAGTCAGCTCACTGTTGATTATTTTCGCCTTTTAGAAAAAGGATTCTTTTCTTTCCTTCTTTTCATTTGAATACATACAGTTTATGAAAAATCCTTCAACATGGCTTTCTCCATGAGTCATGAATCACAATTTAACCCGCATAAGCAACCAAAACGGAAGTCACAAAACGGTGATGGAGCACTTTTTAGTGGAAGCACTGACTTGCTTAAGTGGATTGCTCATTTCCTTCTTTTTAAAATTCTTTCCATTGCATCCGTTTAAACATCAGTGCCATCATCATTTATAAAGAATACAGTATGTAAGAGTCTGAAACACATCTTGATCTCTTGAAGTCGAAGAGTTCAATGTATTATGTAAACATACTCTTAAATGTCAAATGATCAAAAAGTATTGGTGTAAAATGTGAATTACATAGCAAATCCTAACAGAAGTCATTTTAATGGAGATCGTAAAGATACACCAGTGAAAAGTGCAGTTTAATTATAGGGGTCAGGGAGCAGTTAGTAAATGATTATGAAAACGTAACAGTGATGCAAGAAAACTTTAACTGCCATACCAGTGGATTTGAGAAAAATGTCAAAGAAAAAATATACTACAGGATACTTTTTTGCACCAAGCCACACATTTTAATAAAGGGAAACAAAATGGCATATGAAATTGGTTCAAATGTGTTTACCATTAGCCTTTTTCCAACAAGCATCTCTCCGGCGGAGCTCCATTGTGTGTCCAGATGTTCGTACGGGATCGGTCAAGGCCCGCGGCTCTGACAGAGTGTGTCTAATTTCTACTACCTGTCTGCCACGAACCAGTACGTCCTTTCCCAGATCTGTAAAAGGCAAGCTTTTAATAAAAAACACTTAGGGCTCTTCTCTAATTTAAAGTAAACATGTTTTCTGCGTCATGCCATCCCTCATTAGTCACTCCACGATGAACAACCAAGTGAAACAACCAAGAGCAACATGTCTCAACAAATTCATCATACAAATGGAAGTGTTTTGGAAACTTGTTAAAAGTGTAATAATATCAAGTAAAAACTCATTTAAAGCTACATATAAGGTAGGAATGGCTGCACATTTCTTACTAACTTTTTTGTTTGGGTAAATTCCATTAAAATTTTATTTTCTTGATCTGTATCTTTTCAAACCCTATTTGAGAAAAAAGCTTTTTCTTGTTTTAAGTAATTTCGCAAGAAAATCTGTTGCGGTAAAACAGGCACGTTTGTCTATTGGTGGATGATGCAGTGCGATCACACGTCAGCAGCAAGATGTGGTTACATTGACAGGAAGGAGTGCAGTGATTATGACAAACACAGTGATAATGGCAGTGGGACAGGGTGCAGACTGGCATAAGAGACAGAAGGCAGCGATGGGAAAGTGGGCCAGTCGGCAGCCGTCCCTAGGTCAAATGCTCTCAAATTTCCCCACCTGAGAGCGGCGGGCAGAGAATGAGGTCACATGCTTTGGCAGCTACAATATAAAAAGCCAAGTGCTGTTACCAAAGAGACCAATCAAACAATTTAATAAGCTCTCTGCTGGGAGAAGGGTGGGGATTATCTCAACCATTAAAACCGAAATCCACATTCACGTTGTGCCATGAAGGGTAGGGATCAAGGAAGGAAGCTAGTCTCTGGCATACAGTACATGACAGCCAGTTGCTCCCCTATCAAGTGCTCCAAATCTAAATCCGCTAATGATCAAAAGCACTGAAAGACACTATGACCTTGTTCACTACATCTCACTACATGCTTTAAGTATGATACGCTGTGCCAGTATCTTGTTATACTGCATCTTAACATGGTACATTTCGAGGTTTTGGAAGCATTACCATTAGATAGTAATGTGGTTTCCCTCCATCCAGATAAAGTACCAAATTTCAGATGAATAAAAAACTAATATACATGCGGAAAGATCCATAAAATATCAGTTCTTGCATAACTCAATGACGCAATAACCAACTCTCTGGACTTCTCTAAAGAGCTCATTTGAATGGCTTGCTAACATGAAATCCTCTCACCAGGCCCATTTTATAATCCATACAATAAAATTATTTATACTTTTATTAAAAAACATGTATTTTATAAAGAATATTTTTCCAGTGTCTCATAGACCAATATTACAATTTATCAAAGCAGGTTTCCCAGACACATCCTCACATATCCACTGACCCTGAATCCACCCCTGCTAAGACAGTCATAGAAAAGCATCGACTGCAGCACTCACCCTCAGAGACCTGCTCCAAGACATGGGTCACCTTCTGCGGCTCTGAGATATGTTTGTTCAGGTACTTTGTGAAGATTCCTGTACTCTTGCCACCATCTTGGACTTCAAACGCTTCAGCATCTTCGCTCCTGTGAGAAAGGGTCATTTGCCTTAGATATTTCAATTGGGCTTTGAAAAAAGTGTTACCTAAAAGTGTATACAATATACTACTCACGTAGCGTATCCATACACTGTGTTGCCCAAAGGAGCCAGAGGGCTAATTTCAGAGGGAGGACCTTTCTGCTTGTACCTGTAAGACACACAATTGTTCCGTTTAGTACTCTTTAAAATTATTCTAAAAACATGCCATCTTCTTATTTATATTTATGTATTTGGGACTATGTGTTTTTCAAAGCAAGTTATAGCACATATGTGCTACACTCTTCATGAGTATACAGTAATTTGTATGCCTTCATTGAAAATCGAACCAATGACCTTAAAGGTATAGTTCACTCAAAAATACAAATGTTGCCATCATTTATTCACCTTCATGTTATATAAAACCTGTGTGAAGCCTTTTTGAAGACATTAAAGATTTTTGAAGATTGAAAATCATTAAAATGCTAAAGGTCAACCCAAAATTATAATTTTTTTTATAATTTACTCACCCTCATACAATTTCAAACCTGTATGACTTTCTTCAGCAGAACACAAAAGAAGATATTTTGAGAAATGTCTCAGTGGGGCTTGTAAAGTTAATGGGGGCCAATGTTGTTTGGTTACCAACATTCTTCAAAATATCTTCTTTTGTGTTCTGAGGGTGAGTAAATTATAAATAAAAAAATTGGGGGTTGACCTTTAGCATTTTAATGATTTTCAATCTTCAAAAATTTTTAACGTCTTCAATGAGGCAATCCAATATTCTAGTATTCTAGCTTCATCTATCATTATTGCATTGGATCGACCCACCATTTTCTGCAGGTGTCTAACAGAATGACGTTCAGCTGGGCTTTTCTCTCCTGCATACTGTGCATCACTCGCTGTACACACACACAGTTCTCTGTTCGGTAGGGTCGTGGAGCATCAATAGCCACCAGGTAATTTCTCCCAGAGTGTTCGTAACCATGACCAGCATAGTAAAAAATTGCTGAAAATATAATGAAATATAAGAAAAGAGAAAGTGTATTTTCAAAAGTTTATGATAACAACAACACCGCATTTATTTGACTAACCAATAACAAAAAAAATCTTGTTGTTCATTCTCTCCCTTGCTTACTCCAGCTTTAATCTTCCTAGTAACATGGCCTTGTAAATAGCGTGTTGACAAAATATTTATATACTCTCCTACTTGTAAGTCGCTTTGGATAAAAGCGTCTGCCAAATGAATAAATGTATAGATCTCATATTATGAGTGCTGGTTAATACTTAAATACAGGACATGGGTAGTTGTCAAATAAACGTGTCCTATGGTGTGACAGCAAAAATTAAGTAAAAAAAACAATGAAGATAAAAATCTTTTGAGCTATTTTATATTATATACATTAATATTAATAATATAAAATAATTATATTATTAACAGTTTGTTTTCTACATTTTAGCTGTCCCACCATAGGACACATTTACAGTTTATTTGTCAACTACCCACATACAAGAATATTGCACATAAGTATAAGGAACTACTGAAAATAAATATCAAAGAAAGTGACGTCAATGTAGTGAAGTAAAACCCATATAAAAATTTAAGTTAATATAAAGGCATTCATCATACATACATTGCACAATGTAGAGCTGTCTAATATAGCTGAACACTTTCATTTTTACACTTTCTACTGTACACACTGTATGGCCCAATTGAATCATCATGAAGCTGTTTAAATATAAAACGTTACTAGCACGTTTCTGTAGATAAAAATAGCAAAGGAAGCTGCTGCCCACACTTCTCTCTTCAGCCAATCATCACACTACAGCATCTCACTACAATTCTAAAGAAAGTCCTTTGGCTGGAAGCGCTGTGGTTTTTTGACGCATGACATACATTGATACTGTATCACCGGAAAAAGCATTTTCCCCACTCAGCGGCACTTTCTTTGACACGACTCTGAGAATCAAGCCCAGTGATGTTTATTGAGCAACTCTGAAGTCTTCTCAGACACTTCAGTTGTTGACAGTATACAGATCATCTCACGAGCATACTCTCCATTAAGATAAAAACTAAACCAAGGATCTCACACCTTCCAACAACCTGCAATGTTTGCCTCAAATAGACCTTTCCCTAAGTGTCAAACTTACTTCCTCTATTACAAAAAAATTATGTGAGAGCAGAAGCAGTCATGTGAAAACCCACCAACCCACAGCACATGACTCACCGTACACCCCTCGATCCAAGAGCTGCAAGAACTTCTCAATGGCAGCCTGCATTTCTTGAAGGGTGAGATCTAGCAGAGAAACCACTCTGAAGCCTAACTGCTGTAGACCATTGGCCAGTTCATGGACATCCATAGTAGGTGCCATTAGACCAGGGTGGTGGTTGTAGTTTAGGTTTCCAATCAGTAGGGCCACTTTGTCAGTTGCTAGGTGAAAAAAACATTGATAACAATAGACCCACTGTGATAACTGATATAGTTTTTGAGCTCGGACATTTCCACTGCTCTTCTATGACATGATACTGTTATTTCAGGTTTTCCATAACACTGTTACAAAGATGCTTTGTTGGGGAGGAATTCAAGAAAGTACCGAGGTTATTTTTAGAACCTGATAAGTTAAAAAACAAACAAAAAACCTACCAAACAGTGTGGGCGTTAGGAGTTCATCTGGAAGTGCTGTGGGGGAAAACACAAAGACCATTTAGTGTACGAAAGGTAAACAAACCAAACATAACTAGCTACTGCTTTTGCGATGAAACCCATAGCTGGTGTTAATCCATAATTAAATAGTTTCACAGACAAACAGACAAAAAACTGTCACAAAATAGATATCAAGATTTAAAGGGATAGTTCACCCAAAAATGAAAATTCTCTTATCATTTACGCACCCTCAGGTTGTTCCAAACCTGTTTTGCTAAACCCAAAGGAAGATATTTAGAAGAATGTCAGTAACCAAACCAGAGGTCGCGTTAACCGAAAATGATCCGTCATTGTGCTGTATTGGGTATTCAGTTGTATTATAATACAGCAAGTTCCGAGAGTAAACGCAAGTACAGTGTGATGACGTCACGAACATACTAATTACCACGTAACGCCACCTTGCACCATAGTGACAGGTATTAATAGATTCTGACTTTGACAGATTTTTTACGAGCATCTCCTTCAAAATGACGGACTATAAAAATGTCTAGGGCAACCTCTGAACCAAACAGATCTCATCCCCCATAGTAGGGAAAATAAATACTAGTCAATGGGGGGTGACATCTGTTTGGTTACGGACATTCTTCCAAATATCTTCCTTTGGGTTCAGCAGAACAAAGAAATGTATACAGGTTTGGAACAACCTGAGGGTGAGTAAATGATGACAGAATCTTAATGTTTGGGTGAACTGTCCCTTTAAGTTCCATAATGTGACAAGAAAAAAAGGGAAGCTCCCGTTGAAAGGACTGGTTTCAGTTTACTGTAGTTTTGCTTTTCATGTAACCAGGGGCCTGTTTATGCTCAAAATACAATTCAGTTCCTGATTGTTCTAAACTCGTACAAATTGGGGAAAGTACCATGACCTTCAGACTACAGTGGAAGTACATTGTATAAACAGAGTATCCATTGCTTTGAACTAAAGATTGAAGTTTGCTTGAACAACGGTCTTTATACTACCAAACAACCTGACAGTAATATCATATAGAGCTATTACTGGTTAACAAACATAGTAAAAAAACGGATTTCAATTTCTTACCAACTTCAATTTCAGCTGCTTCACACCATACTTCCTCCAAAATATTTGACACAGCACAGAGGTATGAACCAGCATGGTCTGTGCTGGCATGTTTTATCTAAACAAGGAAAATCAAATTCATAACATTGCTATTTAGCCATTACTATTAGCTAGCATGAAGCCATTGTAATAAATCACAACAACAAAATCATGTTATAGACATGTTATTTGTGAATGGCCTCACCTCAAGTATTTCTGATGTCTGTTCACGCAGGGGTTGTCCGTTCCTGTACCACTGGTAGGTCGGTGTAGGTTTGCCTAGTGCTGTGCATTCAAGAGTGAATGCCTCCCCCAGTTTTACTTTCTGACTTATTGGGTGAATAACTATATAGGGATCCCCCCTCCACAGGTGAGAAACACCTAAATAAAAGGAGTCAAAAGGTTAAGGCAAACCCCACAAAATAATTCAATGATCACATTTGGTCAGACGCTGTAAATTAGGATGAATAATAACAATATGATCCTAACGTGATAGTTCACCCAAAAATGAAAATTCAGTCATCATTTACTCACCCTCTTGTTATTTCAAACCTGTATGACTAACTTTCTTCCACAGAACACAAAAAAAGATATGAACAGCGCTGGCACTCATTCACTTCTATTGTATGGACACAAAACCAATGCAAGTGAATGGGTGCCAGTTAACAACATTCTTCAAAATATCTTCTTTTGTGTTCTGCAGAAGAAAGTCATTCAGGTTTGAAATGACAAGAGGGTGAGTAAATGATGAAAAATTTATTTTTTTGGGGTGAACTATCACTTTAAGTCAGTTGAATAACGTAGGTAATAATAAAATGCTTGTGGGTAAATCAAAGTAAATGATCCATGTCTAATGCTGGGACTTTACCAGATGCAATATGATGAACCAACAAACAATAAAACCTTTCCCTTCTATGTAAATCTGAGTTTTTATCCAATAATGTTGTGACTGTGTCTACATTTTTCAATCGCATGGTTCAAAGTGGGTGCTAGGGATATCTCATCGACATCCTTCCACAAAATTTGTCGATGTAAACTTTGCAATGCATCTGGTAAGGACTCAGCATGAGAGTGTAATATTGTTCGAAAGAAAAGATAACAAAAGCGTACCTTCTACATCCAGAACTATCATTTTTACCCATTCTGTAATCTGGCATTGATAATACAGGTCGCTTACTCTGCAACAGTAATATCCAGATTTCTGGAGAGTGAGGTTAAGCTCGGGTTCTGTCCCACCTACCACCTGAAAAGATTAAACATAATGTAATTTCAGATAACTCTCTGGTATTTATTCTTCACAAAAATGAGGAAATAAACTGTACACACCTCGTTCTGGTGCTTATCAAACCACTGATACTTCAAAGGACCAGTGCCTATGGCTTCAACTCTTAAAGTCACCTTATGGTTTGGTGGTACACACACAGATATCGGCTGCTCCAGAATAATGATTTCTGCCGAAAATAAGTCAAGAAATCATACGTACAGAACAGTAGAGATGAGGGCTAGCTGACAAACAAGCTATTGAACATTTTCACAACTGTTATGGCACACGTTGACCTTTTATAAGGGGAAAGTTGTGACATTTAAGATAACACTTTTAAACCTTTTAAATAAATATGAAATAATTTATAAATGGTTGTGGTGTTACTGTGTTCTCCTATGGTAAAAATCGATCTCTTAATTTTTACAACCAAAGTAAATATATGAGCCAACTCTAGTCTATTTGATATATTCATAATTTGTGGAACTACTGTGACTCTGGATTATGCAGTGATAATGTCTAAAATTGGGAAAACAAGACCAAAAAACAGTGTTGTAAATTAAACATGAGAAAAAAAACACACACCAGTTCCCATGACTGTTGCCCCTCTTTAGTCTGGATGGACCAAGACAATAGTGTTTCTGTGTTGAGGCAGTCAGTCATTTCACAATCATAACACCTGTGTTAAAGAAAACAGAACTATGAACTGTGGTTTTAACAACTCAAGTGAAATTCAAAAAGCAAACAATAGAGAAATCCATCTTTTCATTTCTTTCATTAAGCAACACTTCAATCCAATGATGTAAACAGTTAACACCAAACTTGTCAAAAGATTCATTATTCAAAAAGAGAGACTATTCTGTATTTTACCAACAACATCGTTTGGAAAAGCATTTCATTAAAGTAGTAAAAGTGTGGAAATTAAAGCTACGGTTTTATTTTCCAATAATTTCCTATTGTGGCTTGCGCACTTCAACACTACATAATACACCTGGCTTAAAGACACATAAAATGACAAGCCATTATTTATACAAAAATGATCAAGTTTTATTTAGCCTTATTCCAGTAAAGTGAAAAAAGTTTAATAAAGCGGTGTCAAATTATAACTTTCCATCGAACATTTATCTCTATAATAAAAAATGATGTAACTGTTTGGTTCAAAGCAATAAATAAAAAACAACAAACTTTTTAATGATACTTTTTTAATGAACTGATTGTTATTGCCCTCTGAATTTCGTTTTAAGAAAAAGTCATATTTAGACGCAAACTGCGCAATAAAAGAAAACAGAAACCATCTTGAAACTTTAACCCCAAATAGACTAACAACCCGACGACACAAACACGAACCTTCTAGTTTTTCAACAAATCTGGCTTCAACGAGAGTTTTGCGTCTATCGTTTGCAAAGTATGTAATGTGACGTTAGATGTAGCGTTTACACTCACCTGTCCTAGTTATCATGACTGTTGTGTATATGCCAGCTGACTAAAAAAAAGCGTCACATTCCCTTCCTAAACCTCTCGCCAACAAGCGCTGAACGTCAGCAGCTGAGCTGTGCAGTCGTGTTAAATGAGTATGCAGCGATACAACGAGGCAAAAAATGAATGTTTTCCCGTCAGAATGACATACTGGCCCTCCCACTTCCGCTCTGCTCTGTGTATTTGCGCCCTGCATTTCGGACGGCGGGCTTGGCAGCAGGTATCTTTCAGGTAGTTAACAACCTAGAAGTGAAAACATAGAAGTTGCGAATGTATTTACTGTGTTTGTAAGTCTTGTTCCTATTACTTTTATGACTTTTGTGACAGGAAACACATGCCAGCCCATACAAACCCACTGGAGGAAAATTTTGAAGTTGGCACAGGCACGCGAAGTCTGAACGAGTAGAGCTCTCGCAGCCGCTAAGGGCTGCGTTGGATGTCCAACCCGTCCCACATCCAAGTGTTATGTCATAAGCCACGCCCATGTCAAAATACCTCACATTCTTATTAACATTGAAGCAGTACGCCAACACAGTAGGTGGCGATAATAGACATTATTGTTTGTGTTACCTGAAACACGAAACCTTTACCCTAACCCACACCCTAACCCTAACCTTACCATCTAAACTACCTATGATTGTTAAAATTGACGAAAAAACACGTTTGGGTGATGACGTCAGACACGAAACACCAAGGATTTAGTGAGAGCCATTTTTTGCACATACGTACGTTTAACCGGGTTTCTGGGGCGGAACACTTGTTGTGACGTTTTGTAAATGGGCGTGGCTTATGACATCACACTTGGATGTGGGATGGGTTGGACGTCCACCGCAGGTCGCAGCGAGATGTACTTGGTCTGAACAGGCTTGGTGTCAAAAGAGAAACTTTCACAAAGGATCTAGCAAATATGTTTCTGGCTGAATCCAAAATGGCATACTTTCTTACTATATAGTAGGGAAAAAGCAGTAGGCGAACGAATAGTATGTCCGAATCGTCAGTATTAAAAAAACAGTGGGCGAGAAATACCCTGGTGGTGGACAATTTCTCGCGAGATTTGGATTGGATTTTTTTATTTGGATCAGTATGTGAGTAACATACTAACGTACCAAGATGTTGTTGTTGTAATATTAGCTGTGTGACGGAGCAGTTTTGAGCGTCATTGTTTATCTGGAACCGCTTTAATATTGTACTATAATAGAGCGAGAGCGCGTTGGAGCTGAAACTGGAGAGCGAGCGAGAGCGCGTTTTACTTTTTTACTCTATGATGAAAAAACTTTCAGTTAGAGATGGGACGTTTGACACTAAGGCTTCGAAGCCTGTTTTACTCTATTGAAGCAGACTGGTTCGAAACTGTGTCGAGGCTTGTATCAAATGTATGTGATCACGTGACCGATGACGTTTGAGGCTTCATACGTCACAATTAAACATCTGAAGCGATGTGACTGATTCAAATCTTTCCCGTGCCTTCATTCATTTAAGGAGACGCAAAATGCTCTTAATGCAAATCAGAAAATCTAAATCCAGGGATGTCCTTATAATCAGTTCCACCATAAGAGGTATCCACTGAATTGCATATTGCAACATATTTGAAACATTTTACTAGTAAAGTGACATTTCAAAACGTTGTAACGCTTTCATGTGTGGACATTGATTCTCAGACTGAAGATACAGCTGGTATTGCTGAGTATTGCTTTTGTGTTAACTGGAATCAACAAGATGTGAATCATTAGAAAGTGGCTTCTATTATTGCAGCTGACCACTAGATGTCACTGGTAGGGTCTGTCTTTGAGGCTTTGAAGCTTTGATTCATTTTTGGTACAATCAGGAAAAAGCCTCAAAAGCTTCACAAGGCTTCATCTGCCCATCTCTACTTTCAGTTAATCCGCGGGTCACATGTGTTCCGCACCGGAGAGCACGATCCGTACGGATCACGGATCATCCCGCGATCTGTTTCATCACGATACCGCAGCGGAGAGGAAGAGGAAACTCGCGTTGTAGAGTTGTTTGTCCGTTTAGGGCTGCTGTACAAAACATGGCGGCGAATTCAATGTATGTAGGGTTGCTCTGTATGTAACATCTTATTCTAAGGTATTACAAACATAATGGTTCATTACGTAAGGTCTTTATACACCTCTGAAGAAATAGTTTTGTATATTATATCGCATTTCCGTCAATAGATCCTCCTAAAAAATGCTGTATTGTTCCTTTAAGATCGGTTCCGGTTGAAAATCCCCCGCAGCTGGGAAACTTTGTGACTGTGAGACGGCGTAGTCGCAGGACAAAACATCACTCAACCGTTCCGATTACAGTCTCGAACAGGTTTGCCCCGCTCAGTGACGCACCGACTGAGAAACCTGCTGAAAGTGCCCTAGTTATCGGTGATTCTATTGTTCACGTTGTATACGTTAACATAGAGGCACCAGCCACCATAGTCCAATGTTTACCGGGAGCCAGAGCGCCTGACATCAAGTCAAATTTAAATTTGCTGGCTAAGGCTAATCGTAAATTCAGTAAGATTGTTATTCACGTCGGCACAAATGATGTTCGACTCCGTCAATCGGAGATCACAAAAGATAACATTAAAGAGGTGTGTGAGCTCGCAAGCACGATGTCAGACACTGTAATATTCTCTGGCCCCCTCACTGCTTATCGTGGTGATGAGATTTATAACAGATTATCATCACTAAATGGCTGGTTGTCTGAGTGGTGCCTGCAGAATGATATAGTTTTTATAAATAACTGGAAGAGTTTTGAGGGCAGACCTGACCTGTTGAAACGAGATGGTCTCCATCCCTCCTGGGCTTGGGCTTCCATCCTGTTTAGAAATATGGCAAAAAGTCTTAATAATGCTAATGCTAAAGCTTGACTCGCTGGGGCCCAGGTCAGGGAGCAGACAGAATGGCTTAACCAACTGTCTGCTTGCCGTCTCACGTCGCAGAATACACAAAATGTACAACATCCGTTCTCCCAAACATCACAAAATAGAGACTGTGTCTGTCCCCCGGATTAGCAAACATAAAATAATGCGTAAACCTCTTGAAAGTAATTTAATAAACGTTAAACAAACTAAACATGAACAAAATACAGATAATCAACTGTTACGACTCGGATTGCTAAATATTAGATCTCTCTCTAATAAAGCACTTTTTGTTAATGATATGATAACAGATAATAAAATAGACATGCTCTGTTTGACAGAAACATGGCTAAAACCAGATGATTATATTTCTTTAAATGAATCTGTCCCCCAAGATTATTATTATAAACATGAGCCTCGTCTAAAAGGCAGAGGGGGAGGTGTCGCAGCACTTTACAATAACTCTTTTAGCATTTCCCAGAAGTCTAACTCTAAATACTGTATAATTCTTTTGAAGTCATGGTTCCTTATGTTTCAACACCTAATACTAAGTATAAAACATTTTTCAAATTTATTCTAGCTATTGTATATAGGCCTCCAGGGCTCCACACAGATTTTATTAAAGAATTTGGTGGGTTCTTATCAGAACTAGTACTGGCCGCAGATAGACTCCTTGTCGTTGGTGACTTTAACATCCATGTAGATAACGTTACAGATGCCTTAGGAATGGCTTTCAAAGACACTCTTAACTCCATGGGCGTTAGTCAACATGTGTCAGGACCCACTCACCTTCTTAATCATACTTTAGATTTAATACTGTCTTACGGTATAAATGTGGACGATGTTAAAATCCTTCAGCAGAGTGGAAGACATTTCGGATCATTATACGATATTATGTTTGCTTCACTGGCCTACGGCTGCAAATAAAACTCATTGTTACAAATATGGTAGAACAATAACTTCAACTACCAAAGATGCATTTCTCGATAATCTGCCCGAATTGTCTCAAATCGCTAGCATGAGAAATAACGTTGAAGATCTTGACACTACCACTGAAAATTTTAATTCCACTTTCTCGGTAACGCTAGACACAGTTGCTCCTCTACGTTTAAAGAAGTTTAAAAATGGCAGTCCCGCACCGTGGTATAATGAACACACTCAGGCTCTAAAGAAAGCGGCCCGAAAAATGGAGCGCAACTTTAAGAAAACTAAATTAGAGGTATTTCGTACAGCATGGAAGGATAGTATTCGAAAATACAGGAAAGCCCTAAAAACTTCTAGATCCGCCTACTTTTCATCACTAATAGAAGAAAACCAGCACAACCCTAGGTTTTTATTTAACACGGTGGCTAAATTAACAAAAAATAAATCGTCAGTGACTTCTGATCCTGTATATCAGCATAGCAGTGATGAATTTATGAACTACTTCACATATAAAATCCAAGATATTAGAGAAAAAATTATAACAATGCAATCAGAA
This sequence comes from Triplophysa rosa, assembly GCF_024868665.1. Classification (NCBI taxonomy): domain Eukaryota; kingdom Metazoa; phylum Chordata; class Actinopteri; order Cypriniformes; family Nemacheilidae; genus Triplophysa; species Triplophysa rosa. The sequence goes on along the minus strand of NC_079901.1, from coordinate 14,410,429 downwards.
GTGAAACCCGCTGAACAAACTAACTACAGCGCCCTTAAGGAGAAAATGCAATTATTTTATACCGTAGATCAAGATGAGCTGTCTAAAATTATTAGATCATCTAAATCAACAACATGCATACTAGACCCTATACCTACAAATCTACTGAAAGAGATGCTCCCAGAAATTATAGATCCTCTTCTTGGTATTATTAACTCATCTCTGACATTAGGACATGTGCCTAAAGCATATAAGGTGGCTGTTATAAGGCCCCTTGTCAAAAAACCCCAACTCGACCCTAGAGAACTAAGGAACTACAGGCCTATATCGAATCTACCTTTCATATCTAAAGTTCTGGAAAAAGTAGTTTCAACTCAATTATGCTCCTTCCTCCAAAGGAATGACATCAATGAAGAATTCCAGTCTGGATTTAGAGCATGTCACAGTACAGAGACTGCTTTGATCAGAGTTACAAATGATCTGCTATTGGCGTCTGACCGAGGTTGTATCTCGTTATTGGTGCTGCTAGACCTTAGTGCTGCATTCGATACCATTGACCACAGCACACTCCTACATAGACTCGAAAATTATGTCGGCATTAAAGGAATAGCTTTGAAATGGTTTAAATCTTATTTATCCGACCGTTTTCAATTTGTAGCAATAAACAATGAGGTGTCACGCAAATCGCAAGTCCAGTACGGTGTACCACAGGGCTCAGTCTTAGGGCCTCTGCTCTTCGCATTATACATGCTACCTCTAGGAGATATAATAAAGCGACACGGAGTTAGCTTTCACTGTTATGCTGATGATACTCAACTTTATATTTCCTCGAAGCCTCATGAAACACAGCAGTTCCATCGAATAATGGAATGCATAGTCGATATAAAAAACTGGATGAGTAACAACTTTTTATTACTGAACTCGGACAAAACGGAAGTGTTACTTATTGGACCGAAAACTGCTATAAGTAACAACCAAGAATACTGTTTAACTATTGACGGATGTTCCATAAAACCCTCGTCGTCAGCAAAGAATCTTGGCGTTCTATTCGATAGTAATCTGTCATTTGAGAGCCACGTCGCCAACACCTGTAAAATTGCGTTTTTCCATCTTAAGAATATATCTAAACTACGTCATATGCTGTCAATCTCAGATGCAGAGAAGTTAATTCATGCATTCATGACATCAAGACTAGATTACTGTAATGCACTGTTAGGTGGTTGCCCTGCAGGCTTATTACAAAAACTCCAATTGGTCCAAAACGCGGCAGCTCGAGTTCTTACACGTACAAAAAAGTATGAACATATTAGCCCGGTTCTGTCAACCTTGCACTGGTTACCTATAAAGCATCGCGTTAACTTTAAAATCTTGCTTATTACCTATAAAGCCTTACATGGTTTAGCTCCTCAGTACTTGAATGAACTCCTTTTGTATTACAGTCCTTCACGTGCATTACGCTCTCAGGCGTCCTGTCAGTTGGTAATACCTAGAATTTCAAAATCAAGTGCAGGTGGTAGATCCTTTTCCTATCTAGCGCCTAAACTTTGGAATAGTCTTCCCTGCACTGTCCGGGAGGCAGACACACTCTGTCAGTTTAAATCTAGACTAAAGACGCATCTTTTTAATCTTGCATACACTACTCTTCCATAATATAAATCTTCAGAGGGTTTAGGCTGCATTAGTTAGATCAACCGGAACCAAAAACACAACTGATGTACTTGTTGCATCAAAGAGTACAGAACAGTACTCTACTCTCAGCCAGTCTTGTCTCATTGTTCCAAGGTTACCACAGCGAGCAGGATGCAGTTCATGGCCTGACCTGATGGTAGAGCGGAGAATGGGAAGTGGGGACCTGACAAGAGCTGAGATGATAGAGCTGGATAAAGAAGGACGCGGTCTCTTGACATGTCTTCACCACAAAACTTCAAATGCTATTAGATTATTAATGATAATCTTAAACTATAATTTATTTTATTATTAAGTTTATTTATTTTATTTAGCCTTGTTGTGCAAGTTCTCTGGAGCTTGTGCAGAGGCAGCAGCTTTTGCCAGAGGGGAACTGGAATCCCCTGGTTGGGCCTGGGTTCTCCTGAGGTTTTTTTTCTCGATTAGAGTTTTGGGTTCCTCGCCACCGTTTGCATACTGTTTTTGCACTATCTGCCTGACCGGGGGGGCTGCTTTAGAATTTTAAAGTTTTACTTAATTAATATTGCATATAGGAATTTATTATCTGTTATATTTGACCTGTGCTTCTCTCTCCTTTATCCTAAATGTGTGCTCTCACTGAGCGTGTGTGTGTGTGCGTACTTGTCTGTGTACGTACGTGTGTGTGTGTGTGTGTGTTGTGTGTGTGTGCGTGCGCATCCGTGTGTGTGTGTGTGTGTGTGTGTGTGTCTATGTCTATGTGTGTTAGTACGTGTGCATATTGTGTGTGGAGTGTTTTGTATGTCTGTCTTCTGTGTTTTCAACTTTTTCTTGTTTTTGCAGGTACAACTTTGATTGTTTTGCTTGTAGTCAATGTGTCTCATGTGCAGCTGCTTTGTAACAATGAAAATTGTAAAAAGCGCTATATAAATAAAGTTGAGTTGAGTTTAAGTTTTTCATGTTTATTTTCAGAAAAGGTAGCGACGTGAAGAGGTGAGATTGCAACGTGGTAGCCGATTGCTCCTCCCACAACGAGATCTCATTCAATGAAAGTTCTGTGTGGCGTGAATAAATCCCCAAACATGGTCTACAAGAATATTTTTCTCAGATCTGGAAAAAATATATAGAAAACAGCAATGTTCAAACTGTTAACTTTATAAGGACAAACACGGTGTTGGAATAACATTTTGCTATAGGTCATTCAGTCATTCAGAGCTTTCACATACTATATTGTAGTGTTTTGGTTAACTATGACCAAATGTTAAGTACAGTTTTTACACATTTTTATCAATCTGTTGTCTTTTTTCCATATTATTATTTTTTACTTTAAAAACAGTTGAGAAACAATGGAAATCTATAAACTATATGATTAGAGTTAGGCTATATAAATAATACGGTTATTATTGTTGTTGTTATTATTATTTGTGAACATGCTTTAAGAGTGGTGCCTTCACATCATGAAATCTGAGACCGTTTATGATTGGAAAATGATGCAATGACACATGACTGGTGGGAAAGATGGGCAGGCTGTTTTGGCCATGTCTGCTGCTCAGGCACCCCTGACACAGAGGGGGCCGTCCTAATTAAAAATGGGCCATGCTTGGCTGGAGAACGTCATAAGGGGCAAGTGAATCACATTACTGCTTTCTTACTACACTGAATTGAACTGCATATTGCCGCACAGACTGGGCCATATGTGTAATCACATATCTGTACAGTATGATCGATCAGAGAATGTTTTATAAGGCTGACATATAATGACTTATTAACCTTATGGTCAGTGGTTGGAAGTTTATGTCGTCTTATTTTATTGGCCACTGCTTTAAGTGGCTTCAGAGCAATGGCTAGTTTCGGAAAATGTGATGTGCTCTCGCGCCTATTTGTGAGCGTGTGCTATAAATAGGCCCTGCTGGCAACACATGCTCTGCTGTGATTGACAATTCTAGTGCTACTGGGACAGCGGGCTCCAAAGAACAGGCAAAAAGCATATGAATGGTGAGTTTTTTAAGTGTTGTCCTGTAATATAGTTGTGTCATTTAATCTAATGTTAGACTGAAAATATATTTTGGTTGGAAATCGAATAGAAATAAATGTGTGTGACCAAAGTTAAAGTAACAAACAGCAGATCCTATTTATAACCTCTCTGTTCAAATGGTCTGCTTGTTGAGACTAGTAGCTCTAAACAGTTCTCTCTAAATTATATTTTAAAATCCATATTCATTATATACTGCTTATTATTTTTTTAAGTATTTGTCATTCTCTTTTTAATTGTTTATTTTTTTCGTTTTCAGTAGACAGCTCAGAAGTATCGAAGTGGAGCTTTACATTTTGTTTCTAAAAGTTTGCAGACCTTGATTTTGATTCTACAGAAATATTGAAACTCCACTTAAAGAAACTGGTGGGTTTTTTGGACTGTTGAAATTATTTCTTGTGGACAATGACATCCAGGAGGCCCATGACTCGCTCTTACTCAGGAAATGGGAGATCAGGCAGCCAAAATGGGGAGGATGTTTCAGCACCAAGTGGAAGGTCAGAAAGCCGCAACTACCTCTCCAATGTCAGGCCTGAAAACAGGTAAAAAAAAACTTTTGTTTATTATTTATATTAACATTTGTCATAATCATCCATACCTCAAGTTTGGATGTTGCCTGAGATCTAAACCGTCTTTATATTTAGAGAACTTGGTAATTTTGTTTAGAAAATATTTAAATGACAGTATCTAACTCATAACTGATATTTGTAAAAAAACATAAAATAATCTTTATATAATAATCACATTTGATTGAAAGCATTATGTAGATTTAATTACAATTTAATGCAAAAACTCTTTGTTTCATCCCTCTTTCGCTCATACATATTGGGTTGTTTGCACATAATTTTAGTCTGACTTTAATCCGTCCAGTCACATTAAACCCTGAGGGCTCATGTAATAAATGTTTGATTATTTTAATTGTTGTTGAAATACTGTTATGCACTGCAACTGTGGTTACCCCATTGGTCATGTTGTGTTTGTGCAATGACTATCATGCCAAAACAACAAAGACCAAAACATTCTCACCATTGATCACCAACATTTACTAAATGACAGTATTTCAAATGCTTTAAAATATTCTTGGCGGTATTTATAACACAGGGTCACAAAGGAAAAGGTTGGTAGTTTCCTTTTGATTTGCATTTTTCTAAACTCACAGGTATTCAAACTACAGGCCGTCGAGGTAATAAAAGCTTTCCAAAAGGTCAATCCTAAACTAACTTCACTTCAAATAACATATTATATTCCTTCATACCTTATTCCTTTTGTTTGTGTCACAATCTTTAGATTGAAACATTATATTCACTTTGGTTGCAGTGTTATAAAACCCACCCCACCTAAATAACCACTGTAAATTTCACATTAAACACTAGAAATGTTGGAAAGCAAACCTTTAAATGTCACCAAGCTGAGAAATAATATCCTTTTAAACCGGTTAAAAAACTTTGCAGCCCTTCCTTCCCGTGACATAAATAGTTTTAACTTTATTAATAATAAAACTGTTGTGTCTATACATAATCTCTGCTATTGACTGATTAATCTATCTTTGTCAATAATAATTGATTGATTTTATGTATATTTTATGTTAACCATTTGAAATTTCCATCCCCAGGAGTACATTATGTACCGTCATGGCCCAGTTGACTGAAGAGACCCAGCCATGTTTTGAAACCACCATAAAATCCAAAGCAGTGTCAGAATCATGCAATGTCAAATTCAGTTGTGTGGTCACAGGTAGGTTGCGATAATGTTATTTCACATATGGTTATGTGCCATAAGTGCCAAGATATACTGCAAGAGCGAATAAATAATAATCATTTTTTGTTTCTGAACAATATGCACATCTGTTTAATAGCAGATAAAAAGTTGAAGAATGATGTAGAACTCTAATTGTTAATAAAAGCAGAAGCATAAATCAGTATTTTTAAAGCCATGCACTTTTCTTACAGGTTACCCGGCTCCCGAGCTGACATGGTACAAAGATGACATGGAATTAGATCGATATTGTGGTCTTCCCAAATATGAAATATTTCGCAATGAAAAAAATCACACACTCCACATCTACAAGTATGTTACATTGTCTATCTTCACATTTTAAAATAAACCCATTCTGTTTGGTTTGGTTCATCTGAATTATCTGTATTCACTGCATATACATCTACATTCCAACCAATGCTTTCATAATTTTGTTAACAGTTTTTCTAATTTGGTCTCATTTGTCAGTTGTACAGAGGAAGATGCAGCCATTTATCAGGCCTCAGCGAGGAACAGCAAAGGCATCGTCACCTGTTCTGGGGTGCTTGAGGTGGGCACCATGAGTGAGTACATGATCCACCAACGGTTCTTCGCCAAGCTGAAACAAAAAGCTGAGAACAAGCGGCGTGAGCTTGAGGAGAGTCGACGTCGGGGAAAGGAGAACATAGAGAAGGAACAGTTGAATGTGATCAATCAAGAACGCTTACTAAGGAAACGTCGGTCGCCTGCTGGTAATGAGCCCTTGAGCTCTTCTCCCGCAACCCAAGAAAAGGAGAACGTGACCTCTCAAGGGATCGATGCTGATGAGCGACCTTCAGTGACAGATGATAAATCTAATGATATCGCCGTACAAGCTTCTGTAGGAACCACTGAGGCGTCAACGGAGAACGGCAACGAACAGCTCAACCATGTCTGCGATATGGCTGAGGTAAAGCGGTCTGCCAAAGAAACGGTAGGGGAAAAGAACATGTGTATTTCCAATGGATTTGATGAAGCAGAGATCGTTCAGCTCATCAGAGATGATGGTTATCGAGGAATGAGTCTTGCAAAATATTTAGCTGATACTGTGCAGTCACAAGCTGCTGAGCAACATCAGAGCGCTCCGCAACCACAGGAGATCATGGAGGTGGACGTTAGTGCCGTTCAAGAAAAAGAAAGAGGGAAAGCGTTGGAAAAAGAAAGGGAAAGGTTAAAAGAAGAAGAGAGAGAGAGATTGAGAGAAGAAGAGAGAGAACGATTAAGAGAAGTAGAGCGAGAGAAAGGAAGAGAGAGAGTTAGACAAATAGAGCAGGAACAAAAAGCTGCGTCTGTATCCACAGACAAGGTAGTGTCGCATAAAGAGCCCGAACATCAACACAAGTCAGCTCTAACCTCGGTTTTTCACTCCTTAAAGGACATATTCTTCGGCAAAAGTAAGAAGTCTAATGAGACACCTGAAGCCACAAGGAGAACTAGTGGAGGGAGTGTTGAAAAAGAAATTTCTCATGAGATATCCATGCCTCCCTCACAAACATCTCCACAAGAACCAGAAACTAAACCTTCAGTCCATGTTGTGGGATCTGGGCAGGATTTACCAAAGCTGGTAGAGGAACCATCTCACATTGTGGATTTGGAAGTAAAAACAGAACCACAACTGCAAACACAAGAGCCATCAACTGTCAAAGAGACTGTTAACACCAATTCAGTTGAACACATTTCTAATGTAAACAAACCCGAGGATGTGTCTCAAGAGCCGCAGGGGATGGTGAGGACGGCTGAGGAGGAGAACAGTTTAGAGGAGGTTCCACAGATTTCCCCTCCTTCATTGTTCAGGGTGAGTTCATAGCACTTGCTTCACAACCTGTCAGTTTTGTCCATCTGTAGTGCAGGACTTCCTGCACCATAGTAGCACAGCATGTGGGAGCTATTAATAGAGAGTACAAGTGTGACAAGACTTGAGTTTAATGACAGCGGTCCAATGCCAAGATGATGACACAAACTATCCTCAAGAGAACACAGTGGGCAGCTTTGAGATATTGTTGTTTCATCTTTGGCCTGCTGTTATTAGTATTCAGCGGTTGCGTCATTGTGCTAGACAGATTTTTTTCTCAGTAAAACTGTAACCAAACTGTTTTAAAATATGATGCCTTAGAAACAAATACAGTGGGGTCTAAAATCTGAGTCCACCAGAAATTGGTTATGTTTTAAATTAGCTTTTAATTTAATACATTTTTTAAAACATTTTAAAGGTTTATTTAATTTCAATTAATTTTATATTTTGTTAGCATAATGTATTTTTTTCTATAATCTATGTGGGTTTTTTTGTATAGTATCTGCTTTTTCTAGTCCTTAGAGAAAGTGATTGTATTTTGCTGCTACATATGGAATGGTTTTTAGTAACATCTGTTACATTTACATTTATGCATTTGGCAGACGCTTTTATCCAAAGCGACGTACATTGCATTGTACTACACATTTGTTTCTGACTATGTGCAATCCCCTGGGATCAAACCCATGACCTTAGCATTGCTAGTGCCATGCTCCAACCACTGACCCACAGGAAAGCTGTTCTTTTAGTTTTCTGTACTTTTACCATGAAATAGATATAGGAGCTGGCATGGCACGAAAACAAATAAATAAACAATTCCAAAGAGCATTTTGTGTGCTTTAGCACAAGCACACAAACTTGACCTTTTGTACTGTCGTGTTAGCATTGTCCGTTTTCTTATTGAATCAGTGACCTACTGTAGAAATAATGCAGAATCATATATATTTTGTTCATATTATTCATATTCTTTTAATGTTAAAAAATAGCAAAAAATGTTGACAGATTCTGCATCCAGGTTTTAAACCACATTGTTTGTATAAAAAATGCATCACAGCTTTATCAGCAAAGTACTTTAATGCTCTTCTTCTTTGTCTATGACTCTTTAAGAGTTTCGAGTAAGGCCTGCTATCTCTGGTAATGGTAATGCAAGTCACATTGTCTGGATTTTTTTTAACATGAGTTTCAGTGCGTCAGCAATGCCCACACTCTTAAAAAGGATGATGAGTTAAATAATAACTCAGTTTTTGTGTTATTTTCAGCTTTTTTTAATGATCATTTTTGATGAGCCTTTTTTGTTGATTTTGTGTTAAAGAAATAAAAAGGTTGAGTTGAGTAGGTAGAGTAACCTAAATTAGTCCTTAACTAGGCATAGAGGTGTGTTCAGTTAAGAACAGATTGTGTTGTTTTTAACACTACAGTTTTTAGAGTACTAAAAAATAGTATGCAGTAGGTTGATGTGGAATATACACTTTTAGAAGAGCATGTTTACTCTTTGGGCTCATTTCAATGCCAATTTCAGTGTCATTTTCATGCGAATGGTATGTAGTTTTGCTATAAAACTATGAGTCAGTTAGGTTTGGGTAGCTGTTTCCCGGACAGGGCTTAGATTAAGTCAGGCCTTAGTTGTATTAGGACATTTAAGTAGTTTTTACAAACATGCCTTACAATAAAACATGGTGTGTGCATCTCAAGACGAAACAATAGAACTGATGTATTTCAAGTCAGTGCAAACTGTTTTCAGCTCTAACATGCATTTTAAGCCCTGTCTAGAAAACCTCCCTTTAATGTCCACATGAAATAGCATTCACAATCCATTTTACATTTTTAAATGTGAAACTATACATTTGAGTTGTAAATGGACCTGTGTGTGTTAATGTTCATTCAAGGACATGATGAAGGACAATCTTTGGACACTGAGACAAAACCTCTTTACATTTTCCAGATTCCTTGGTTCCCTGTATCTTCAAATAACTGGTTTCTAATCTATTCTCAAGGAAGCCATACCATACAAAGAGAGCTCTCTGTCCATTCGATTCCTACACTGGGATGTTTCAACCCTTGGTTGGGTTAATTATGGACAAACCCAACCAGTGGTTTAAATTAACCAAGAAAATGTCCACATTTGACTCAACCATGGTGTTAAAACAACCCTGCATTTTTTAGAGTGTATGAATTATGCCAAAGCATATAAATCTTTGTGAGCCTAATGCTTAAGAATGCCTAAGGTAGTATCTGTGTAGTCATTCATTTTGGCTGTAGTTTCATTATAAATCCTAATAAACTCTGTTTATCACTTACACAACATATACCGTGAAAGCTACAGCAGTAAACGTAACTATAGCAAGCAGTTAAGCTTGTGTCTCGGTACGAATGTGCACTTGGCGGGGCTTCGGTTAGCTCTCACGTGGTTTTTGCCATAGCTCAAGATTAGACAGACTTGAGGCTGTCAGAAAGGCATGTGCCGATTGCATCATCCCTTTAAACAGCTAAATGCTAACAATGAATTCCTGGTTTTTGGTCAACAGGCTGAAAATTTGTGATGGTAGCAGGCTATTGATTCACCTGTAATTCATTCACGCGCGCTCTCACACAGAATCATGTGATAACCCTGCACCTGGTACACGACATATCCAGCTGTTTTTTCTGTGTAATGTGGAAGTGCAACCACCCAGCATCTCGTGGGAAGTTAATGTTAGTTGTTGTGGTATCAGTTAGAGGAACACCCAATTCATCTGAATATCTGAATTACAGAGGGACTTCTCATATGTCAATAAATGACAAGACATGTTCTGTCATTGAAAGTGGCATTTAATTTAGAGCGACCAGATAAATTACCATATCCTGTAAATCATTGTTCAATGCTAGGACAGCATTTTTTTGTATGAGAAAATGCAAATATGGCATTATCAATAAAGATGAAAATGTGTGTTTTGGACACATTATTAATGTGGTTTATGGTATCAGCCGTATACAATATATATCACTAGTCATACTGAGGTGTTGTAAAATTCTGACAGGTCATAAATATAATGTTGTTTTTCCTCTTAGTTACACAAGGTCTACAGTTCTGTAAGATTGCGTAAAATCTTTGTGTTATTTCATGTCAAAACTCATTTTAGACCATTTTAAAATATGCTTCTCCTATTTAACAATTTTTACACAAGAAAATTAATAGTACTTTGAAAAAATATGATGGAGCAGGTTGTCTCATGGGTCCGCACTTCATATGCATTTTACTGTGCATTATGTTTTTTAAGGCCCATGTTCCCTATTTAACACCCAACTGTTTGTGCCTCAAGGCTACAGATGACCACACCAGACCCAGCAGCTATGATGTTCCTGTCTCTTTCAACTTGGATAATCCTCCATGTGAGACCGCAGGGCTGAAATCTACCTATCCTTTGGATGAGGTCATGCGAGGTGCTGAGGAAATGCATATTTTAGGAGAACAGGGAGGCTCAGCTGCCCCCCAGACAAATCTCAACATGGCAGACCTGGAAAGCATGCAGTGTTGTGAGAGCCAGACAGAGTCTCAGCTTTCACAGCTAGCCGACTATGTCCCTCTCATAGCGCACATGGAGTCCCAGCCTGTGGAACCGATGGATGAGAGCAAAATGTGTGATGAGAAAGAGATTCCTCATATGGAGGAAAAATGTGTTGAAGCGAAAGAGGGAGGTTTCCTGACTGAAAAAAATAAAGAGATGGATGGTGTAAAAGAAGGGAAATCTTTAGCTGCAAAAGAAAATGAAGTGAGAAGTTCTTTTATAATAAACAAGTCAGTCCCTAGTGTAGATGTAGTGAGTGGTATACAAAATGCATCATTACCAGCATTAGTTGTGAATCAAGAAGAGATTTCCGTCTCTCTTTTGTCTGAGAATGCAATGCAGATTGATTTAAAAACAGATGAAAAATCGATACCAGCACAACAGGCACCAGACGAAAAATCTTCACTAGCACCAAAGGTTTGTTTAACTGACAATAAAGAAGGTGGAGTTGATTCTGATCCAGTGAATGACCATAAAAAAGAGGTAAACAAAAAGGATCAAAACATGCCATGTCATGATAGGAGTTCTGTAGAAAACAGACAAGATGACGTTGAAGATGAGATGGACAAATGCGGTGAGAAAGCAAGTGAGGAAAAGAGGAATGTTAGCACTGAAGAAAAGAGAGACAATTTTAACAAACAAAAGAAGAACGATGTCAAGACCAATAAAAATGCCGTTCCTGATTTAGAAACATCCCCCGAGGTTGAGATATCTAAAAATGTAAGGCGTGCTGAGGTCATGGACACTCAACCGAGGCCATACAGAGTAGACAGATCCCCAAAACTTCTTACTAAAGCACAAGCCGAGAGACGTTTGACAGAGAAGGACCAGTCAGCAGTCCAACCAATCATAATACTCCCTGATACACGTGAAACCGTCATCAAAAACGTAGCAAAGAAAAGAGCCCCGCCACAAATCCCAGAAATCAAGGTCACACTGCCAGAGAGAGTCAAACGGGAAGAACCCGTCAACATACCCAGAAATGATGTTCTGAAATTGGAGCCTGAGCGAGTTATGCAACCTTTAATAAAGGAGGTTGCACAGGTATTTCGAGAAACCGAGAGACCGGTAGATGAAGCAGCAAGAATGTCTGGTGAATCTGCCCCAAACAGTGCTCGAATTAATCCAGAGCCTTTGGGCGTGAACAGGAACATTCTGTCAGCACCTTCAGGGGAGAGAGCACAGGAAGTTAAACAACAAAATCTAGATGCGAGGCCGAGAGGTGGAGAAGCACAAGGAAGTGGGCGGGGCAGAGAAGAAGAAAATATCCCTACAATTAACATAGCATGTGCTGATGATAATGCAACCACTATTGAACGAGAGCAAACGTACGGCCAGCTGTCACTTCCCGGCATAGTAATCTCGCAAGATATCACTCAACCACATACAGTACCTCCCATTTCTGTCACAAACGCTAATGCAAGTTCAAAAACAAACAAAGATTTAGAGATGTTTGTTAAGCCAAAGAGTGGAACCGATCAGGTTGCTTCTTCCGAGAAACCAAAAGAAAACCCTAGGACTCAACTTGGTCCTGATGTGTCTTTGTCTTCATCCACAAAAACCTCTCAAAGTAGTCAAGACACAGACAAAGTTTCTTCACCGAAAGACACGAGGGTTGAACCCGAAGCTGACAGGCTTCAAAGAGACAAACCTGCCCTAGAAAAACTTAACCTTACAACCCCGGTGGGACCTACTCTCCCTCCACTCAGTCCCGCCAGTTTGAGACGCCTCATGGCAAAGAATAACCCTAATTTAGAGAATCAGGGTTCCGCCTCGGCTGCCTCAGTGGATGGAGGTGAGAAGAAAGGGGAGGAGAGTGGGGGAAGCACACCCACATCCACTTTGTCCTGTGAGAGCAGCCCCAAGATGAAGCGACGAGACAGTCTAACGCTGATCCCCTCCGCCACGCCGGAGGAGCTCGCTTCAGGTGCTCGCCGCAAAATCTACCTCGCCAAAACCAAATCTGAGGATGAAGGATCTGACACGCAGGGAAAGAGAGACAGCCCGTATATGTCACCTAGTCAAGCACGAAGGGCGGCTTTTCTTCAACTGCAAAGCGGACAGCAAACACCACCCGCGGAAAGACGTTCACCGATGGCCAGACGTAAGGCCACGCTGGAGGTGCCAAAACCGAAGGAGGAAAGCATAGAGGTGGCAGAAAGTGCGAAGACAGAGAGCAAACCACCAGAGAAGGAAAAGTCGGACCCTTTTAAAGGTAAGGTGTTAAAGTTGTTCTCCTTGCCTGCTAATTTATCTTCTTGACATTCACACTACTGTTCTGAAAGCAGATGCACGTGGAAAAAGTAAACACTAGAAACACATATCTTTACCTTTGTCAAGTTGCCCCTGACCCCCTTTCCATTCAGCTCCTCAGGTTATCCGGAAGATTAGAGGAGAGCCCTTCTCAGATGCCTCGGGCCACCTGAAGCTGTGGTGCCAGTTTTTTAACGTTCTCAGCGACTCCACTATCAAGTGGTACAGAGACGAAGAAGAGATTCTGGAGATGGAACGACGGTAATTTTGTCAGCATCCGCTTTAATCCCATCTAAATCTCATACGCAGTTTCAAACCACAGACAGTAACTCACTGTTACCCAGCAGAGAAGTTGTGTTTTAAAACATTCAATTGCAGTACGCATGAAAAGCTTTTCACTAACTTTAGCTGTCAGCTGCATCATATAGTCTTGTCATTCATGACTCTCATTTGACCATGAACCCCACAGCTGTGACGGCGGTGTGGGGCTCTAACCAGACAGAGTCTGTTACCCAACACTGCTTGATTTCGCCATCAGGGCGTATTAAAATCTAAATTTGTGTCTCACAGTGCTGTATCAGCACAGTGATGCTGTACTCGCACGCATACCCCTCAGATGCGTCATCTGTGCTGGGGTCTGTAAAACACTGCCCTCGTGTGGCCGTATGTTTGTGCACCTCTTTCCCCAGTAGTGTTTTTTTTTTTTTTAAAGCAATTTTGAGTATTTTCATTAAAGGGATGCGCCGATATGTACATTTTGGCCGAATTCTTGCCTTAAGCATTCTGATTCTAGTTTTTGTTTTTCTCTCTTAGCGCTGGAGATGAAAGTCCATTGGCACTGGCAATAGTCCAGGCTTCCAGCAGAGACTGTGGAGTGTATGGCTGCTCTATCAAGAATGAATACGGGACTGACATGACTGACTACTTACTCAGTGCAGACAGTAAATCAAAATGAGTCTATTAATAAACCAAAAAAAAAATGTTTGACTAAGTTTTTACTGTGCATTCACTCACTCATGTTCTCTTTTGGCAGTACTGGCAGAATTTTTCCTAAGGGATGATTTAGAAGGTAGGACTTCTGAAGAAAACGGAGTGTGATTATTGCTATAAATTACACGTCAAGTGTTGTTTCTCTGCATTGAGTTTTCTGTGGACTATTTGTGTCCTCAGTGGGCGAGGAGATCGAGATGACACCTATGATGTTCACCAAAGGCCTGGCAGACTCGGGTTACTGGGGCGAAAAATTCTTCGGGCGCATCATGACGGAGGAGGTCCAGATTGGAGAGGGCTGTGTTCACAAAACCTGCAGGACAAAGGTCATCTACGGTTTGGATCCTGTCTTTGATTCAGGCAGCACATGCGTCACTAAAGTAAGAAATCCCATCGCATACGGGGGGAAGGAAGAGAGCAACCTGGCTGAGAAAAATCTGGAGATCACCAAACAGGTTAGAGTCTCGCTGCATATTGTGTCAGGAGTGGGGGAAGTAGGGAGCCAGAACCCAAGCGCAGGCAGTAGGATGAACACACGACTTTATTAAACAATAAAACACAAAACAAAAACCCACATGGGGGCAAAACAACAAGAACAGGGGAAATAATAACTTAAGCTCGACAGAACATAGACTAATTAAAACTGGACTAAATTAAAGCAATCTTTTGACAAGAACTATAACTATACACTTACTAAGACTTGACTTGAGCGAATAATCCGCATTGCACAATGACGAAACGTCTTACAAGCAAAACAAACCAGCACAATACAGCAAAAACAAGGGCATTATAAAGGGAACCAAATCAAGAGGGGAAGAGGTGCGGGGCATGAAATAATTAACAATCAATAATGCGAAAACGAGAGGGCGGGGGCAAAGACGAGACCGGAGAGAGCGCATTCTATGTCAACCAACAATAACATGCCTCTCTCCACACAAAACAAGAGGTTCTGCCATGATCCTGCTGCAAGACCAAGAAAGACATGACAAGATGAGGCAGAATCATGACAATATTGACCGTGAAGACCATACTTAAAGGAATAGTTTACCCCGAATGCGCAAATGTTGTTATTATACTGTATACTCACCTCATAATGTATTTTTAACTTTCATGAAACACAAAAATGTCAGGAAAGTGGATGGTGATTTATACTTCTACACTGTTCGATACAGCTATCAAACACCTTATTTTGACTATACCTTTATGATCGTCGTATTTTGTCCTTTCTGAAGCTTCATCCACTTTTCCTTTTAAAAAGACTAAGGGTGCGTTTACACAAAAACGATGTGTACGTTTTTGAAGCATTTAGCGTACATAGGATAATATTTTTTAAACGGTCCCAGTTCACACAGATCCAGGAAAATGACTAAAACACTGTATTCTTTGTAAGGCAACACGTAATACATGTGCATGACATCACTGTTTTCACAAAACAGTTTTTTGTAGTTTGTACAAAGACGATAACGGTATAACTTTCAAAAGCTTGCACTTTAAAACCTGTTTTCAAAAGTTAGTATTTTCAGGCTCCCAAAACGCCCTTGTCAAGAAAATGAACAGCTAAAGGCTCTAAACATTTTCAGTTTTAACATAATAAGTTGGACTGGATGCATTAACCATAACCTCATTTAAGTTTTGGGGTGAACTGTTCCTATATCGTGACCAATGACAAGAGATGACCAATGATAATTTTCT
This sequence comes from Triplophysa rosa, assembly GCF_024868665.1. Lineage (NCBI taxonomy): Eukaryota > Metazoa > Chordata > Actinopteri > Cypriniformes > Nemacheilidae > Triplophysa > Triplophysa rosa. The sequence continues at coordinate 14,394,732 of NC_079901.1, read as the reverse complement.
TCTCTTACATCTCAGGAGTGTAAAATTCAGAATACTGTTCGGGAGTACTGCAAAATATTTACGGCGGAGGCCAGAGTGATCGAGAACTTTGGATTCTCATTAGAGTAAGTGATTAAATACAGTATCATTTCAAAATAAAGCATTGTTGTTATTTCAGCGATAAGTCTCATTATAGGTCAAATACCAGAACCTACAAAGTCGAACTACTATTTTGGTTGTGAATTGCTAAGACAAGTTCCTTGGTAATGACTGTTATTACAAATACAGTGTCATAATGGTGTGACTAATTTCATTCTTCTGTGCCCGCTGAAATAACATAGAGTGATCCCACTTCATCTAATGTATCGGCCCGCCAACACAATCCCATATGCTACAGTGGAAGCTGATTTGAAAGGCGTGTATTTGAAATACTGTTTGATGGACAACACTGGACGATTGATCACTAGAAGCACCTCTGAGGTGGAGCAGAAGTGTTGCTCTTTCCAGCACTGGATCCATCAATGGACCAACGGCAACCTCCTTGTTACACGGCTAGAAGGTAAAACTATTTTACTTAAGCACCCTACATGCACTTAAAATAAGTCACTTTTAATATAAACATCACATATGTCCAGCATTTCATTCAAAATAATCGTTTATGTATTTCAGGTGTCGATGCAAAGATCACAAGTATTGAAATTGCTACCAAGTCTAAAGGGTTGGTATATATAATAATGAGATTCAAATATTATCACTTCTAGTTCATCTTTTTTGTAGAGACTGATGTTCTGCTATCTATTCTGCAGGTATCAAGGTCTCACGGACAAAGCGTCTCCAAAGATAATGGAGCAGTTCATTACTCAGCATCAGTGTAACTACTACTGTGGTTTACTGAGTCTAAGACCTCTAAAGCCCCTGGACTCTTCACAACAACCCAAAATAAAGACCTCCAGGAGCCCCCTATTGGCTCGAAGGGGAATAGCAGGCTCATCAAGCCCCCAGCTGCAGAAGAAAGGAAATAACAGCCCACAGTCCACCCGAAAAGGAAATTCTAGCCCCAAAGTGACTAAAAAGACAAGTGAATCAGGAGAGAACTCACCCGCTGTCAAACATAAAACTGTGGAGGCCCCAAAACCGGTGAGAATGAGGTAGAGAGAAGGATTGAGACTCATGGGAAAAAATGCAAGCTAGGGCATTTTTTCTGTTTTCCTTACTGTTATCATTCGTGTGGAGCCTATAATATACTATTATCAGTAGGTTACGTTGTACAGGACAGCGAGATTCCTTGTGTCAATAGACTGGCTTGAAAAGCTATGACCGAGGATTGTTCATAGTCTTTGCACATAGTGTCTAAAATGCACCAGCTGAAGAAAAGAAAAGTAAGAAGGACTATACAGATATACTAAAGAGATGAATGACCAGAGGTGTTTGGCAGTTTTTGATATTACTGTGAATATGTACGTCACCATAAATACCTCTTGAGGCCACCATCACTTTAAGAGCTGAATTGAGACTATCCCCTTTCAAGACCACTGCTGGGGAAAAAAATATGAAACCCGGACTGTCTGCAAATGGATAAACAATGTTTTCATATAGACTTTGTTGTGGTTTATTCAATTGTTTCTATGTCAGATTTGAATGACTGAGAAGGATTCCTCAAACTTCTGTGATGTATGTCTCGGCTGTGCTGAAATGCTGATTTTTTTGGTAGCCGTCACTGATACGCTTTTTTTGTGAATTTCTCTGCGTTTAAGAGTCAGGCTATACATTTGCTGAGTGACTGTCCATGCTTTACATTCTCTAACACCACACTTGGTTGTTCATATTTGGGCAAACTTTGAGCTTTATAATCAAGACAGATTTGTTTTTATCTTAAATGTGAGGAAAGACTTTATTGTCACAGTAAAGACATTTATACAATTGACATTACAGAGTTCAAGTGTCATCAGTGTTTATTGCCCTGCAAATTTACACAGATGGACAAATAATATAAAATATATTTTAAATGTAGATTTTTGTAAACTTTTCATGCTCACGTGTTTACAAAAACGTTCTCATCTTTTGGTTTTGATTAAATGTATGTTCATTTCAAATTTAACCAAGATCAATAAATGGTGCCTGCCTAAACCTTTACCCCATTTCAACATCAGATGAACATTTTAGTGGTTATTTCCCATGCTGATTGCGTTGATAAAATATCTTAGAATTGTTTTCATGTGAACGGTTGCCACAGATATTGATCAATAATTATTAGATAATGGTTAATATTATTATTGGTAATAATAATAGGCTGATTATGATTGGAGTGTTTTGGAGAAAGAAAACTTAGTATATTTGAAGAAAATGCATTTTTTGTGTATTTTAGATATATTTATTATTTTACAAAACCAAAAGCAAGAACACATGTAAATAGGACTAGCAGTGGAACAGTTAACTAATTGACTAATTTTAATTCATTGTCTGTGGATCCTAAATCCGAAAATTATTGTATGGCTATTTTGCAACACATTATGAATCAAGTAATTTTACTTTAATATAGTGCTTTTTATTTCCATTATGTTTCATGAATATAACATGTAAATAATTTAAAAGACATATAGCTAGAGGTCAGCATTTTGTAATGCTGGCTTTTTATTTGTTTGTTTACATACAGTAAATATTTATTTGTTGAGTTAAAATCTTTGATCATGAACACTCCATGAAATTAGATGTTTATTTCACAAATTAACAATAAAAATAACAGAACAACAAAATGTACACAGTAGTGTATACTTAAAACATACTTTCATAACACCTTCATAAAATAGGGAACATTTGACATGTTTTTCCTTTTATACCATATATTACATTAATAAGGTAAATGTAAAAAATCTAAAACAATATATACATGCAATATCAACTTAAACACATTAAAATGTGGCAATTTAATAAATAAGCTCATTTGTCAGAGAGATTTTTGGGCACTGTTGCACTGATATCTCTAAATCAAACTACATGCACACAGATTCACTGAAGATCCCACAACAGTTTGCAAAATAAATTGTTGCATTTTTTATTTCACTCCAAGAACCCCCAAAGGAAAGTGTCCCATTGTTGTTAATAGTGCTGAAACACAAAGAAAAACATTTTTTGGGGGGGCATTTTAAGTCACTACAGTGCAAAAATATTCTTTGTACGTACCTATCGTAAAGATCATAACAGCAAGTTTCGAGGTTGGGGAAAGTGGTATTGAAGACTGAATTCTGAAACACACTCACACAGTCCAGTGGTGGGACATAAAGTATACCTACAGGTGATAACAAACTTAAGTCATTTAACTGTTTCATTCCATACACATGCATTTAAAGCTACCCAAAATAATTTAATACAATTATACTTCAAAATTAATTCAATTCAAAATTGTCTTTAAATTTTTATATTCTTAACCAGTTAAGCAGAAATAAAAAATCAATAAAGCACTTAAATTAAAAAACTCAATGTTGTCTGAATAAAAAATGCTTACCTGCAATACAGGCATTGATCAATGAAACAAACGTGCCTGTAAACAAGGCTCTGAGCACTAAAGAAGATATATCACCTTTCCTGGATGGACAAATAGAAGCTGTGGAATTAAAATAATTTGAAATGTAATCGATAAACAATGTGATAAAGGTATATTATCAAACAATTAAGACAAGAAGAGATAACTGAGTCATAAATTACGCATAGTTAGCACTTAAATCTTTAGCATACAAGTGCTTAGAGCAGATGACATCACTGCTTATAGAGTTTGGATACTCACACAGGCCTCCAATCACAATGCCAAGAGAACTAAAGTTAGCAAAGCCACACAAGGCATAAGTGCAGATGATTTCTGACCGAATCTGCAAATAGGTTTGGTGACATACAGTAAGCAAGTGTACTAAATAAATAAAAAATGCTAACATTAGTTTTGCATAATGCACAATAAACAAACTTGAACAATGAACAGTTGTATTAACTAACAATAATGATGGCTAACAAATGCTGTAAAAATATGTTTTTCATTGTTAGTTCATGTTAGTTGATGCATCAGGGTAGAGTGTTAATACCAACAGATTTATAGGATATTTGATAAGACGTAACATAAGTACTTACTGAGATCCAGTTTCTGTCTGGACCACTTTCCAAAATGCCATTCAGTCTGTTGCTTTTAAGCTCGGACAACTTCTCATAGGCTATAAACTCATTGAGGAAAAGTTTAGTGCCAATAAGTTCAGCCACTATAAACGACTCCTCATATGGAATCCCCATCATGAAAGCCACAGGCATAAACACGTAAGAGCAGATCATCTGAGGGATCAAAGATAGATCTCTTAAAACACTTCTGTTTTTAATCAACTGTATAGATTTGTGTGATTTATGATATGTAGGATAAATGTAGGAGCTTATGATATTTAGGCCTACCTTTGATGTGAATGTTACATAATTGTTTTAGTACACACCTGAAAAGTGACTTCTGGGTATCCAACCATGCCTCCCAACCAGCTCAAAGCAGCGTTGATGAAATCCAAAATGGCGAGAAAAGCGATCAGGTTAGCGGCTATGTTGGCCACAAGCCCTATAGATGCGGAGGCACCACTACTGGCAGCTTCTAATATGTTCTGTTCACCACTGAGCACAAACAGAAGACATTTGATCAGTAACACAATTAGTATTTAGAAACGAAAATGTTCTCTATGCTAAAATTTGAAAGTGCCCCTACCTGCTGTCAACTTTAATCTGATCAGAGGATGTGAACTTGCTCTTCTCAGTTTCAGGGTAAGATAGTTTGGAGATGGATAAAGCACACGGGGCGGCCATCACAGATGCAGAGATCAGAGATGAAGCGTCAATCTGTGTACGACAGATTACATGAACATACTAAACACAGACAACACATTAAACATGATCTTTAATTAACTTTTCTTTGGTATAATTTAAATAGATTTAGTTATCGAAAACTTTTACTGATGAAATGAAGCATAAGTTCTTGTACCCCAAATGACATAAATGCACCCATGACACTCCCAGCAATGGTGGCAAATCCTCCAGTCATGACAGCGTGAATCTCAGATTTGGTCATGTCTTTCAAATATGGACGAATAAGTAAGGGTGCCTCTGTCTGGAACACAGCAAAAAACAGGCATATTATATAGAGATGTCTCACATGTAGTCCTAAATTGTGTGGTCCCTACGCAGTTTAAGCATGCTGTCGTTCACCTGCTCTTGAAAAAAACTAATCTGGACCCAAATGTTTTATCGAATTATAGGCCTATTTCTAAATTGCCATTTTTATCCAAAATTTTACAAAAAGCCACAATAAATCAATTACAGACATTTCTTACTAACAATTAGATTTTCTAAACTTTCCAGTCCGGTTCTAAATCAAACAATAGCACAGAGACAGCCCTGTTGAAAGTCTTAAATTATATTTTAAATTCGAGTGGTTGTTTTCAGTTAATTTTGGTCAACAACACTCCAGAAAGGCCCCAATGTCTAGTGGGGTCCCGCAAAGATCCATTCTTGGCCCAGTTTTGTTTTCGCTATACATGTTGCCCCTGGGATTTATTTTCCGTGAGCATGGTGTTTCTTTTCACTGACACGCTGACAACACACAGGTTAATTTACCTTTGAGGAAGCATGATAAGGGTTCTCTTGATTCATTATTGAGGTGTCTACATGAAGTTAAATCTTGGATGTCACAGAATTATCTGAATCTAAATGACAGCAAAACTGAAGTAATCTGGTTTGGCGCCACTGATACCCAAAGTTCCTTTGACTTGGGTGAACTAATTCCATTTTGTAAATCAGTGGTGAAGAACCTTGCTGTCAAATTTGATGGCTATCTGAAATTTGACGCACAGATCAACTCAATGGTTAAATCCTGCTTCTTCCATTTAAGATCAATAGCTAAGGTAAAACCGTTCTTGTCTTCCAATGACCTTGAAAAGATTATCCATGCTTTTATTTTTGTACGATTAGACTATTGTAACTCTCTGTATACTGGTGTAAGTCAAGCATTGTTAAACCGTCTCCAACTTGTTAAAAATGCTGCTGCTAGACTTTTAACTGGTTCCAGAAAAAATGAGCATATAACACCAATTTTAATCTCACTTCACTGGGTGCCGCTGCAATACAGAATTCATCTGAAATTGTTGATTCTGGTTTTCAAAGATCTTCACAATCTAGCTCCGCCTTATTTAACAGATCTTCTACATTTAACTCTTAGATCTCTCAGATCACTCAATCAGATCTTGGACATTCCTAGGACTAGATTAAAGTCAAGCGGCTATCGGGCCTGTGCAGTTGCAGCCCCTAAGCTTCGGAACAACTTGCCTCTCCATCTCAGGCTTGTCCCATCCTTAGGCTTTTTTAAGAAACACATGAATCGCATTTACTGGAAGTGGCGTTTGGGTCTGTAGGCTTATTCTAGCCGGATGCTTATTTCAATGGTTGTGTGTGAGAATGTGTTGTAAGTTGTTTATATGGGTTGTTTATATGCATTGTTTTTGTTTTTACTGTAAAGCACATTGGTCAACTTCACGTTGCGTTTAATTGTGCTATATAAATGAATAAAACTAAAACCTTGACAAGTATTTGCATTTTCATTTTGAGTTAACATTCTTAAAGAATTATGTGTAAATCTTATGTAGCGTCTTGCTAGAAACTTTTGAAGCACATTATGGTTTTAGTTGTGGTTGATGTGTAAACCAAAAATAGGAAAGTCTGTTCAAGCAGTGCTAAGTACAGACCTTATTACTCAAATATTTCTATTCTAAAAGCCTATTAGAAATTCTCAAGGAAACCTATAACAATCGATGTCATGACTCAACGACTCAATAAAATACAGAAAGGATTGTAATCAGTTGGCTATAGAAAATCTTAGCATGAATTTAAAATGTTCATGTAAATAACATGAGAATGACTGAATATTACCTGACCAACAAATATATTTCCCGCCACACTGAGAGTCTCTGTAGATGAGGTTCTCATTGTGACTTGCATGACCCAGGATATCTTTAAACAGGATGATACATCATTAATATGACATGCTGTGAATCTCTCCGAATAAGAATAAGACTCGGCTGAGACACTTATACCTTCATGATAATCCACTGCATTACCCCCAAGTAGTACAGGACAGACATTACACTGCTGAAGAATATGACTATAGGAAGAGCCTGTGAGGAACAAAATAAATAGTAGGAAAGTAAAAATAAAATCATTTCACATTAAGACATTGTCATTACTCACCTGGAAGGCGAATATGTTTTTTGTTAGGTCTCCAAACACAAATGATGAGCCTGCTACTGTGTAGTTCAAAAATGTCTGGAAAACAAAGTTAAAAGAAACGAGAGCATTGGTTATAACATTACCATCATTCTGACTTCATTATAAACATCATAAACTCCTAAAAGTTCAGTTTGCTACTGGCTTATAAAACTTTATAGAAACACAGAAACCCTGTCTTTTCCTTTCTTTATCATAGTTCAAATAATCGTTCATTATTGTTTTGTTTAAATAAGTTACTGCACACTGTAACTTATTAACTTTATTAAAGGTATGTAAAGCCATACCTGTAACAGAGAGAGATAGGAATTGTTTGATAAACAGTGATACCTGAACTTGCTCTCCGAGCCATTCAAAGGTTATTAGACCTGGTTCTGTCCTAATGATAAACAAGCCTATGGCAAACTGTAAACCAAGTCCCCAAAAGACGGTTCTCCATCGGACCTATCACAATTCAACACAAACAACCATTCTGTCAACAGTCACACTTTAAAGTCAAAATTTTAAAACGTGCCTTTAGCTTGGGCACTGATTTGCAACAATTTTTTTAAAACTTCTGTTTTATTGGTGAGAAATGATAGGTGCAACCTCAACGCTCCGATAAGGTTTGCAGGAAATCCAAAGTCTACAAATTGCATTCCAAGATAACAGTGTTCTATAAAGCGAGATTTAACGTGTAATAAATGTGACCGTGTTTATCACTCACCGCAGTTCTGTGTGCAGAGAACAGAAATATGACAATAACAAAGAGGCAGACACCTCCAAAAGAGATGAGCTGTTCTGGCCGCTTTCGTGTGTCGACCGCCAGCCATGCCACCAGCAGTCCCACCACAACTATTACAAACACCCTACAACACAGATATTTTCTCTTAATTATTTGACAATAGCCACTTCCAAACCATTCCGAAAGGAGACTTACCATTTTATCCATCTCATGTGGGATTTAAACCATCTTTGAGCAGGTTTAAAGAATTTCCTTATGCGGTCACCCGTATACTTATTCACTAGTTCCCACGCAATAATGAACACCCCTAGACATGTGAGGACAACCAAAGCAATTGCCCTCTGGAAATTCAAATAACAGGCAGCAATGAAGTATGCCAAATAACCTGCAATTACAAACACAAAAACGTTGTAATGTTTGTTGTTCACTTGGAAAATGAATCACCAGTGTTACTGATTTTTTTATTTTATAACAAATATAATAGCAAAACTGTGAAGATAAAACTACATTACCTGCGGCGAGTATTGCCAAAGCAATGTATTTGATTGTTTTGGAATGCGCTTTGAAGAAGGTCTCTGTGGCTGTGATGGGTATGCCAACCTTTCTGTGGTGAACAAGAAAAATGTAACTGTAGACTATAAGTAAACCTTCATTAATTTCAACTATAATTATGTCATTTCAAAGTAATGTTGTTGACTACCACCAAATAATGTGACAATGAATCATGAATTATATCTGATATAACAGTAAAAGCTTAAACTCTCAACCACACCTTAAGTATGATTTGAAGTCCTTTTTGGAGTCCTTTTCTGACTCTTTATCACCGTCACCCTGGTCATCTGATAATTGATCCTCCTGAGGACCACAAAATATACATTTATAATTTGCACAAAAGAATCTTAACAGAAGAAATTCACAGTCCGACCCACTTTAAACCTACCTTAACAAATCCTGGATTATCTAATCCTCGTTCATTTTCACATGAGACAGTTGTCAACTGTAAATCCCCTTTGTCCGCTGTAAGTAAAGTATCAGTTTAAAGTTTTTCACCAGCTCCAATTCAACTGTTCTACAAAAGTTCTTATCACGTCCCACTTTCATGCAAGCAAACATTAACCAGTACATAGAAACATAACCAACACCCCTCTAATACAATCCATGCCACCTGTTAAAAAATCACTAAAGAATAAAGAGGTACACAAAAGACTTACTCATTGCGATTTCTCTATCAGGACTGCTGGGTCTTGAACCTTGAGCTTGGTATATATAACCTACTCTGGCCATCTAGAAATCTTATCATTAATTAACCACATACTTAAGTGTTTTAACGCTGCTGTCAGTGCTGACTACACTTCGTTGTCATGAAACATCATCTTTTTATCATTTATGACTGTTAAGATCATCCTTATTTCCAAAGGACCAGAGATAGAAATTGTATTTTAAAAAATGCAAAACTTTATAAAACAAGAAATGAGACGTGATGCATGGTCCATGGTTTTATGAGGCAGAATTGAGATTAAGAACTATTATTAAGTGCAGGGTTTCAAAACAACCAGCTCTCACACATTTAGACACAAGATGTCAGTGTTGCTCTCGTTTTAAACTCCATTCCCAGAACATGTTATTCTAACACTAAATAATTTAAACGGGTTGTTGGAAAAAGTAGATGAACAATAACAAATCCAACAGAAATTCAGTAAATAGAAAGTTTACAAAATCTAAAACATGGTGCCTTCGTGTCTAAGAACAAGCTTATCAAATATTACATGTTATTTAGATTCATTAATTTTCTTGCTGGTCTATTATTGGGTATTTGTTGGCAATTTCAATTCATACTGAAATTGTTGACAAAGTATACTAATATAAACAACATGGTTCATTTGTTTGAACAGCGTTACTTGTAAAAATAGTAAATATATAGACTAGTAAATTGTAAGGCTCCATGCACGAGCTGACGGAAAGACGATGCCACACTGGGAACTGAAGGAGACTGGTGATGGTTTATTGCAGGGAGGAACAGGTGAACAGAAGACAGGTAAACAAATCCAAAACAACGTGTAACATCCACAGGTAACTTAATAGCGGTTATACATAATACACCCATAATACACCCATAATACACCCATAATACACCCATAATACACCCATAATACACCCATAATACACCCATAATACACCCATAATACACCCATAATACACCCATAATACACCCATAATACACCCATAATACACCTAGACCTGACAATGAACAGAACAAAACACAAGGAATATAAAGGGTCCAGGGAATGCAGATCAGGTGTGGGTGCAATCATGAGTCTCAGGTGCTGGTGTAATCAAAGATGGCGAGGAACTGGTGCAAAGGATTATGGGGAGTGTAGTCCGTGACTGTTAAAAGTGAGGTGAATAAGAGTCCATGGAGTGAAAACACAGGGAAAGATGGCAGGTAACACAAGGGGGCAGACAGGACCGTTACATAAATATGATAACAATGACGCATTAACAATCACATGATTTCACAGAATGCTTATGATTTACAGAAATGCAAGTGATAGTGGAATGATATTTTATTTGTAAGTTACAAATAAAATATCAGACATTCAGCGTTTGGAATTAATGACTCTCTCTGTGCATCCTCATAAAATTAAATGATGCTTAATTCCTTTTAGGTAAAACAAGATGACACATTCTGGCATCTTAATAGATCTCAATGTGCATCGCTGCATTTTATAGAAGTTTAGATGTGTACGAAATAGATTAAAAGATACTCATGAAGGCACTTTATGTGCTTTGTTCAAACAAGCATCACAATTTAGTCTTTCCCGCACATGTTGTGTGTCTTTTGCACAAATTAGAGAGATCATTTGAGACCATTTCTTTTCTCCAAGACAAAACTGATAAATGAATGATATTTAATGATGAAGCTAAAATAATAACACAAACTAAGATTAAACCTCAATAGAAATACTGTACATTAGAAACAAAAAGGGATTAAAACAGATTAATTCACTTAGTTGATTGTGGCCCGGTTTCACAGACACGGCTTAGTTTAAGACAGGGCTATGCCTTAGTTGAATTAAGATATATATGTTGCATTATAAAAAAGGCCTTTGAAGAATGCATCCTGGTGTTCATCTTGAGACAAAACAATGGCACTAATATATTATAAGATATACTGTATCTGGGCAAGTTATATTCAGATAAGACAAGTCACATGTTCATTTTAGTCTGGGACTAGCTTTAAGGCTTGTCTATGAAACCGGGTCTATTTAAGATAAGTATGAAATAACATAAGGAGACACTGTGTCCATTTACATTTAATGTGTCTGCAGTTTATAAACACAGAGAAGATTATTTGAAGCAGAAAATTAGAATAAATTCAGCAGAACAGCTTTGCTTTGCCTTAATTTGGGCCTTTATTTCACATGAATGCAAGAATGCTTAGAGAGTGTGAAGATCACACTGACTCTAACAGGAAGTACACTATCAAGCAACAGCAACAACAAAATGAGCGGCATCATGGGTTACTGGGTGTGCGGGCAGAATAGGGGAACAGGGGTGTGAGGGTGTTAACCTATACTTTTTATGTTAGTAATAAAGAGTAAATAATAATCATTTTATAAATTTTAAGATAAACTTTTTGGAGGAGCTTGTTCATCTAGTCCTTTCAAGTACAACAACATTGCAGAGTTTTCATTCAATCCTGCTTTTACCTGCAGTATTGAATGAGTCAAATTGATAATTCCAGTGATGACATCATTAATACACATTAATATATTATCAGCACATGTTAACCCTATCCTACTGTAATTATCTATATTGTTTCTTAAGAAAGCTCTGTTTTCTAGGGATACGTTTCCAGTTCCACCCTGTCAAAGTCTGTCTCAGTTTTGCTCTATATCTAATCTAGCAAATCTTTAAGCATATAAAAACCTTACAAATCTCTAAAAATATTCCTTTATGATCATGAAAAATTAACTTGGTGATATATTGTCAGTGCCCACCTTTCAATTGCAAAATTTAATAATTACAAACTTCCATCAAGCTAAACATAAGGAAAATAATGCAATTGTGGAGAATAATATTGAGTAAAATAATAATGTTCTGCAACACCAGCCAAAATTAAAAGATACAAGGCGTACAGATTAGACATAGGCCTAAATAACTGAGCAATGTATTTGTCAGCTATGTTTTTGATCAGGCACAATCATAGAAGCCTACTGTCTGTCTGTTTTTGTCAGATTTCTTCAGAAAAGAAACTTGGATTTTCCAGAGTGCAGCATGTTTCCCAACCCTGGTCCTTGGGGCACACCTTCCAGAATGTTTCAGAATTCAACTCATCAATCAGGTGTTTCATATAGGGAGAGAACTAAAACATTCTGGAAGGTGTGCCCCGAGGACCAGGGTTGGGAAACACTTGTTTTAAAAGTATATTTTTATCACTTTTATTCGGATTATTCAAAGATGTGTCTGCTAAAATGTTGTGACACTCCAAACAAACTCGCCATCGCACCTAAACTGTCCAAAAATGCTGTCTAGATAGGCAGCTGGGTAGAATTTGACACAGCCTCCGCCAAGCTTGAGCGGGGTCCTCGTTTACACAGGAAGAGGAGAGCTGTTAGCTAGCATTCGTCGGACAACTGTAAACAACTCACTTTTATGAACCTCACAAACCAAAAACACTTTCCGCTTGCTTAATTAACCATTTGCATGACGCTTAAAAGTTATTTTAAAAGCGTGCTTGACTGTACACGTCTGTACTGGTGTATGATAACGGCACGTTATTTACAAAGCTGGTGTGCACGCAGCTAGTCAAGCGCGCACTCGATAGCTAAAGCTTCTGTCAGTATTCTTTTGCTTTGAGTTCTGCATGAAGATCTAGTTTAAAAAAAATGAAAGCGGACCGATATGTCTGACTGTGTGTTACGGAGTGTAACAGCATGTATCTGACCGCCAAACAATGTTTTAACGGGTTTGTAAGCTTGTCGAGGGATTGTGTTCGTAGTTAGCATATAAGCTAAAACTAGCTTTGTACATCCTCGTACAAAAAGCTTAAACTCTACAAATGCATTTCATAAGTAATGCATGTAAAATATGCAGATGTTAAATACGATTCAATGTACAGGATATTAAAATAATCTATGTATGGTTGACAGGCTAGTTAACTAACGTTTGATTGGAAGATAGACTTGACTTGGTGAAGAAAGTCATTTGAAGTTGTGTTAAAAAGAGTATAATTATGGTGAAATGCTTATTGGAAAGGAATTAAAGCTTCCCTAAACATGCCTGCAAGTGTTTGAGTTGGCTGGACTGGTACTATGGAAGGTCCTGGAAGTTTACTACAGGTGAAGATGCACAGCAGTAAACATGATGGACCCCTAACACCCAGCAAGTGCTGAGATGAATTCACCAAATGGTAATAACAAAAACCTTTATTTAGCGTTTTAGGTGTTTTTGCAGCAGGGTATGCTTTTGAATGTGAAATTGGTGGTGGGTCTTAGAGTGTTGGTGGCTTTGTTTTGTTTATTGTCCTAATAGGATACAGTGTATGTTTATTGTTACTTCATGTTAAATAAGACATTTGCTTATTTGTGGTTAATGACATAAAACACTCATACATGAATAGCATAGTAACAAAGTCACATCATGTTTGTTGTATGTAATTACATTTATGTTTGTTTGATTATATTTTTTGTTTCAGGTTGTGAAAGTGCTCAATCATGGGTGATATGAAGACCCCTGATTTTGATGATCTCCTGGCAGCCTTTGACATCCCGGATGCGACTAGTCTGGATGCCAAAGAGGCCATACAGGAGAATCATGATGAGGGAGAGGAACACCTGAAGCACTCAGAGATGTGTATCGATGCCACGGCTTTGATCCCTCACCCGGCTTTGACTCCAACAGATGCCCCTGCTGTCAGTGTTATAGTAAAGAACACCAGCCGTCAGGACTCCTATGAACATCTTGTGGAGAAAGAGGGCTCACATTTGGGACACCTATTACAAAATGGATTCAAGATGTCTGCAAGCTCACTGGAGACGCATCATATTGAAACACATTCCGTTAATTTTCCAAAGCTGGAAACCAGTAATCTCAATGGGGAATGTCCAACACATTCCTTGGAAAAGAATCCTGTACTCTACAAGACTGAGAAAAGTCCTACTATGTCAAGGTCAATTCCTCAGTTTAGCCCTATATCTAGTCCAGAGTCTGAAGACATTCAGAGCAATGGAATTGATGACTGTCCAAAATGTGCGGAGACCTCATACTTCCCATCTGATTCACTCTTCGCATCTTCAGCTTTTCCTGTCTTAGACAATCATGGAAAATTACAAGCCTGCAGTCTGACATACAGGTGCAATGAGAACAATCCTGGTTCTAAAAGTACAGATGATCTCGGATATGATGACTCATCTTTTAAAGAACATAACTTGGCGTGTTACAATAAAGATTCAGAAAAAGATAAAAGTTTTGATTCCGTCCCTAAGAAAAACAACATTGAAGAGCTTGAAGCAAATGAATATTCAAACATTTTTTCCCCCGGCACATGTGTCAAAACTCAGACCTCCAGGTTGTCTTCGTGTCTCGATGCATTAGCGGCCCTGAATGCTAAAAAGGATCCAGGTGAGCAAGCAAATTCAAGGGACTTTCCGGTAACGCCAAAAGAGATGGTGAAAATTTGTCCAAAAATTCCCATATCGCCAAAGAGCCCTAGAAGTCCTCTCGATGTGGTGAAACGTTTCGCCAGACAGCCTGACAGCCCCATGAGCATATGCAGTGATAGCAGTGGTAAAGCGTCTCCAGCTGTTGCTACAGGCTCACCTCCAGCCATACCGAGAGTTCGAATAAAGACAATCAAAACCTCATCTGGAGAAATCAAACGGACTGTCACGAGCATATTGCCAGACTCTGAAACTGAAGATCTCCTGTCGCCCTTCGGATCATCTCCATCTCAGTCCTCAGTTGAAGATGCCTTCTCCAAAATAATGCATGTGTATCGTTCGAACGATATCATTTCTGAAGACGTTTTTGGGGACGGAAAGCAGGAAGCTTCAAAGACAGCTTTACTAGGGAGCGTAAAATCGGTGAGGAGTGCAAAGAAACCTCGTCCCCAAAATAATGATCATGTCCTAAAGACACCACAAGGGAATAAGCAAAAGAGGTCTCCTCAAACAGGTTTGTCGGCTAATACAAATTACCTTCCAAAGGCGTTACACTTAGCCAACCTAAATCTAGTCCCACACAGCGTAGCCGCCTCGGTTACAGCAAGATCTTCCACTAACAGACAGGACCGCTCTCACTTATCATCTTCAGTGGTGTGTAGTTCTGTACCCTTAGTGCACCAAGTCAAAAAAGTCTCCCCGAACACACGGGCTGTCACCCCGAATACTGCAGCTGGAACTTTAAACAGACTGTTAAATTACTCGAACCCCGTGCCAACGTATGTTCCCGACCTAAGTCCACCACCAGGCAGCAACATCAAGCTCCCACCACAAGGCTATTGCTGCCTAGAATGCGGAGACGCATTCGGGCTCGAAAAGAGTCTAGCGTACCATTATGGACGAAGGAGCGTGCATATCGAAGTAGCATGTACCCACTGCTCTAAAACCTTGGTGTTTTTCAACAAATGCGCTCTTCTGGCACATGCGCGAGATCACAAGAACAAAGGCATGGTGATGCAGTGCACTCAGTTGTTTATGAAGCCCATTGCTGTCGACCAGATGTTGGTGCCCACCAAGACCGTGCAGTCTGTAAATCAGATACCTTGTGAGAACAACACAACAGAGTTATCCAAAATCCAAGCAGTCTTGCCTCTTTATCATGACAGAGTTATCAGGAATGGGTTCAAATGCTCGGATTGCAATAAACAAATGTCAGACTCCACAGCACTTGCAGGTCACTATCAGAGAATGTCAGTGGAGTCTGAAAGTCTGGTGAGTAAAGTGCTTTGTAGTGTTTCTTTTATTTTTATCTTCTTATTTGCTCATACGTTCATGTTCTGTGTTTATGTTTTCTCTCTTCCAATGCAGGTGTGCAAGGTTTGCTCAATGTTGCTACCAAACAAATGCAGCTACAGGGCCCATCAACGCATTCACACTCATAAATCTCCATATTGTTGCCCCGAGTGTGGAGCACTCAGTCGTTCTGCGGACATCCAAAAGCATGTGAAGGAGAACTGTCTCCACTATGCCCGCCAAATCAGTTACTCGTAAGTAACTTGGACCTCTGATGCAATAAACTGTAGCTTCAAAACCCACAAATGTCATTTGTGTTGGTTTTCACTTGCGAAATTTCTTTCAGGTGTGTGCATTGTGAAATGCTTTTCACGTCACTGTCCCTCTTGAAGAGTCACATTGAGGACAAACATTGTGAGGTCTTCTATAAATGTACTAAATGTCCTGTAGCCTTTAAATCTACTGATGGCTGCCTGATGCATGTGAAAACCAAGCATGGCGCCGATGAATCTAGCCATCAGTAAGTGCATTCCTCTTACTTTTAATGCAGGCATTGTAAATGTTTTGAGAGTGATTCCTGGTGTTTTCTGTGCAGGGTGGTCTACAAGTGTTCCTGTAAAACTGTCTTTAAGAAAAAACTGTTGTTGTATCAGCATTTCCATCATCGTGTTTGTGTGTTCAAGTGTCCAGAGTGCACTTCGTTTTTCCAAGAGAAACTACTTTTGGTGCAGCATTTCAAGGTTTGTAGCTTCTTTTATTGCTGTTTGTCATTGAAGTGTCTTAACGGTCACATCCAGAGTGATTGGAATCATTGCACATGTCGGTGTGTCACACTTAAGTTGTAGTTTTCAGTTTATTACATTATTTGGTTGTGAAGACAGCAAAGCACTGGAGGTTGCGAAAGGTTCTCTGTCAGATTGGCAAGTCTTGGTCCTAGGCATCAGCATAGCCTAGATGTAGGTGGATCCAATGACTGTCTTGTATGCTTGGGCAAGTGTTTTGGGCATTGATAGGGTGTCCATGCTGTGACAAAAAGACCAGACAAGTGAGTGGTAGTAGTCAAGATGACAGTCTGTTGATCTGTGAGTTGCAAAGGGTGTAAGTAACACGTTGTTCAGTGTGTCACCAAGGTTCTTGGCGAGATGTGGACGAGATGCTTAAAATGATGAAAGTTGTCTGATCTATTGAAGTCTTGGCAAGAGTGTCTTTTGGCTGGGATGAACTGCAGATGATGCCTGGTTATCCAGGCTGAAGTACTCACCAGATATGCAGTGATTTGTGAGGGTACAAGTTGTCAAAGAGTGGAAAGAGAGAATTTCAGTAAGTTCTGAAAATTGTTGGGACTCAAGATGAAGAGAACTCTGTCTATGGCATAGCTTAAAGACAAACTAGTCATTCAAGTGTGGGACCTGTATAATTACCTCAGAGCCCGCCTTCAGTCAACATGCAAACAAACCTAGCCTGGTAAGACAATAGACAGCTGATGATGACACTTTAAAATAACACAGTTTGCTTTGTTAGTTCACAGTACTCGTAACTCATAACCAATGAAAATCATACTTGTAATTAATAACAATTTCCAACAACAGAACCTAAAGCACAAGCTACTGCTATAAGGCATGATGTGATCCAAAAAATATGATCTAGGTTTTGTTAATTTGCACCTTTAGAATCATTTACATACTGACATAAATTGTCTCTCTGTGTCTGCAGAGTGTTCATGTTGGGGTTTTCAGAGGTGAAGCAGAAAAATGCCAGACAGAGACATCATCTCTCTTTGACACAGTGTCTCCTCAAAACTTTAAACCAAGAGTAACCAAACCTGCTAGTGATGCCAGCATGAAAGTTCGAGAGAGCCCTTCTGCACGGAAATCAAGTGGCGGACTTAGTATGAAGAACGCTGGGTGGACTTGTGGAGAATGCCTCCTGTGGGTCCCAGACAGAGAGACCTACATCAGTCATATGAAGAGCAGCCATGGAAGGGTGAGGCTCCATCCTTTCAGTCTAACTTAAGGAAACAAGTGTATTACTTAGACCAGAAGTTATCAAACCTTAAACCGTTCTCAAACCAGGGGGTTTTCTTAGTTACGATAGCAATTTATATTGCTCTAGTTTGTTTTCTGAAATCATTCCTAATTAAACATGCATTTGTTTTGCAGTCTCTAAAGAAACATCCATGTCGATTGTGCGTAAGGTCTTTCAATTCGTCCTTGAGTCTTAGACGACACATTCGCAGTGACCATGATGGGAAAAAGAAAGTTTACACATGCTGGTAAAGTTACCGCTTCACTACAAATGTGCATATCGTCGCTGTCCTTCCAAAACCTTGGATGTCCAAATTGACTGTTTTTCAGGAAAAGGAAAAACACAGTACTTTTTTTTTCCAAAATATTTTTATTGGAAAAAAATACAATGCACTACTTCTATCACAGACACAATTCACCCTTTTTTTTTTTTTTAGCATATATGCACATGTACACGGACACATATACACACATAAAAACATAAAAAAAACTTATAAGAATATAGGAGAAAATAATTAAATTAAATCACAGAGTACCGTGTAATAAACCAAGAACACCACCCCACCCATGTCCCCACTCAGCTCACCGCGACCAACACACATTTTACTGGTTATTTATGCAATAACAAATTACAAAAGGCACACCAGTTATTGGCACACATTCATATGGGTATTACCTCTAAATTAGTGAAATAGGTAATAAAGGGTTGCCATTTGTGGAAAAATTTGACTGTACATCCTCTCAACGTGTATTTAATTTTCTCAAGTTTTTAAAAATACATGATGTCTTTAAGCCACCGGGAGATAGGAGGGTATTTAGCAGATTTCCAATGTAACAATAAGGAGCGTCTTGCTAGTAAGGATGTGAAAGGTATAATGTCCTTTTGTGTAGGGTTAAGTGCAAGTGAGGGGTCAGGAATCCCAAATATAGCAATCAGAGGGGAAGGTTGGAGATTTACCCCAAGAACAGAGGACATAATAGTAAAATAACCCGCCCAGAAACCTTTCAAATCAGGACAATGAAAGAACATGTGGCTAAGGTGACAAGGAGAGCCATGGCATTTATCACATTTGTCTTCCACTTCTGGATACAGTTCAGATAGTCTAAACTTAGAGAAATGTATCCTATATAAGACCTTAAATGGAATAAGACTAAGACGAGCACAAGAAGAGGTAGATTGTATCCTCTCTATGGCCTGTTCCCAAGACTCCTCATGTATTTCTATTCCCAGTTCCCTTTCCCATAAACACTTATGTTTAGCATTTGAGTAGTCGCTAAAAGCTAAGATAATGTCATACAGCTTTGAAATGATTCCTCTGTGATGAGGGACAAATGAGAACATGGTTTCCCACCGCTGTTCTGGAGGGAAAGAAGGGAAAGAAGGGAAGCACTTAGCCACAAAATTGCGAGTTTGAAAAAAGCTAAACAGATGAGTAACGGGGAGTTCATAGCGAGATGACAAATTGCCAAAACTATCAAAGACACCATCTACATATAAATCTCTGAGTCGTGTAATACCCTTGTCATACCACAGTGAGAATGTCGAGTCCGAAAGTGATGGAGGAAATAGATGGTTGTTATTCATAGGACCCAAGGAAGATGCAGCTACAAATTTAAAGTGTTGTCTAAATTGATACCAGATTTTAAGTGTGTTAAGAACCACTTGATTATCAGTATATAGAGAAGGTTTTGTAGGTAAAGAGGAATAAAGTAGAGCAGGTATAGAAGATCCCCTACAGGATGATAGTTCCAATTTACACCAAGAGGATCCAGGGGATTTTAACCAATAGCAAAGTTTATGGATGTGAGCCGCCCAATAGTAAGTTAAAAAACTAGGTAATGCAAGTCCTCCACTTAGTCTGCATTTCTGCAGTAAAGTTTTACGAATCCTAGGTGGTTTCCCACCCCAAATAAAAGAACAAATTATCTTATCAAGTGAGCAAAAAAATGTTTTGGCAGAAAGAGAGGGATTGTCTGGAATAAAAATAGAAATTTTGGTAAAATATTCATTTTGACAACATTGATCTTGCCGATTAATGAAAAGGGGAGGTTACCCCATCTTTGAATATTGGATGTAGTCTTTAAGATAAGGGGAGTGAAATTAGCAGATGTAAGGCTAGATAAAGAACGAGTCACGTTAATCCCTAGGTATTTAAACCCTGAAGGACTAAATTGAAAAGGCAAATCTGACTGTTGCATATGACATGCTACAGTATTAATGGGAAAACACTCACTTTTCACCAAATTTAATTTATAACCTGAGAAGGAGCTGAAGTTCTCCAGAATACCCAAAACAGCAGGGATAGAAAGTGTAGGATCAGTTATATACAATAACAAATCATCCGCATACAGCGATAATTTATATTCAATTCCATTACGGGTGATTCCTTTAACTAAAAAAAAAAAACACAGTACTTTTTAAATGATTAAATACTGTGTTGTCAAGTTGAAAAGCACTTTTTAATACTTTTTATTAATTAGATATTAGCAAAACCCAGTGACAAACAAAGTGTGACTAATAATAATGAAACATAAAAAATATGGAGATGCGAGGTTTCAGAAGGACTGCAGCGAATCAGCGATATTTAATGTTAAATAGGTTTTTTTTTTTAGTGTTCTTACTTGATATTGTATATTTCCTTGTCAATCCTAAAGGTACTGCACAAATGAGAACGTAACTTTTACTAAACCCTCTATGCTGAAGAATCACATCACCTTGATGCATGGAATCAAGAACCCAGATTTTAGCCAGATGACAAAGTTGGCATCTCAGGAGGTGGGGAATCCCACAAGTGAGGTAATCATAAAATACTCATTTGGTCTTTTAGAGAATTACAAAGTACATTTCAAGACTTCCCTATTTTTAAGGTTGTGTGAAGGAACTGTATTTTTGAATGACTAAACGCAGCTTCTTCTATCTTTTTCAGAGGCCTAAAAGAAGAGCAGAGGAGGCGAATGAGAAGACCGGAGAAAATGGAACGTCATGTGTCTCTCTTGCCAAGCGTCTTAAGCCACTTTATCGCTGTGCCAAATGTGGCTTTACCTCTGAAGTCCAAGCCCAGTTTCAGGAGCACATACCTCAACACAGAACCGACAGTGACACACCCCAGTGCCAGCACTGCGGCCTTTGTTTCACATCTCAGCTAGCACTCAGCAGGCACCTCTTCATTGTGCATAAGGTCAAAGAACCAGACTTCGAAGATGAGACATCAAATCAAGGAGGGGTAAACTCAGCTGACTTGGGAGATGAAAGAAAACCTGTACCTCTTTTGCCAAAAACGACTGGTCTGTCCACAGTTGGAGAGCAGTGTGAACTATACAGTGAGACCGTGGCCCGTGAGTCCATAGACAGTGCTTGTGGCAAAACACAGACATCAGAAACAAGTGAATTCGCTGAGAAAGAACAGGCCTGAACAATGGAAAGCTGCTAATCAATGTCATTGCAAACAGATTATGGCTAAACATGCCGTCTTACTGAATATGCAGCTAATAAATTTGGTACTGCAAACATGTTGCCTTACAGTAAAATACTATATCTCAAGTCGCTTATATCAATGAAATAATGTTTCATAAGACTCCGAATATCTTTGAATTAACCAAAAACTGATGAATTCATGCAATTAATCGTCACTTTTTAATTATTGTGTATTACTTCAATCTATGTCTTATGTATGTGGTTAATCATAATTTATTTTCATATGATTTCAAAAGCATCATGTCAATGCGTTGCAGTGTTTCTCTACAGAACAAATGTATGTCTTTGTTCATGTACTACAACAAATCTACCATGAAATGTTATCGATTTACATATTCTAGCCATGTAATACTTTGGCTGTTTTCAGGGTCACCAAATATGTCAACAGGGGAATTGCTGATGAGTTTAGTACTTTTGTGGTCAGTCTTTGGTGGTGCTTGTGTTATGCTGGTCTTGAAGGAAAGGCATGTCTGATGATGAATATTGTTAGGTGGTGTGTGTATCGCAAAGCTAGATATCTGTAACAGTATTGCTATGATGGAGATTGCTTTTATTCTAAAAGGTATTCACTTAAACCCAGGTATCTGCACTCAGAGAAGATATATTTTCATATTCATTCCATGTAGATGACTAGTTTCAGTTAAGTTTATATTCAATGAGCCATTATTACAATCAAAATTAGCACTTTTGTAAACGATTATATGGAGAAAAATGATATTCATTATTTACATATTCTCATATTAAAGACATAAGAGACTCAAATTTACAGTGTTATTAGCAGAGGTTTGATGTTTTGGAGGCCTTCAACAATGTAAAATACAAAGATTATTATTTCTGTCACTATTTTGTTCGTTAATGTTTCAGATTAAATCTTTATGTCCAAGACATTACAATCAGTCTTGAAAATTATTTTTTAATTTAGTATGAAGACACGAGGCGTTAGTACCAATAACTGCACAATTTACACATCGCTGGTTGTTTGTAAACCGGAGGTACTAGACCGATCGGCATCTGACATCAAACTACCGCGAGAGCGATTCGAATTCTTTAGCTCTCGCGGTTCTTTGACATACGCCGTTTGGTCTGCACAGCGCCACATAGAACTTTTTTTTTCAAATTTTGTATTGGACTGTTGATGTAAGCCTAAGCACACCATTTAATAAACTTAGCCAAGTATACAACCTGGGTTTACACAGCTATTTTACTATTATATAGTATATAATTATACTATTAGGCCTATATAGTATATAATTACATAGTCTTTCTATTGAAATACTTTATCTATTGACACTCCTACGTTATTTAAAATATTGATATAATATCAAATTCCTAGTAGATGCAAATTCTTTACCGATTAACAATGCAACTACACATGCACTTTTTTGCAGTATTTTCCTACGATTCATTTTATTTTGTCAAAATGCATTGACAACAGCCAACGCTTATCACATTGTAATCGATCCATAATATGGTTTTTAATGTTCTTGTTGTGTGCCGAGGCATATATACACTCAATATTTACTAGAATTTTTTTGAAACTACAATTTTCCTACCGCAGTTCATTTTCAAGCGGAAGTAGCATAAGCGGAAACCAGTTGCCGTGTATCCGCTAACCAGCAGCAGTGGTGGCGGAACATTGCAACTAAATTTCTTGGTATAATTTGTATTATAGACTGTTGTTATATACAGTTAACTACAGGCACAAGATGTTATCCTTAGATTTCCTCGATGATGTCCGGCGAATGAATAAGCGTCAGGTGCGTATTTATTTATGCAGCTAGCTTAGCACTTGATTTGCATTGCTTTCTGGAACTACACGTCAGCCTGAATGATTGACAGCTGTTTTAACGTTCTTACATATTTATTACTGCTATTTAGTGATGGTTTAACAAACATAATGTTGTTTGAATCTGGAGTGATGTATTTTTGAGTACGTAGAGAAATAAAACAAACCAGGAAATCGGCTTTTCAAATAGCTGCTATTCTCTTAACGGTTTAATTTATAGATAACAGTGCCTTATACTTAGTTACACTTACATCTACTTCAGCCATTCTTGTTTTTATTATCAGTTTATACTTTCGTATGTATGATTAAAGTTAATTAATTTTGATAATAGTGCAAACGTAACACTAAAGCTTGCTGATGTTGAGTGCGTTATTTTCGTGTTTTCCAGCTTTACTATCAGGTGCTGAATTTTGGAATGATTGTATCTTCAGCCTTGATGATCTGGAAAGGCTTAATGGTTGTAACTGGAAGTGAGAGCCCAATTGTGGTTGTTCTCAGGTAAGGCAACCAGTACAGTGCCTGCTGTTCACTTTCAAATCAGAGGATTTTTGATGTTTAAAACCCAGCATGCACCTTTTGGAAAAAAGAAAGTCCATGTTGTTTGGTAGAATTCAAAATATTAAAACTTATAAAAAAAATATTTCCAATGTTATATTTTTAGTGGAAGCATGGAACCTGCATTTTTCAGAGGAGACCTTCTCTTCCTCACAAATCGTGTTGAAGACCCAATCAGAGTGGGAGAAATTGTTGTGTTCAGGATTGAGGGAAGAGAAATTCCCATTGTACACAGAGTCCTAAAAATTCATGAGAAGTAAGTATATGTGCAAGATCACAGGTTCAGTGTACGTGAAACATGTTTTTGAAGTACATATTCACCAAAAAGAATTTTAGCAAGGCTTACACATGCAAAAACAGCAAGTAATAAGGGCAGTTTTTGGGTGAAAAAATGTGGTGTACTTTGTTCTAGAAAAAAAGAATAACGAAGTCCCTATGATCCCAGTTTAATTCACGACATGAGAATTTTAGATTGTCAGGGTAGGAGCAGCATGTACTAAGCTATATTAGTAAGTCAAGTTGTACTGTTTTATGATTGTCTGGTCTTTACCTGATGTCTTTGTTCAGTCTAATAACCTTGATGCCTTTTGATTTCAGAGAAAATGGCGACATCAAGTTCTTGACAAAAGGTGACAATAATGCTGTGGATGATAGAGGCCTTTACAAGCAGGGGCAGCATTGGCTGGAGAAGAAAGATGTAGTGGGCAGAGCAAGAGGGTAAGTTTTAGAAGAGTCTTAATATTGTCTGTGATTAACCAAATTAGTAAAACGGTAAGGAAACAGAAATTTAGAGCTCTTATAAGAATGTTAACCAGGATCCTTTAGTGTTTTCTAATAATTTTCCAGAGTAGAATCTTTAGGTGTAGTTTCACAAACAAACTTTATATTTTTAAAGATGAAAATATTGAAGTTCTGTGATTCTGTGTCATGTCATGTGATTTCATGCAATGGGCCCTAACCACTTTCTCTACGGCAGGTTTGTGCCTTACATCGGAATTGTCACAATTTTGATGAATGACTATCCCAAATTTAAGGTATGCAATGCACTGATGTCAGTGTAAGTGTTTATGTTTAATTGATGAGTGAATCAAAGACTTAAAACTTTTGTTTTTTCCTTCCATGACAGTATGCTGTATTGTGTATGCTTGGGCTGTTTGTTCTGGTACATAGAGAATGACGACGTTCAAGAGCAATTGTATCCGACAAACCATGGAAAATATCCGTCTGGTGACCAGTTTTTATGGTGTTTTGTGTGTGTTGGAAAATCTTGCACTTGCTTTTTGAGACAAAGGTCAAGTTATATTTTTTTCCGCTTAACAGTGCAAACATGAGGTACACAAAAACTACAAACTAGGCATTTATATTTGTCAACTTTTCATGTCATATAAATTAAAATTTGTTTGATCTTGTTTTACACACTGATGTAATTGCACCATATGTTGAAAATTGTCTAACTTCTAAACTTTGTCTAAGGTCAAAATTTTGTATGGAATAAAAATGTTGAGCCAAATTTAAAACTATCATTTTGGGTATGATATGAAGCCAAAGACATTTTTCTTTTGGTAATATGCAATAATTTAGCAGATCGTTTGTCAATGAACATATATTTAATGATAACTATCAATTTTTTAAAATCTTATTTACAAGCCATCACTAAATGGGCAGACTCTTTTATCCAAAGCGACTTGCATTGCATTCTATTATATATTTGTGTCTGAGTATGTGCAATCCCTGGGATCGAACTCATGATGTAAGAAGGAACTTGTTATTTGACAGAAAGGTTTTTAGAAGAACCAAAAATGGTTCCTTTGTGAAACTAATTTGAGGCCAAATCAGCTATTAAACTGTCTCATTCAAAGACCATTACTATCTATTCGCTGTGGTTATATGCGTTCAATGACAAAAACGATGACCTCAGAGACGTGTGTGCTATCCCACCCCACTTTGGGCGTATAAATACAGACCGAATGCTGTGAAACAGTGAAAGAAGAGCTGTCACAAGCTGCTGAATCTCAACGGAGAAACCCACTTTAACCTACTGAACACGAGATGGCTGTAAGAACCGGAGGTGGACCATGCAAATATAGATTATTATTTGTCTTCATAATGCTTTCAAATGTATCCTTGAGTACATCAGTCAGTCTCGATTTAACGGAGTTGCGAAATAAAGTTTCGAAAATTAAAGTCCATCCACGAGGGAATCTCTGGGCGACAGGTATGTGCTTCGTTTTAGATAGTATATTGTAAATAAAACGAGTAACCAAATGTATGTTTGGTTTGAATATAACTTCAGATATATGCGAATATATTGGACTGCAACTGCATTTAACTATTTTTATGTGAATTCATGTTCCAACAAAATTTCTGTCTTCTAGGTCATTTCATGGGCAAGAAGAGTATTTCAAACAGCCAGTTACAAGACACTTCATTATCCTCAGAGTCTAAGAGGACTATTGAGCAGTCAGTGAGTTCAGATGGAGAAACAGAGGAGTTGAGGGAGCTGATCACTCAGGAGGTGCTGAAAGTCGCTCTTCAGGCTGAACTTCAGGATCGAAAAGGGACGCAAGATGCTTACAATCAGGTGGTTAGCTACACATTTTAAAAGAAAATGTACACAGTTATTGAAGATTTTTATAGCCTAACCTAAGAGAAAATGTACATTATTGCTTTATCCTTCTCTTATACATTTTTATTTCATTTGTTTCAGGATTCGGACTTCCTGATAAAGCTTTTGAAAAACTACACTGCGAAGAGGAACCTTATAAACTAGCGAATACACTGTACAAAATCTAATCTGTACAAAGTACGAAAACCTCATTTGAGGATATTTAACCATAACCTGCTTTTCTTATTTATGCCTAATATGTATTTTGTAAATAAATGAATGTGTAAAGATGAAACATATTTTAAGAAAATAAATACGAACGATTAGTCTCATCATCATCAAGTGTATTAATGTCGGCAAAAAACTTACACATTTACAGTAATGTTGTACCTGAGGCCTTTGTTGCAGCTATGCAGACAAGAAAAACAACATAAGCATCACAACTAAATTACTAATGGCCTAAAGTTCCTATATTGAGAGTAGTTTGCCTTCAGGTCTTCACATGTAGAAACGTAATTGTCTTTAAAAAGTAGCCTACATTTGCTTTTTACAAAACAACAGGCTTATGAGTTTCAATACAAACAGTTTTTACTTAATATTGCGATCAAGTACCGAATTGCGTAATTTCGGTGTTTTAGAGACTCGAGGTTAATATATTACGAAGTAATGAGAAGAGGCTTGACGAGAAATGACTGAAGTATAAACAAACGAATAAATATATGTAGGCTACAGATAGATGAATAAACAAATGTTGAAATACAAAACTAGCACAAATAAAAACGTATGTATGAATATAGGCATAGATTTAAGCCAATGCAGAGCCTATGCCAAGAGCGTTGATTATTTCTCATGACCACAATATGTATTATTTCTGAATTTATCTGTTGATTTGTTTATTTATCGACATAATTTTTTCGTCTTCCAAACGCGTTCTAGAAGAATTGAATATATTTTTATTACCAAAATAGATGTAACGTTATGGTGTTTTATCGCTCACATATAGAGGGCAGCAGTGAACTAACCATACCTGGAAACAACATCCACGCGAAGAACTTCCCCATGCATCGCTTCAGAAAAGCATGAATCTCTTCGAGTCATCCAAATTTTTGCTGTAAAATGCCTTTAGTTGTGTTGTGTGGATACCCGTGCAGTGGTAAAACCCGGCGAGCTCATGAGCTGAGAGATTATTTGACGCAAAATACAGAGAGAAAGGTTCATGTTGTCGGAGATGAGATTCAAGGAATTGATAAGAACTCTGTATATTCAGGTGAGAATCTTGATGCCAAATGTGTAGATGTTTGGACCACCTGAGAAACACAATACTGCACATATATAATAGAAATCGGGACAATATAATCTAACAGCACTCCTCATGTGATATTGTTGGCATGTCCTGCTGTAACTGACTGAGTATGATGTTTGTTTGTTGATGAGTCCAGACTCACAGAAAGAGAAGAATCTGAGAGGTGCACTGCGAGCTGAAGTTGAGAGGTGAATGTTAATGTGCCTCATACGTCAAACATAAATGGAAATGTTATGTTTGGACTTTTTTTGAAAGAAAGATTCTTTATGTAAAATGACAGTGGATCACAAATTATAGAAATGTATAAATGGTGTTGGACACCTTTTGGTTTATACTCGATGGATTAAAGTGTAAGTGTTGCACATGAATAATAAAATCACCAGCTCTTCAATAAACAGACAGTGTGTGTTCAATCTTATCGTAATATATTCAAAATCAAATACAACTGTAAGGATTATATGCAAATAAAATATTATCAGATTGCAAGTTCTGGTTAAAACGTAAAGATCAACATATCTGTTTTTTAATTATTACACCCATATTAAATAGAACTCTTAATTTTGAAACAATGAACTGCTTTGAATAGATTTAAATAATTTCTTTATGTACTTCTCTTTTTGTATACAGGAAAGTCAATAGAGATGATGTTGTGATTCTTGATTCCTTGAATTACATTAAAGGTAAATTGTTTTAGAATTATTGTCTTGTCGTCACAGTCCCTCCAAAGTCCAAATTCGCTGTTTTTCAGGAAATGTAAAAAACACTGTACTTCTTAAATGATTAAATACTGTGTTGTCAAAGTTGACAAGTGCTTTTTAATACTTTTTATTGGTTAGCTATTTGCAAAACACGGAGACAAACATAAAGGGCCATTAATAATAATGATTTATAGCAAAACAAAATAAAAATCATGAAATATGGAAAAATATGTCTTTGATTTATAAATGCCGCTTCATAAAAGAAAATGCACAAATACCTTTAGTGTGTTTTTGGTCCATAAAACAATGTGTGGATGAGTTAAACCCATTTCTGTGTTTTCAACATTGCTTGCACCTGACCAGGACAAGTAAAATATCAGATTTTGCTCTGACCAGCTGGTGTTACATAAGGCACAATTTAAGTCAGGGAAGTATAATTAGTGTCATTTAACTATAATTGTTTTTCATTTCTAGGATACAGATATGAGCTGTTTTGTCTTATCAAACATACACAGACGCCACATTGCTTGGTATGTAATCTCTTCTCAAACACAGACTTTGTTTACTTAATAGTATGAAGGACCCATAAATCTCCAACTCCTACAGGTGTACTGTTTAACATCAGCTGAGGTGAGCTCAGAATGCAATAAAGCCAGAGAGGCTGATTCTCAGTACACTCAGGAAATGTGAGTGTTTAACATTTTTCTCAATATTGTCTATTAATATGTTAAGTAAGGGATAATGTACAGGCAGCCGGTTGTTATCGCAGAAATAATCCCCGACAGTGTTCGCGTCGGGTCTTGTATCACACTGAAGGGGCTTATTTCGGCTACTTGCCACATGAGAAAAAAACTGGACATAAATGTGAATTTGAAATATTTTATTAGCTCATTTTTACCGAATGCAGACCTTCCGCGAGGAAAAGCCATTTAGTTTCGGTTTTAAAGTAAGAAACGACGTTCAAACGTCACGAACGGGCAAATTGGTTTAATCATTTGTAAATATAATGTCATATATGTTATTAAAAGACCTCTTTATAATTCATTTTTGTGTAATATTAAACTGCCCCTCTCAAAATGATTTGCAGCATCTGGGTTACAGGGTGTTATTAATTTTGAGCGGTTGTTATTTGAAAATAACAACCCTTGGAATGTCGCGACTGGCCAATCAGAATCAAGCATTCAAATGAGCCGTGTAATAATAATAATTAACGTATACATTTTTATTATTATAATAAATATAATAAAGGATAACTACTGTTTTTAATTTAGCAATATTAATGACATTCCCCTATTGTAAAATGTATGTTTTCATAAGTGTTTCATAAAATCATAAAAGTTTTTTTTTTTCACTTAAATATCATCATTAATTATCATTTCATGTCTTTGAAACAATAGTCTTGATGGACTTGTACTGAGATTTGAAGCCCCTGATTCAAGGAACAGATGGGATAGTCCACTGTTTACTATTCAGAAAGAGGACGCACTTCCATTTGAAGCCATCTGTGATGCTCTTTTCAAAAGAAAAGCACCACCACCTAATCAGTCCACGCAAAGTGTAAGAACACTACTTATAATGCATAACGCATGAGTATGTAGCTACTTTATATACTTGTGGAATTTCTGTTTTTTTATTTATTTATTTATTTGTGATGCAGCAACCTCTCTCATCCACCAATTTTCTGTACGAGTTGGACAAAGTTACACAAGACATCCTTATGGTACAATTTCAATTTTATGCAAAAACCTACTTCAGGTGCCAGTTGCATAAACATAGCCGCTAAGCTTAACAACTAGTCTCACTGACTAGCAGTTAGTTAGGACTAATCAGTCTTACTTTCCAGATTTCTATTAGACCCTTCTACCTTTTTATGTAACTGACTTAAAGATGTATGCAACCTGCCCCAGGTGTTCTGTTATGAAAATAGAATGTACGCATATTTTTCAACACTATCTTGATTTAGCATATTTTTTCCTACATAACATAGCAATTGCAACAAATTATTGTAATGAATAGCATTTATCATAATGTGGGTGTGTTTTTTTTTATTGTCCTAGGCTCTTCTTGACTCACAGAAGACCAGTGTCCCTGGAGATCTTATATCTACTCCTGGAGCTACAGAAAAGATATCCTTTTTTCACACGTTTAGCATTTTTACCCTTGTTTGTGCACTGAACTTCTATTTGTTTTCTTCAGTGATTCTTTTGCAGTGATTCTTGGGAAGACATGTCATGGGCTTTAACCCACCAACCACCAGAGCTCTTTGATATCTCTTATATATTTCCTAAGCCTCCTTCCTTATAGCAAAGCATTAAAAAAACAGCAAGAAAGCTAGTACAACTCTCCCTCAACTGAAATTTTGTACATTAACAAAAAGTGTATCTGTTTAATGCTAACTGAAGACTGATATGACCTTTGCGCATGCAATGGATACACAAACATCAAAGAATGTCATTTTGTTTTGATGCATTTGCAGTTTAGTAATTGTCCATAACTGCTTTAGCTTTCGAACAAGGTAAGCCGAGGAACCAGTTGGCGGCTCTTTGAAGTACTACTATATGTGATTCAAAGGGTTTATTACTAGAAGTTAATTTAAACACATCATGAAATGGCAAATAATTTTGTGTGATTGCAATATTTGAAATTGGTTCCTTCTGATCAAAATGAAACTGGTTGATTGAATGTGGTAATATTATGCACACCCTGCTTCATTTCCTTGACCTTCTTAATACATCAAACTCACAAGAAGTCTTAACATGGTGGAACTGAGGAAACTCAGACGCCAGTTCATCAGTTACACCAAGATGCATCCAACAGAGAACATTGGACAGATTGCCAATATGTTTGTGCAATATCTTAATAAGAGTATGCACTAACTGTCCTCAAATTGTGTTTTTAAATGAGTAGTTAATGGCATATTTATTGTTTTCAAGTTGCTTTTTAACGATGTATTTGTTTTAAGTGCAATAAAATTAGAAATCTTTTCATTAATGAATTTGACTCAGATCAACTAGCAAGAATCATCTAACAGTTCTTGCCTTTTGCTGGATAGCTGGGTAAAGTATTTTTTTTCCAAAGAAAGTAACTCAAAATTCAAGAAAAGTAAAAAAAAATGTGGCCCATATAGTTGTCATGTTTATTTAGTTGGCACTTATATAGTAAAAGGTGGGAAACAAAAAATAGGATTAGGACAGAATTAAACTCACATTATCCATTTGAGCATCACAGTACATTGTGGGCACATGTAAAAAAAACATTTGTTAAGCCCCTCCAAAGAGTGAAAAAAGAAAAACTATATTCAGCATCTACAGACCGTACTCAAATCTTTCACGGACAACATCTTTAAAAAGGTGGTTCCAGTCTTACACTGTGGTTTACAAACCTTAAAAGACTGCAAGGTTTGATTAAAGCTGTAACGTGCACCCACAGATGTTTTCTCACTCCATATGTGTGAAGGCTAATCAAATAAAGCATAAAAGTCATTGAGACGCTGATGTTTAGTGCTTTTTTACGCTAGTCTCTTGTTTATGCCTCAGGGAAGATCTCAGAGTGTCTTAATGACTCTTGCATAAAGTGAGTCATTGTTGTAAATCAGGCCAGCTGTTTATGTGCAGAACTATAATGTGGTAAATATGGACTGAAAACATTGTGCACTCTGACTCTTACCTCGTGACCTCTTATGCTCTGTCTAGTGGAAAAACAGCAACAGTGCAACAATTAGTTAAATATCTTGATGATTGTCATGCCCATTCATGCATTTACATGTTTCCTATGTGGTTTAATGTGGGAAACACACCTACATAATCCACTTTTCTATAAATATATGATCAAGGTTATAATTGTACATTTAAGGTTATAATATTTTGTCTAATGATAATGTCACCTGTCTATTAAAGGCACTTGTTGGCAACAGGACTCAATTCCACATCAAGTTCTTTCCCATTCATTACTTTTTCAATTTATTTCTATACAATGATATTAATAAATATTATAGTATAATAGATATTATAATATTTATCTGTAAGAAGAATTTTAAAGTGATAGTTCATCCAAAAATAAACAATTCTGTCATCATTTACTCAACCCCTTGTCATTTCAAACCTTTGTGACTTTCTTCCGCAGAACACAACAGAAGATATTTTGAAGAAAGCTGTACCACTGTACCCCATTCACTTCTATTGTATGGACACAAAACCAATGCAAGTGAATGGGGTCCAGTTTACAACATTTTTCAAAATATCTTTTGTGTTCTGCGGAAGAAAGAAAGTCGCAGGTTTTAAATGACAAGAGGGTAAGTGAATGATGACAGATTTTTTCATTTTTAAGTGAACTATCGCTTTAATTAATGGAAAGGGTTGTTCTGTGCTGCCACCTTCTGGCAAATGAGGATTAGCAATTTTAAATTTTAAGTATTTTAAGTACTACTTCTGAATGGTTAGGGAGGTAAGTGCCTTCTTATATGCTTTCTTATGTAACAATTTATATCCATTAACATATTGTATATATGCATAGTAGGTAGGCTATTAAGGCTGGAGTTTGGTGTTTGTATGTTGAGCTTAAGTGATCACAATTAGTGATCACAAAAAATATATTACAAGATAAAGCTATATTAATTTGAGCTCACATGGCATTTATAAGCATATTGCTGTATGCTTTGATCTTTATAATCAGATCTTTGATCTTTATAATCATTCTCAGTTTGACACATGGTTTAAATCTACATTAAAACCACTACATAATTTGAAATGCATTTTTTTGTTTTGTTGTAGTCAGGCATGTTTTCCGTTTTACTTGTACATTATAACAGAAAAAGTGTTTGTTTGTGTTTTAACACACAATTGCCATCAGAAGAAAGTGAAACTGATAAGTTTGTAGAATGACAGGGAAGATTTGTTTATTTGAAAAGCTGTCTATAGAAAAAACAAAGAGTCTGATCATCCAAAGTTGAAACAGATGTGGAAATGATAAAGATGATTAAGAGACATCTAGTAACAATCTTGATCTAAACATTAGAGGTTCTGCACCTGAACTGAACTATTCTTAAGGACAAATACATGTTTTGAATTCCATCATTTCAAACAATCTAAAACACAAGGTGTGACTGTATACATTCATTTGTTCTTTATTCTCTACTATCAAACAAAGGCTCGATTGAAATGAGCTGTACAGACATTTGTATCAGTATCATATACAGTCTGTAAAATATATTTAATTTTCATTCGAAACTGCAATAGCGAAATCATTGCACAAGAGAATTTCTGGCTTTCATAAATCTCTGTGATTTCTATCAAATCTCTGAGAGCTGTTTATGAATATCATTTGGTTACTTCTCTTGGGTTGTTTTCTTAGACACTGTTTTGCTCATGTTGGAGTATTTGTGCTTGTCATTTCTGTTTAGAAAGAAAGATAACAGCAAAGGTTCATAAGTTCAGAGCAAATAAAATCACACAACACAATTCATGACCAGGTAGTGGTTTTTAACAGGTCAATTTAGTGCAAAAAAAAGTAACAAAAATAAATCTAGGTTTGTTAACACGTGAACAAAATTTAAATGTATGTTTGCAGACAGATTGTATAAATTAAGTCTTCTGTTAAACCAGGTGTAATGTTGCAACACTTCAAATGAAGTCAAATTAAGTGAAGAAGGTGAGGTGAGTGAACATCAATATACCTGCTCATCTTAACCCTGTTCCTACAGCCCCTTCCACCCTCCCAGTGGCTCGTGTGAGTTTCTCTGGTCATCATACCCCCACAGCCCACACACGGCTTACCATTGCTGTAAGGCTAGAGACAAAACAAACAGTTCAAACTTATCAAAAATACTATATATAACCCTATAGAAGCTTAATTGTTCACATATTGTAATAAGCTGTATGACATGATTACTGTCCATTTCACAAAAGTAATACATCCTACTGTATTTTTAGCCATGTTTAAAAATATAAGCATGTTGAACTATTAATATTAAATGACAATGACACACACAAAAAAAGATCTCACGCTGGCCCACACAGGTGCAATATTCCTCTTTCTTTCAAATAGCTTGAATAGACATGAAACTCACCTAATTTGTTTACAATTCAAATGCTGGTTAAATCTGGTTTAATGGTGTCTGAGGTCTGACAGGGTTCAGACAACTGACCTGTTCTTTGGCACAATAACCGCAGATCATTCTGGTGGCCAACTCCATCAGATGGTCCTGATCCTCATCATGGCACGCATCACATGCGTAAGCCCGACCACAGCAAGGGAACCTAACAAGAGGGATGATCAAAAAAAGCCTTTTAATTCAACAGAAATCAATTTAAGCCCCATATATATACTGATTGTCTACACTTTAACTTGGAGCAGGAGACTTTTGTTGGTTACCTCAGCCATCTGTGACTTTGCCTGTAGTGTCTGCAGGCACCTTTATCAGGTAGAGGCTTTCCTTGCTGAACCGCAGGGTCTCTATATCGCTGACTATATTGAGGAGTTGCACCTGTACATAAAATAATACAAATCTTGTGAGGCTATTATAAAAAACATGTAACCCCGAATGTAAATTCAACAGAAACAACAGCTGTACTGTCAATGGTAATTGTACAGGATATATAGCACAAGGTTGAGACCTGTTGTTTTTCTGGCCTCCGGCTGAATGAACTGAAACCGCGTAGCCTCAACAAAAATGCTGAGTTTAGTGTGACAATGTTGGCAGTTTTGCTCCCAGTTTTGGCCATAGGTCAGATTCTAGAAATATATGAAAACAAAAAGAGAAAGAATATTTTGAGAATAATATGAAGTCGTTTTTTCTATTAGTTAGTTCAGTTATTACTTAATCAACTTTGTGGCATTTTTAACCATTTTAATCAACTTGAGAAAAGTATACCCACTCTTTTCCTACTATTCCTTTAAAGGTTCAGCGTATGAAATGTAGTGGCATCTAAATTTCAAATGCATGAATTGTGACATGTAATGTAATTTGATTTCTTTTACAGTTTCCAGACCTGAATCGTGTCCTCCTTGTTGCAGTTTAGGCAGCCGACGCTGAACTCAGACTCCTGCAGTATCAGATCTACAGGCACAGCTGCATGAAGGTCCAGATAACCCAAAACATCACTGTAGTGGTGCAGAATACTGGACCTATAAGCAGACCTGATTTCTGCTCCACATTTCTCACATTGAGCTGTACAGGCCAGACGTCCATTCAGGGTCAGATCAGCGCTCACTTTACACCTACAGCACAAACAGGGGCAAATCAAGTTTGCAAATCTGAGGCCAGTTTGAAAAAAAAAAAACTGTTTGTTAAAGACATTCAGAGGCCTTGTTTGCACCTAGTATTAACATCAATCTTAAAACGTTTTGTGATCAATCATATGATGAACACATATCTACATGTCTCGGGAAATGTATAGAAAAATATTCAGCTCTATTTGTCACCTTTTATAGAAGATCAGACGCATGTTAATACTTTATGTGTAATATTTACATAACGATAAAGCTAATCCGACTTAACTTGACTGGGTGTAAATGATAGGATCACCCAAGACGGACATTTATAACTGTTTTACTTTGGTTTTTAAAACAGGACTGCAATTCACCGGCTGCATTGCAGAGACACAGAGATCTGTCTGGCCGTCACAGTGGCTGTCTGTTCTCCCAGTCTCAATCCCAGCAGTTTGATCTCAGTGCCTTTCCGTCGCTCTCTTGTTTTAATGTTCTCCACCTGCCGGTTACCTGCCTCCCCGTCACTGCCAAAAGCAGTGTCCTCTTCCTCCTCTCCAACAGCTTCGTCATGCTCTTCCTCCTCCTCTTCCGCTGAAGCCGCAGTGAGTGACACTATACGCTCAGGAGTGTCTGTTTTTTTGCCCGTGTTCTTAAAAACAGTGACCTTGAGTTGTCCGTAGGGGACAAACTGTATTCCAGACCTCTGCAAGTCAATGTCTTTTTTCAACTGCAAAGAGAGATTTGATATTAGATCTAGTTTTACATAAAGGTGCTTATGAAGAGACTCAGTCTGACCTGTCTGGCTCCATCAGTGAAGATTTTCTCCATGCTACGGTCCAGCCAGCGCAGGTACGGCCTGAAAAGCATCTCAACCCTCCCCATCAGCTGGTTAGTGGCATGTTTGGCCTTCAGCCATTCTTCTGAGGCCTTCTGCACATGTCTGTGAGCACACCACACAACATACAATATATACAGCTAGTCATTTCTGACTATATTCACAAGCAATATTACAATCAAAAGAACCAAAAACATAGAAAGTTCTTCTGACCTCGCCATGAGTGCTGGTAAGTTCTGGTCCTCTGGAACATCCAGAGTGAACACCTATGTTACATTATCTTTGAGTTAAGAAGAATTAACATTAAGTATTAACATGAATTTGAGTATAGTTTTAAGCATGCACACCTCTTGAGGGTAATTCTCAGGAAAGCTGACCATGACGTCGACTTCATTTAGGTCAAAAGGCTGCAAAACAACACTCACTATCAGTATATGATGATACAGTAGCTATATCCAGCATGCCGGCTGCATGACTTTGCACCGTACACAATAACAGTGCACCCGAAAATAAAATTCTGTCATCATTATTTCACCCTCGTGTCACAAATCCTGACCTTCTTTCCTCTGGGAAACACAAAAGAAGATATTTTGAGAAATGTTGCAGTGGTTTTGTGTCCATACAATGGTCCTCGGCGAGGCGAGGTTTTGTGTCCATACAATGGGGTCAAGTATTGTTTTTTCAAAATATCTACTTTTGTGTTCTGCAGAAGATGATTAATGATGAAAGAATTTTCACTTTTGTGTGAACTGTCCCTTAAGTCTTACCCATTCAGGGTCTGTGGCTTGCACCGTCACTCTGTAGTAAGTTAGCTTTCCATCTTCTCGCTCCTGCACTATAAGTTTGTCTTTTGGGAATCTCTTTATGAGCTGAGCGATCTCTGTGGCTCTCAGCTGTTTGCAGACTTCCTCAGTGAGATTAGCCAGTTTGACCTGATCATGAGCTGGACGTGCAGCTGGAGCAGAGGGTCTGAAACTCCTCCTCTCTCTCGGTCCACGAGGCTGGTCCTCCACGGGCGGAAGCTGCTGTGGGTGGCGGAAACGACATCGGTCATCCATAGCACAAAAGCCAGACAGGAAGTAACGGCAGGGCCTTCTAGCCCTTTCTCGTTTCTCGGGAGCCGATTTGTGGCTGGATGGTGCCGGCAGTTTCTCTTTATCTGATTGGGTGCTTTCACTCGACTCTTTCTGTGGATCCGATGGCTGACTATTTGCATTTTCTTCTTTCTCTTTGTGATCGCGATCTTTTGGATCGTTGCTGCTCTCTGCCTGTTTAACACCTGCGGCTGCAGCCCTCTGATGAAGAAAGCGGCACTT
This sequence comes from Triplophysa rosa, assembly GCF_024868665.1. NCBI lineage: Eukaryota > Metazoa > Chordata > Actinopteri > Cypriniformes > Nemacheilidae > Triplophysa > Triplophysa rosa. The sequence continues at coordinate 14,356,981 of NC_079901.1, read as the reverse complement.
TTTCCCGTAATAGCATAGTCTGCCCTGAGAGTAAAAACGGCACAGCGGTTGCGCCTGCCCACCCTTCTGTGGTGTGTTCTTTTTGCTGGTCTCCTCTTGATGGCTTGTGTTGTCTTGTTCGGTTTCCGCTGACAATGATGAAGAGCCCGGTTCATCCTCACCAGACGGCTTCGACTCTAATGACTGTGGGGCAACAAAAAAGATGATGAGTGTTTGTCACATGACAAGAGCTGTCACAATATTAGATTTTCACTACATGATTATCATGCCCAAAAGATAGATAAATAAATAAATAATATTGTCAGTCAAATTCATCTTTAATTGTGTTGTGTAGGGAGGCAAACAGAGAGTTTGTAGTTTACATTTTATGCCTACAGGTGCTAAATGATTTATGATGTCATCATATGTGAGATTACCACAATATTGAATATCATGATTTTTTAATTTTATTGTTATTGTCAAAAGCCGTATATACAGTAGTGACACCCCTACCCCTACAGGTGTAACATGCAGTTCTCAAGGTGTGATGATAAAGCATTTCTGATATTAAAGCCGTGTCAAAACTACATCTTTTTATATCTAGGCACTGCAATGTATTTTTGGCTTCTAGCTAAGTTAAACAAATTTAGTCAAACTTGTCAGAGAGCTCTGAGAACCTTAAAGACCATAAACCTCTTGTGTTTTAGTTACAGAGACAGACCATAAAGTGCCTGTTAACGTGCGGATGACACACATCTAGCTATCTAGAAAATGGACCTCGAGTCCATTTGAATGAAAATGATCATTTAACGTTAACTCGATTCTTTAAATTTCAATGAACGCGCAATGGGATCAGGAAGTGGCGCATGCTTTAAAACTTGCATTACATTAAACTTACGCATGTAACTGTAACTCCTCGGTTAAATGTTTTTGTTGTTCTAATAGATCGCTTCGACAAATGTCATTTATTATAACACTGGCCAAATTACTTGTGGCAATGTCTCTCTTGTAAGGATACAAGTTAGCTTAAATTCATATGTTCGACACTAACCTGCACCACACCGTCACTTTCTGACTCCATTAAATCGCACACCTGTCAATATAAGCAGCCCAATACGTCAATAGTTTTTGCTGACTGTCGCTTGTGTGTGTTCAAAAGACAGCGATTACTCGTGTTGTTAGCGTAAACATCTGAAGTGTGCTCGACATCATTCAGCGGCAGCGCTGCGCTGACCGATTGGAGGGTATGACATCAAAGTACCGCGGGAGCGATTCAAAAGCACTGCCGGCGACCAGTTCTCGCGGAACTTGATGTCATATGACAATCAGTATGCGCATCGCTGAATGAGTTCAAACATCCATGAGTTTCTTACAAAATGTCGAAAAGCGTTTTTCTAGGGGGCGCTTGATTGGCTCAAAAGGCAAATGTCAACGCTAGTTTTTCGTCATTTTCCTAATAAAATGTGTGATCTTTTAAATATATCAATTCAAATAATTGGTACATGACATACAAAATAACGCTTAATATAGCAAGCTCTTTAAAAATTATTTGAATAAAATCTTTATGTTGTAATCATTAACACCCATTCTAAAAGCGTATAACGTACTGTGGTTTGTCGTGGATGCCCTCTTGTGTTATGGAGTAGAATTACGGTTCAAGTACTTCACAAAAATAATTATGTCCATAATTTCAGCTTCAACACTACTTTGATGTCTAGTATGTAGAGGAAAGTTTTCTGAGAGAACATTTTCACAGTTTTAAAAACATATGGTTCACAATACTCCCCAAACACTTAAATAATTTACAAAAGGAAGGTATAATATTTCAGTGCAATGTCATACCAGGCACCTGAGCCTGTGCAACACCAAGGACAGAGGAACATTTAGAAAGCTACACAGTTCTGATTCTCTGAAGGTTTTATTTGCTATTAAAGTAAAATTGTTGACTAATATATGTAAAAAAATGACTGTGTTTCATACAGTCTGGGAAAGCTGCCAGCAAAGAGACTCGTTTTTACAGCCTATGTGGGATTACCTGCGGATCAACCATTCTGGCATGCTTCGATCTCCTCTCTTTCCTGTGATTCTAACCGTAGCATCATACTTTGTTCTTTGTCTGCCCTTCCTGGCATGTGACATTATGGGAGAGAAGTGGCCTGCTATTTACTGGTACAAGATCCAGCCTGGCAAGATGCCCACACCTGCGATGCTTCTACACTGCAGTGGAGTTACCCTGTATAATCATCTACTCCTGGTGTTGCCTGCAGCAGCAGCACAGTGGATGTGGAGACCTCCCATTCCTCTGCCTGAACAAGCACCTACATTACTAGAACTTGCAGTTGGGGTGGTTGGGAATCTTCTGCTCTTTGACTTTCAGTACTTTGTTTGGCATCTGCTTCATCACAGAGTGCCTTGGCTCTACCGCACTTTCCACAAGGTGCATCACAAGAACACGGCCACATTCGCCCTCACCACGGAGTACTCTGGGGCTTGGGAGACATTGTCATTGGGATTCTTCGCTGCTGTAAATCCAATGTTACTTGGAGCTCATCCCATGACAGAGATGCTCTTCCATATTCTGAACATGTGGCTGTCAGTGGAGGACCACTGTGGATATGACTTCCCGTGGTCCACCTCACGTCTGATTCCTTTTGGTATTTATGGAGGTCCAAGCAAGCATGATGTACACCACCGGAAACCTAATACCAACTTTGCTCCACATTTTAGCCACTGGGATAAACTGTTCGGCACTCATGCTGATTTTAGTTTTGTTAAAACTCATTGATAAACAAGCATGCATGCAACTGTATATTACATTTCTATGGTTGACTACCTCAAACCTTACCACTCGAGTTCTTATAAACTGTAGATGGATGTCTGGGAAAGCAATAAATAAATGTATCTGAAAATAAGATGATAATAATTTGTGCTTTTGTTAAGAAACAAAAGAAAAGAAAATCACACCAGAAAAAAACGTGAGAAGAGAAGGAAATAAAACCTCAACCCTGTACAGTGTATAACTGTAAAAGGAAGAGGCTTTGCATTTGTGTGAACTAAAAAAAAGGAATGCAAATCATGCTGTGAGTCCGTCATCTAATGTTTTTGGTTGTTTGTCTTATTCACATTTTAGTATTTAAACATGTTTTAAACCATTTCACCGTGTTGTTTATTTCATGTTATCGAAAGTTTAAATGGATTGAAAGCTCCGAACACGCCTGCGAACATGTTTGTTTACTGTCGCAGCGATGGGCAGAAAGATCGGTGTATGACGTCAAATTACCGCGAGAGCAAATCGAAAGCGGTGAAAGCGGTTATCTTGAACTGTCGTTATCGCGGTACTTACCACTCGGTCTGCGCAGCGCCGCATAAACACGAAAATCCCTTTAAATGTTGAGCCGCAGCCAATGAGCGTGAGTCAGCTGACCGCTGTGGTGGCGCTGTTCCTGGATCAGACTCGCAAACACACAGCAGTGGTATGGCAGTCAGGAAACGGACAGCCATTTTATAATCCGCAGCGTTTCTGTGCTATTTACAGTTTTAAAGCATTTATTCCATTTTTCAATGATGGGTCAGTGTGGGATCACGTCGTCCAAGACCGTCCTGGTTTTTCTGAACCTGATATTTTGGGTAAGTTGGAGGTGTTTGAGGGTGAAATTTAGGAGTGCGTCAGTGTTGTCATGTGGATGGACACAGTCAGGTGTCGAGCAGCTGCATTATTGCACACACTCCTTTATATCATTGTGCACTTCTAAAGAACTAAAATGCACGCAAACGTGTTATATTTGACGTGTCTGCTGTTTTTGTGTCGTGGCATTTAAAAGTTGGTGCGTATTGCGTTTGTTTACATTTCATACCGATCGTAATGAGTCTAACGTTACACTAAGAAACCAGAGACAGTATAAAATATTGATCTTTTATTTATTACGCGCTGCTGTTTGTAAATAGAAATTATATCTTTTTTGTCCTGCAGCCGTAAAACAACTGCGGGTATTAGTTTATTACTTGAAATATTAAATCCTATCTTAGTCATTTTTATAGGACGTAAAGTTATAGTGAACAATTGCCAGCAAACACAAACCATATTGTGATTTTTTTATCATTTCCTCTGGCGTTACTTCTGACATAACTAGGGCATTTGTGGCACATTTTTTCATATAACGTTAAGACTTTGAGCTCTGGAATTTCTAGAAACCCTACTCCACCTATCAGTTTGCTTTTCTTGTCCTGGAGCAGTGGATTAATCCCTTTAATCTGGGCCTGAGTGAAGTTTGGAGTCTTGTGACAGATATAGTATGACACTTCTGTCCTATTCTTTATTTAGGGATCATGCTGCTTGATTCAATCTCCTCTTCATGTCACAGCCTGAGGGCTTTACTATATTCACTGGCTCATTCAGGGGGGAAACTAATTTCTGATGATCTGTAAAAACAGAGGAATTATTTGGTTGTTTGTTTTGTTTGTGTGACTGCTGATGTTTATCCAATCACTTATTCTTTTTGTTCACCTTTAGTATTGGTTTTCTTTAGGGATGCACCGATATGTAAATTTTGGCCGATGGCCGATAATTCCTTAACATTGGAAGCCGAAAACCGATATATTGGCCGATATACAGTATCTAAATATTACTATAAAATTCCCTAAAACTGAGACAAAAGGCAAAAAGTGGAAAACTGCTTTTATTTGAAAACATTGACTGCAGAACACAACGTAACCATTAGTTCACTTTTTTCCCCTGAAAATCATGTACCAAGCCTACTTTACACTAGTTAACCTTTCTTTAACCTTCCAAACTTTTCTGGTATATTTTTTATTTAATAAACAAATTATAGATGCTCTTCCAGAGCAACCCAGAAAAATGTTCTCAATAGCCACATGTCTAACAGGTCTCAAGACAAAAAGCATTCAGACATCAGTTTGATTCAAGCAATATGCTTTTGTTCCTATAATTTACACATTCATAAATACTGTATCTATATACTAATCCTACAGCAACAATGTTTTGCTAATAGCAGTATGAATGATAACGACAGAAAGACAGTACTGGACTGGATTTTAACTGTGAGCAGCGTGCAACTGAAGTTTAACCATAGGCATATACCAATACCAATAACATTACAAATGACCATTTATCGGCCGATACCGTTATGGCCGATAACTTATCGTGCATCCCTAGTTTTCTTGTCATTCAACATTCCAGTATCTTTGAAAGACTTACAGAATTATCATTTTTTGATAGTGTACGTGACAAAGTGCTTATTTAAGAAGCTCAATTGACAAGAATTTGTGTCTGCCAATATTTCCTGAACTTCACTTCTTTTATGCTAATGTCCTTGGCATTAAATCAATCAATCAATCAGTCACGTAACCACATTACTGTAAAATTGCCATGGAAGCTGGTATGGCGTTAAACAAACAAACTACATTACTGTAGGATCTATAACTGAATTAGGATCATACATAACATAACAAAATTGAAACAATTTCTCCTGACATGAAATCACAGCAAATTTAACATTTGATTCACTGACCCTGTCTTTTTTCTCCCGTAGGCCGCTGCTGGTATCCTGTGTTATGTAGGAGCCTATGTGTTTATCACATATGATGACTATGACCATTTCTTTGAGGATGTGTACACACTGATTCCAGCCGTTGTCATCATCGCTGTTGGTGCGCTCTTGTTCATTATTGGACTGATCGGATGCTGTGCCACTATTCGAGAGAGCCGCTGTGGTCTGGCTACAGTCAGTGAACCATTCTATGACTCATTCTGCCATAAACATGCACTATATCATAGCTTTCATCTTAACTAAAAGCGTGTCATTGACACGATTTGATCTTGTGCTTCTTGTATTTTTCTCTGTGCAGTTTGTCATCATTCTTATGCTGGTGTTTGTCACTGAAGTGGTTGTGGTGGTGCTTGGCTATATTTACAGAGCGAAGGTGAGTCTTGTGTCTAAAGAACATTAGTATTTACTATTAGAGGCGTGCCTGCATCTCTTTTGTTTTATATGAAAGCTGTTCTCACTTTGTATGTGCTTTGGACTGCGTTCAAAGCTTAAACAAGGCAATCGGTTTGTAATGTAATACATGGGTTGTAGGCTGTTTAGGCATATTTGTTTAGCTGTGTTGTCTTTGGCATAAAAGTACACCATTGCATCTCCTCCCACATATGGAAAGGGATGAGTGATTAACAGTGGATTTGTTTTTAGGTGGAAAATGAGGTCAATCACTCCATCCAGAAAGTGTATAATGAATACAACGGCACCAACACAGATGCCCCGAGCCGTGCCATTGACTATGTGCAGAGACAGGTGAGAACGTGACATGAGTTTACTTAAAGGGATAGTTTACCCAAAAATGAAAATTCTGTCATCATTTACTCATCCTCTTGTCATTTCAAACCTTTGATTTTTTTTTTTCTTCCGCAAAAAGAAGATATTTTGATATAAAAAGAAGATATTTTGAAGAAAGTTGTACCCGAACAGCACTGGCCCCCATTCACTTCTATTGTATGGACACAAAACCAATGCAAGTGAATGGGGGCCAGTTAACAACATTCTTCAAAATATCTTCTTTTGTCTTCTATTCATACAGGTTTGAAATGACAAGAGGCTTAGTAAATGATGACAGATTTTTTTGGGTGAACTATCACTTTAAGCAATTCCATCCGAATCTGTAAAACAATGTTTTAGAGCAGATAACAGAACGATTTTCCGTTCCTGATCCTAGTAAAATGACCATAATGTCCATTTTTCTATTTTCAAGCTACATTGCTGCGGAATCGCCAACTACTCTGACTGGAAGAACACTCCCTGGTTCAAAGAGTCTCGAAATAACAGCGTGCCACAGAGTTGCTGTAAACCCAATGTGAGCAACTGCACCGGCTCCCTCTCCCGCCCTGGAGATCTCTACCCTGAGGTGAGAGACGGTGTGTGGGTGTGTAGCAAAGCCTGCATGCACTTAAAAACACATCCGAGTCTAAAATTGTCTCGCGTTGAATTACTTTAGGGTTGCGAGGTATTGGTTGTGAAGAAGCTGAAGGAGATCATGATGTACGTCATCTGGGCTGCTTTGACGTTTTCTGCAATACAGGTATGCTAACCGTGTTGAATGCTGTATGTATTTAGCTTTAATAGTGGTGAATGTGTGTAAAGGTAAATAAGCAGTCACACTTCAGTGTCAGAGGTCTGAACTAAAGAAAGTGGAGCTGCTGAATCACAGGCTTTGACATTCATACAGCTCCAAATACCCTACGGGGTGTAAAGGCAAATCCAGCACCTGCCTGTAACATCACATGGTGATTGACTCAGCTGTCTGACAAACAAAGGAAGAAATGGAGCAATAGGGGAAATTGTTCTTGGCAAAAGTCTGTGAATTACGACAGCTGTTCTCTGCAGTCGTTTGGGTGTTTGTTTCCTCCGAATTGTTTATTGATGCACAAAAGCTGTTTCTGTTCTTTGTCTTTCAGAATAAATTTGTTAAATAAACTAGTAGGAAGCAACTGACAGTTTTTTGAGAATGTGCGTAATATAAGATTTATTTTTTTTGGTTAAAAATAAAGCAAAATAAAACAAAAATGTGGTAGTGAACGTCAGGCAGTTTTCTTTACCTTACCCCAATTAACACCGGTTAGCTTTCAATAATGATTTTTAGGTTGAGTCGTCAGGCAATATTTTGTGAGAAATGTCAGTTTGACGTGATTTGACATAAAGACATGATAATAAATGGACTTAAAGTAACCAAAAATGTTTTTTTACTCACCCTCAAGTTGTTCCAAAGCTGTGTCAATTTCTTGGTTCTGATCAACACAGAGAAAGATGTTTGGAAGAATGCTTGCCAAACAGTTCTTAGCCACCATTGTAGGAAAATTTGCTTTATAAATTTCTTTGTTCTGTTGAACACAAAAGAAGATATTTTGAAGAATGTAGGACAGCAAACAGTTCTGGGGCACTTTTGACTACCATTGTCATTTTTCCTACTCTGGTAGTCAATGGTGGCCAAGAACTGTTTGGTTACAAGCATTCGTCCAAATATCTTTCTTTGTGCTCATCAGAACAAAGAGGTTTATACAGATTTGGAACAACTCGAGGGTGAGTAAATGATGACAGAATTTTTATTTTGGGGTGAACGGCCCCTTTAAATTCTTGAATTAAGTTTTATAGACAAATAAATGACATAATGTAAACTATTGTTGGTGGACAGTGATTGGAATTTTTATATTCCATAATTTCAACCAAGTTTCTGAAACGAGAGCTATAGAGCTGGCAGTTTTTACTACCATCGATAGCTGTATTTTTAGATGCCTGTGATGTCTGCTTTATTTTGTGCTGATGGCGGTGCTGTGGTGACATTGTCTTATCATTTATGGACACCACTCAATAAATTATTAAGGTGTTGTAGTAGAGTTGTTGTGCTACTGAAATGAATGGTAAACTGTGAATGTTTTTTCCTGCAGATGCTGGGGATGTTGTGTGCCTGTGTGGTGCTGTGCCGTAGAAACCGGGACCCAGCCTACGAGCTTCTCATCACTGGAGGGACGTATGCATGAACAAACCATACCAGACAAACTTTTTCACGCACATACACACACACGCAGACAGACATGCACGCAAACACACACACACACACACACACACACACACTGGGCTCAGGGTTCTGTCAGTGTGAGGTGGCACACTGGATATGCCCTAATTTACTTCTCTTTCTACACACCTTACACAGGGTTTGCTCTCACAATGCACTGGTGATGGGTGAAGGAGCTTGGTTATTTATGTGCATCTCCACAAAATGGGTTTTAATTTAACCTGTTTTTCTCAAAGGCGTTGGGCTGAATTGCAAAATGGCGGACAACCAATTGTTAATCCCAATGAGAAGACTTTAACACGTAAATCTTTTTACCTGTTCTCTTGTCTCTGTTATATGGAGTGTTGAGAATGAGCATTATGGCTTGACAGATGCCATTGTGATATGGATAATATGTGGAATGTGTGCTTTCCTCATTTGTTAGTTTGCACTATGTGTATGTTTTAGTTATGTAACAAATACAGAGATGACCATGGTTGTAATGGGGTAATGATAGAATGATGTTTGAATAGGATCGTGGTACCCATCACCAGTCTGCAGCACAGTGGCAGTGTGAGAGACAGATCTGGATTGACTACACAAGATTGCTTTGAAATGTGGGTCCAGTGGCACAGCTAAAGTGAACTAGACGTTCACCATATGTTCAAATTGGGGTTCACTCCGGTTTACATTTAAAGTGTAAAGTTGCTTTGGGGTATACTCTACATGCACTACCACCATTTACTGACTTTTCTTTATTTCCACCTTTTTCCATTGTTACGTGTGAAGATTACTATTGTAGTAATATGTAGAATTCAAAGTTAGTTTGTAGGTATGTAGAACAGGGTCAACCTTGTATTATTTTAAATGAATGTAAATAGCGGGGGAGGAACAATGATGTAAGCTTGTTATTTCGATCTTAAAATAAATGTTTCATAAGTTGACACCTGTTGAATTGTTTCTTTTCACTCATGAATTACGTTGGAATGTATGAATTTCAACTTGTCCACTCAACTTTTAACTTGCGTTTTAAGTTAAAGCTATTTAAGTAATATAACAGCATGTCGCATTGCTACACCCACAGTCTTGGTCTCAGACTTGAGGAATTACATAGTGCACAGGCATTCAGACGTGCCATTGATGGTTCAATGATGCATTGTTTGGGGGGCTTTCTACGGTCAGATGAGCCTGAACTCTTTATAGTGTGGAACAGGGTCAAAGTTCAGACCTTTCCCATGGAGGGGGATGCGTTCCATCTGCTCGCTGTTGCGGTCATGCTAAATAACATACTTCCACTCTTGAGTCTCTTTTTTAACATTTATGTACTTTGATATCAGGGTATTAAAACTAGTAGGATAAATAACAACAATTTTCTGTTGAAAAAATCTGTATGTTTCATAGGTTTCCTGTTTTTCAATACCTTAATCATTATAACTAACCAGGACCTCATAGATTGAAACAGGATCTCTGAAACAGCAACGTGAGCCTCTTTAACCAGATACTCGATAAGGAAAAAGCTTGGTGTTGGTTTACTGTGTGCTGGTTTTCATCAAATCTCTGCATACATTTTAAATGGGCCTTTAAAATAATTCATTCGCTCCCAGGTATTGTTATTTTCCTGTTTAGCATTTCTCATTATCATTTGTGTTGCACTCCATGAAGCAAACAACTGAAGCACTAAGTACTTGGTTTCCATGTTTGTGACCTTAGTGGTGACTACATTCATGGCTTAGCAATTTTGTGTAAAAGCACTCACAAACAAGATAGAAAAAGTCTTCAAAAGTTTGCAAACATTCTTTAACTTCCATCCAGGACCGTGCTGCTTCACCACATTGGAAACTTGAGACTGGAACAAGGAAGGTGAGTCTGTTAAAACTTTTAGAACGTTGTGCCTGGTACATTTCAGTACTTGGGTTCTATGAATACTCACTGCTAAGTGCTTTTCAATGCTGTTGTGTCTTCAGAATGTTAAAAGAATAATGACAGCATTCAAACCAATCCAAATAATGTAAGGAATCATATCAGTGCATCACATTATGATAAAAGCTCACTTAAAATGAAATATTTTTGCTAACTCTGACATCGGTTCAAACCCATGTAACTGTTATTCTGTGAATTTATGACTTTTGTATAATGTTACAATATACTGGATATTTGTTACCCTGTCTGTGAATCCAGCCTTAAATCTTAATATCTAGTTATGAGATTAGGGCCTGGTTTCACAGACAAGGTTTAAGGCTAGTCTCACACTAAAAGGAATGTTTGACCTGTCTTAACTGAATATAACTTGGCCAGAAATATCTTAAAATATATCAGTGCCATTGTTTTGTCTCAAGATGTACACCAGTAATGTATTCTAAGGCATTTTTATAAAAGCGACATAAATATCTTAATTCAACTAAGGCATAGTCCTGTTTTAAACTAAGCCGGGTCTGTGAAACCGGGAGAATCATCATCAAGTACATCAAAGTGTTTATCGCTGTGAAACGAATTATTTTATTCACACTACGTTTTATTATTTTGCACAAAAATTCTGAAGATTGGTATCCTAAACATTCATTTCAATCTTTGACATGGTCATGCAAAGATATCAAGATTATGGCCCGGTTTCATAGACAAGGCTTAGCCTAAATTTTAGGCTATTCAAGTCGCTTTTATTAAAATGCCTTAGAAACGACATTACCGATGTGCATCTTGAAATAAAACAATGACACTGACATATTTTAAGATATGTCAGGGCAAGTTATTTTCAGTTAAGACAGCTCAAAATTCCTTTTAGTCTGGGACTAGTCTTCAGCCTTGTCTGTGAAACCGGGGCTTAATTTTCACAGAATGTTCTTTACATTATGTGAAATGATTTTATGTAAAAACCGGTCAATTAACTTTACAGGTGGGTTTTCACAGGCAGGGTCACATTCATTATCATGTCATATTAAGTCAATGGCAACATAAAAGGAACAATCATTACACATCTTTATTGTGCAAATTATGCCACCCAAATGATAAATGACAAAATGCTGAATTTAGAAATCTATGGATGATATAATTGTGAACAAAATGTTATCCTACCAAGAAGTCCTGTTTTATATTACTTTTGTCTCTTTGATTAACTTTCAAAACATACAGTCGTAATTCTGAATTCTGTAAAGATGTCTATCCAGTATAAGCATGCCTGTGCAGAATCAGTGTCATCTCTCTAAACTAAAATCATGGCAAGTCCGTAGTGCCTAGGTTATACATTCGCATGGTGTTATTTACAATAAATAATTGTTACAATAAACATACATCCCTATCAAAATAATAATGATAGCAAAGTATAATGAATAATTAAATGTCACTGTATTACAGCTGATGTAAGATTTCTGTGACCCATATGGATGTGCTACTGCAAAATGCCGATCAGCAAACAGAAATCCTCATAAGCACTGTTATTAAAGGGCATTTGAGGACAGCGAGCGTGATCAGTGGACCGCTCCAGCTCTGTATTCAGATCTTGGCCAGATAGGAACCTGGCACCAGACCAGTCTTTCCGTTCCTCTCCACCATCCACCAGCCATCTTCTCCCTGCTCCACCACCAGTACCACTTCCCCCACAGAGATGGAGAACTCATCAGGGCCCTGCGGACACATGGCTTTGTACAGTCAACTATTGTTAAAAACAGGATATTTACTTCTTAACTTTGGGGAAAAGGACAACTATCATTTAGTCAGATTAAATATCGACTTTTAACATGACTTTGCCAATTCTTTTTTAAAGGTTTTAGAGTTTTAAAAGGGTGCTAAATTTGGCAGTGTACTTTACACTTTATTCAAAGTGAATGTTCATGTTATTAAAGCATTCTTATCTCATTTTATCTCCATAAGATTGTCTTACCTGAGCATTGTAGTCATACAGAGCCTGGTATTTTTCACTTTGAGAGGCATTATCGTTTGGAGTTTGTTGTTGAAATCCAGGTATGGAGGCATACACCCCATCTGCGTTGTCTGGTGAAATTTTTAACAGCATTATTATCTTTAACTAAAAGTTTTAAATACTAGTTAATTAATTATAAAGCAAACTGAAGTGCCATCTGCTGGAAAATACTGTAACATCTACCATAAAAACAAGCAACAGCACAAGATATTAAAGGGATAGTTCACCCCAAAATGAAAATTCTGCCATGAGTTATTCTCTCTCTAGTTGTTCCAAACCTGTATACATTTCTTTGTTCTGATGAACACAGAGAAATATATTTGGAAGAATGCTTGTAACCAAACAGTTCTTGGACCTCATTGACTACCATAGTAGGAAAAATGACAATGGTAGTCAAAAGAGCCCCCGGAACTGTCCTACATTCTTCAAAATATCTTCTTTTGTGTTCAACAGAAAAAAAATCTAAAGCAATTTTTCCTAGTATGGTAGTCAATGGGGTCCAACAACTGTTTGGCTACCAGTATTCTTCCAAATATTTCAAATATATTAATTTTCTCTGTGTTCATCAGAACAAAGACATTTATACAGATTTGGAACAACTCAAAGAAAAGTAAATGATAACAGAATTTTCATTTGAGGGTGAACTATCCCTTTAACAATGGAGGATAATGTGATAGAAAATGTGACATGACATTATAATACACACCAGAAGGTGGCGCTGATGACGGCGTGCACTCAAGAGTATTATTCCTCGTACCAATAGCACAATTGCCTTGCAAGAGACTCGAAAACCTTTCAAAGAAACAAAAATGACAGTAAAACACTATACATTAAAGGGGTCATATGGCGCGAATGCGTGTTTTTCTGTGTCTTTGGTGTGTTATAAGTTGCTCATGCATGTATTAAACACGTAAAATTGCAAAAATTAAAGTGTCGGAACAAAAGATGCATTCTATCTAAAAGCGAATGCTCACCCAGACCTGTTTGAAACGCCTTGTGTAACCACACCCCCACAAATCTACATCAGTTCGTGGTATGAGTAGACTTAAGACCGACCAAATGCATACGCAAGTAAGGTGGGTGTACCTGTCAGTACAATTGCTTTGGAACCTGATGTTCCAAATATGGTAAGAGGCGTTACATTTCCGTCACACGCTTGCAGTATTCGACCAATCACTACGCACTGATTAACTGGCCAATCATAACACACCTCGCTTTTCAGAGCGATGAGCTTTGTTCAAAATCCACGCGTTTCAGAGAGGAGATACAAACATGCACGGTATGTGGAAAATACAGCATTTTTGAACCTGAAATCGTGTATACACATTGCATTACATCTAAAACAAACGATAATATTCGTTTCAGCCCTGTCATATCACCCCTTTAACCCTTTCACGCATACTCAGGGTATGAAAAACACAATTTTAAGTATTTTTTACACAAATTTTAAAGACATTTTAAGATGTCCATTTTCTATGTGACAGCTTGATGCACAGTGTCCTCTGTAGTATTGTCAAACTATAGTGACTTCACACAGAACAGAAACAGAAACTTTTGAGCATCCATTTGAGTGTGACACACCTGCTAGCAGATAAACCAATGTATTATTTGTAATAGATTATGGCCCGATTTCACAGACACGGCTTACCTTAAGCCAGGACTATGCCTTAGTTGAATTAAGATATTTATGTCGCTTTTATAAAATGCCTGAGAAGAATACATTACTGGTGTGCATCTTGAGACAAAACAATGGCACTGGTTTATTTTAAGATATTTCTGGGCAAGTTATATTGAGTTAAGACAGGTCATGCATTCATTTTAGTCTGGGACTAGCATTAAGCCTTGTCTGTGAAACCGGGCCTACGAGATATAAATTAGGTAAATCTCTATAAATAGTACTGAGCCTACATGTTTTGTCAGCATGGCAAATACACAATATAGTTTAGCATATTACCAGTGGAAGAAAACACACCTCTTCATTACACCTCCTCCAAAGCGAGCCATGCCATTGCTGTCTGCTGTGGGTTCCTTATAATAGTAATTCTCAAACACAATGGGTGCTACGGACACATTTGGGACACAGTTTGACTAAGCAAATGGAACACATCTATTTGCTCTGATCATATCATGAGAACAGTGATTAAACTATACCATGTCACGATGGTGGTTTGTGATAGGCTCTGCTTGAATTACAAAGCATGTGTACCGCAGTATTCTACTGTAAAGATACAGTTTTGACAAATAAAGAGTAACTGAGGTACCTGGAGGAGTGGTGCCCGTGCCTTTCATTTGAATGAAACAGTTGATATTCTCAGTGATGTCACACATTTCTAGAGTCGACCTTACTTCCTCATAACACTGCAGAAAATGGTTATAATGGACCATTGGTTAAAATGCTTCAAGATTCTTCTTACTGCAACAATTTTTATTACAAATTCAATACATGTCATATTTGGAATTAAAGGTCCAGTGCATGGATTTTAGCGACATCTAGTGGTGAGGTTGTGAGTTGCAACTAATGGCTCAATCCCACTCCATTTCGAAGCACTACGGTGGCTGACACAGAACTAAGATGTCGTCACGCTTACGCTTCTTTGGCGAAGGAGATAACGTATTTACAAAATGCACTGTGGAGAGAAGTTTGTCCTTTTAGGGCTACTGTAGAAACAACATGGCGAATTCCATGTAAGGGGACCCGCGGTGTATGTAGATAAAAACAGCTCATTCTAAGGTAATAAAAACATAACGCATCAGTATGTAAGCTCTTTATACATCTCTGAAGACATAGTTATGAATATTATATTGTATTTCTGTCAAAAAATCCTCAAAAAAAAAATACACATTGTACTTAATCAAACTGAATATAGCCATGACTAATAATGCTGTAATCCAGGGCTTTCTTATGAAAGTATTGTAATAACAAAACACACTAACCTCATCATCTTTTACGCATTGCATGGAGAAGTGGTTACAATTGACCCAAATAGCATTTCTCAGAATGTTAATTCGATCATCTTCCTGCTGCTGGAAGACCTGGAGAAATTCAGGGAACACCCCCAAAAAACTTGTCATGATCATAATAAAAATATGTCTAAATATGTCATTTTGCAAGATGTTAACAATGTTGGTCCACCACTTCCTGTTTCAGTAGGCAAACATGACAAAATAACCAACAGAACTCCCTCAAAATGTTAAACAAACGTCTTAAAGACTTATATATGTGAAATAAAAAGTACACTTTTTTAAATTTCTTTAGACATTCTAACAATAAGTTTAATAAGCATTTAAATGAGCGAAATTGCATGTACAGTAAATGTTGGTTTAGCAACACACATTACATTATTAAATATGAACGTTGCGTGCAATGATCATTGGAGATTATGAGTCTACCTGTTCAGTATAAGCCAAAGTGTCTTTTACAGTTTATTTTAGTAGTTGTGGTTTGTGGTGCATTGTGCATTGTGGGTAAAAACAAAAAGTCAAAAAGGGAAGTTGATTTGAATATGAACTCAGCAGAAAGAGCTCGAACAGGAAAACAGATATAGAGAGGTGAGCAGGTATGTGAGTGTGTTTACCTCACATGTGCATTCATGTGACGTCTCCCATTCCTGACGGATCTTATCCAATTGCTCAATGTTTGACATGTACTGTTTCTCTGTGAAGCAGTAACAAAAACATAATTTTTGTACTGGAAATGTTTATTGGAATATGAATTGTGCATTATTTTGGTTCACTTTTTTTAGGTATGGACTAATATATACACATATTGTTATAGTGACATTAACAAATATATTGTCTAAATTGTATATGAAAACAAAGTTTCGAACCAAGTTGTGTTCAGCAGTAGTTAGGCTAGTATAAAAATTGGTGAAATATAGTTGACTTGATTTCTCATTTATCAGGAGCATCTGTAATCTTCACAGCGCCATTGGTTCATAATTTTGAAGAGCAACAGTCTACACATTTATGAAAAGAGTAACTCTAAAGCATCCGGAAGATGTTATACTATACTATACTTTATAGTGGCAAGTGTCATTGTCGCAGTTCATTCATTGCAAGTCTTGTAGCTGATTTGGCAGGGTGTGCTTTTCTCACCTGCATCTGTTGCTGCGTCTCTACACTGTTTTGCTTTGGTTTGTATCTGTGGGCACAGGAAACAAAAAACTAAAACTAACATAAAACAAATAAAATGTATCTGCAAAACATATCAGCACTGTCATCAAATTCTTGCATAATCACAGAGAACAAATTCATTGTTTATATTATATTGTTCGGAATAATCCCAATGTACCCTTTCAGATTGTTTGGTGGTTACGGTGGGTGTACTGTTGAGCTTTTCGGCAGTCATTTCAGCTTCATCAGCCTCTCTGCATCTCTGTTCATATGTCCGCTTCGACTGGGAGGAGCAAAGAAGGTAAAAGCAAACAAGGTAAGACACTGTTTTACCTAGACTTTAATATGGTCTGATAATAATAACCCACAAACTACTAGGCGAATAGCAGAATGACATATTTAATAACTAAACCCACTTCCTAACTCAATTATCTGATCATATAAACAGCACAGAAATGATTACATTGCATTACTATGGTAAAACTGATACTTTCACTTAATTCAATCACACACATACTATCAATATGTTCCCACTCATATACTGTATTAGTAATGGTATGGCTTATTTACGGCTATTTTTAAAGCATTCTCTTATTTTAGACTATTGTTAATGGTAATATTTTATTATCCATGCCTTCTGAAACCGCTTCTTTATGGTCTCTAGACACTGTGTTTCTGTGAAAGAGGAATGGTAAACTTGCTGCAGATGTATGTGCAGCTATTACAGTTCTCGCATCTGAGACCCTATACTATACAAAATCGAACACCTTAAGACTGAGTTTCATTTA
Organism: Triplophysa rosa; assembly: GCF_024868665.1. Classification (NCBI taxonomy): domain Eukaryota; kingdom Metazoa; phylum Chordata; class Actinopteri; order Cypriniformes; family Nemacheilidae; genus Triplophysa; species Triplophysa rosa. Next base: position 14,339,626 of record NC_079901.1, on the reverse strand, counting down.
TGATCATGTGATAACATCAGTTGTATACCACTGAAAAATGAACACTAACCAACTTTCTATTTAAGATGATGAACTTTACAAAAAAAACGTGCCTTAAAGACATTAACACAGTTAACTTGGTAAACCAGAAGACTGTCTGCACGTGTTTGCACATCACATCAAATGGCATCAGTGGCATAACACAGATTATTAAATTGTGTTTGCTTTTGTTTTACTATTTGGTGCTATATAGATATCACATTAGAAATACATCTAACATATGAGATTTCACCTTCCTACACTAAGAAACAGCTACAATTAGAAAATAAGATTTCATGTAAAAACATATGGTCACCAGTGGCTAGAACTGGGTGTCATTTCTCTCAGTTAGGGCAAGCCGAATTAGCTTTTAATCGTTCTCAGGATATGAATTTTTGATATCAACAATTCAATTTTTACTAGTAAAAATTATAATTATAATAATTTTTACTAGTAACAATCGCTGTTTTTGATATCAGTAATTACATTTTCACTAGTAAAAATGCGAATTCTTGATATCAACAATGACGTCATCACTCGCAGAAATGTGCATTCTTGATATCAAAAATTGAATTTCAACTAGTAAAAAATGTCATTCTTGATATCTGTAATTGCATTTTTACTAGTTAAATATCACAATAGGCTGCCATTCAAATTCAATTTCAGATATCAGTAATTCGTTTCTTACGTGTTAAAAATTTTATTTCAGATATCAGAAATGCAATTCTTACTAGTAAAAAACGTAATTTTTGATGCAATTACAGATATCAAGAATTACGTTTGTTACTAGTTGAAATTGAAACTAGTTGAAATTCAATTTTTGATATCAAGAATGCACATTTCTGCGAGTGATGACGTCGTTGTAATTCACATTTTTACTAATGAAAATGTAATTACTGATATCAAAAATAGCAATTGTTACTAGTAGAAATTCTATTCTTGATATCAAGAATTATAATGTTTACTAGTAAAAATTCATATCCTGAGAATGATTAAAAGCTAATTCGGCTTGCCATACACAATGCATAATATTTTTTACACATTGACATCTCCCTTGTCATAACACTATGTACACAAATATTAATTTGTACTTTGTTTTAATCACCAAATAATCAATCACCACAGCCACTAAAACATCCAGCCATTAAACCAACATGATTTCTGTTCCTGAACATTACCAAATTGTTAATAAATTGCAGAGGCAGCCTGAATGTCCTGGTACTTTTCAGGTTTTTGTAATGTTTGTGGTCAATTTCCTCTTCAACCTCCTCTTTTATTGAGTCTCCAAAAAACATTGTGTACAGCACAACATGACAACTGCAATAAACTGAAATGAAATCTGATCTAACCTATTCTCTCTATAACACACATTCTATACACACTTCCTTTATTTTGCTTATTCGCTTATCTTTGTTATTTAATGTGTACTGTTAATGTGCCTTATAAAAACGGAAATCTTGACAAGAGCATGCATTCGTTTTCAGGAAATTGCAAATATATGAGGAAGAGAAAAAAACGAAGTTTGAAAAAAGACATGTGTGATTGTGGGAGTGTTCACACGTGTGTGCATAAGAAAGAAATATGCTTCTGCTAGAGAAGAGCTGTTTCCTGAGGCTGGCGGTTACAACATTCAGAGGAACCAGCCCCCACTGCCCTGCAGGTTAACACACGTACTGATCATTTAAATCATTCTCATTTCATACTTCCTCTTCCTGCTATTTTACTTTCATTCTCTATTAGGCAAACACAAGCTACATTCAGCAGTCAATAAAACTTGAGTCACAGTGCAATACTCACATCCATGGTTTTCTTATATAATGACACCTTCATCTTCTGAACTTTTTCCATGACACCCTCAAACTGTAAAGAGATATTCTTTATAATATTATAAAAATGACAATTTTGGAAACCATATAATAGATAGCTATAAAAAAGGAGGAGCTACGTGGTGTAAGCATGTTTAATTGTGTTAGCATGTACCACAAACACGCATGAAGACTAACCTGCAGGAAATATTCACAGCCTAGATTTTGTGCAAAAAGAGTGTTGATATGACAGTCCTGCGTGTTTGTGGGTAACAATATTGACAAACCAATGATAAAGAGATGGCACATAAAACAACACCTTCTTTCTCTGTTCCTTCTGTCGTTCTCTGAACTGTTCCATACGTTTCGCCTCCTCTCGTAACATTCCAGACAGCTGAATGTGCAAATTCCCAATGTTCTCCATTTCTAGGTGAGAAAATATAGCATATTCAATGGTTCTTTAAAACTTTGGATTTAAAATGTAGCTAAAGCTGCTCCATTTTAAAGGGATAGTTCACCCAAAAAATAAAAACTTGAATAGTTCTGTCATCATTTTTCACCCTCGTGACATTCCAAATCTGCATGACTTTCTTTCTTCTGTGCAACACAAACGAAGATATTTTCTGAGAAATGTTTCAGTGGTTTTGTGTCCATACAATATCAGTCAATGGGGCCCAATTTTGTTTGGTTAGCAACATTCAAAATATCTTCTTTTGTGCCCTACAATCTTTGGAATGACATGAGTAAAAGGGGAGTAAATAATGAAAGAATTTTTGTGTTTGGGTGAACTGCCCTTTAAGGAAATCTGGGAATATGTTAGGGGTGTCACTTACGAGTTTTTAGTTGGTCAAATGATGCCTTCAAAGTACTATACAACCATCAAGATAAAAAATAATATCAATACATTTCAATTTATGCTTATAAACTCAATTGTATAAAATAGTAAAGACTATAGCATGAAAGACACTAAATGAAAAGCCAATAAATAATTGTATTTGGAAATATCTGCTTACCTAATTTCACTTTGACCTCCTGTCTTGCGTGCAATAGCAATTAGTTCTTTTCCATACCGTTCCTCTGCCATCGCTCTATGAAAAAATGAACCACAATAAGCTTTTACAACCCTTAAGAACAATGTAACATGGTTTTATTATAGCAAACTGTAGTAGTCATTCTGTTTTATTTATTTTGATAAATTGATTACCATTTTACTACAAAAACCATGGATCAACTATGATTGATTTATGGTTACCATGTTTTTATTTTCGGTAAAACAATGGTTGATTTTCATTAGGGCAATAGTCAGCTTTTTTGTAGAAAAGAACATAAATACCCACTTTTCTATTGTTACCTCATTTTTAAGAGCTCCTCCATATCTTTGCAAGCACGTCGTCCATCATATAGTCTCTGTATAAGATTATCATATCCAGTGATACTGGTAAAATCTGGGCCCTGAAACCAAGAGGAGTATATTATTTTTTTCTGCTAATAAACGTCATTGTTCATTTTACAGAAAACACTGCTTCTTTGGCTTTGCAATGTAAAACAAAACTTGCCACTGATCCTCTGGAAACATATTGTGGTTTATTCTAGTTGGGCTTCTTTTTTTAACCCCAGGAAATGAGTATGTAACAAATGTACATTACATTTATCATTAAATGATTTAAAAATCATTTTAGGGCTGTTAGCACGTTTGGAGTTGATAAAAATGTATCTGGTTGCAGACAGCCTCTAAAAAAGTTCATTATTTATATTGCTCCCTATGTATTTGAATATTCACTTTTTCAAGTTTTATCATTTGCATCATGAACAAAAAACATCTTGCAACTATTTCCCAGTAAACACACATACTTATTCAAAATTTCCCTTATTCAAAGTCCCTTTGGATAAAAGTGTCTGCCAAAAGCTTAAAAGTAACCCTTTTTAACAATAAGTATAGCTAAATAATAAATAGAGAAAGAAGGAAGAAACATAGTGGGTTGCTTTGTAGATTGATGCTCTGACAACACCCAGATCAAGGCTGAACCGACAGCTGCGTGGGTACACATTCCCCCACACAGGAAGCCCATTGATAGTCTCAAAAATATTCTCCATGATATAATATACAGTATATACTATGTATGTATTTCTATATACACATGTATAATAAACAATATCACAATACTCCAACATTTTTCAGTAATGAACTCAAAAATGGGACATGACAAAAATTACATTTAGTTTTAGAAATCCTTTAATACAGTATAAAATTTCTTCATGTTCGTATCTTAAAACTAAAGATGTGTCCATTTGAAACCCCTATTGTTAGTACAAATCTAAACCTAAATACAAAAAGAAAACACACCCATATTACACAAAACACTGTAATATTAATACATTTAAATGGCAGTGCACAAAAATGACAGACATTTCATTAGCGGTCGTTCATAAGTTACAATCGTTCTGTACTCTAACGTATAAGTTGGCATTGATGCCATAAGATGCCTGTTAAATAGTTAAAGTTACCACATAACACATTTTATGTGTCATTTCATTGTCACGTCCTTAACATCAGGCATGACAGCCACATGCAAAAGAAAAATAATGTGCAATCTAAATTCTCAAAACTCTCCAATCGGTTTACTTACCCAAAATGCATCTTTAAAGTGTAAAGGTGTCATTCTGAATGCTATTCACAACAGTAGATTGGTGACAGGCCCACAGAAGGAACAACAAAGAAATGTAGATGAAAGAAAGTAAGACAATGCCATACGCAAGAAACCAGAAGTTGCACAGAACTGTTGTGGTGCTCAGGTTTGACTCAGAGAAGGAAGCTATGTCAGTCACCACGGAAGATCGCTCGCATTCAGCTGCCATTTGAATACGAGATACATCCGACAGAGTGGGCTTTCGGAAAATATATTTTGTTTCCAAGCCATTTTAGCAAGCAAGGTATTATACATTCAAGCAGTCCCCAAAACTCAGTTCAGTCTTTCATACCTAACAAGTAGGTAGTCAGTATACTAGGTGACAGTTGAATTCAGTCACTGGCGTAGATATTTGTATACTGTTTAACTCTAAGCAAGAACAAAGATTTGTAATAATTGTATAGCGAAAAAGAAAATACAAAGATAAAAAACGGGAATATTTTAGTGAATCACATCATGTATGCAGATGATCTTGTTGTGTTCAGTCCCAGTAGTGCCGGTCTTCAGCAGCTCTTGAACATATGTTCTGTTTATGGCTTTGAACATGATATTATATATAATGCTAACAAGAGTACTATTATGATTTGTAGAACTAAGGAGGAAAAGAGTTTACGTTTCCCAGTTTTCACACTGTTTAGATAAGAATCTAATGGTGGGTGTGAATGTAAAATATCTTGGGCATTTTATTGACAGATGATGATGATAGAGAGGCAACGTCGAAGGGTGTATATACAGGCTAACATACTTTTATGTAAGTTTGGTTTCTGTTCAGATGAAGTGAAAACATTATTGTTTAAAGCATATTGCACAACATTATATACTGCTCACTTATGGTCAAAGCATAGTGCCGCAAGCTTGCAAAGGCTCCATGTAGCCTATAATGATGCAATGAGAATTTTACTGCGGAGACCTAGGTGGGATAGTGCAAGCGAAATGTTTGTGGGACTACAAGTAAATACCTTTCAGGCTGTTTTACGAAATCTTATGTATAAATTGATCTGTCGGCTTAATGAGTCAAAAAATGAAATTTGTGAGGGCCTAACTAATATAAGTGTAAGTTCTACACGGTATCAGTCCAGGCTGTGGAAGCATTGGTATCACTGTATTTAATACTACATTGATTTCTTATGTGGTTACTGCTGTACAGTTTTTTTTTTTTTGGTATTTATGTGTTTTATGTCATTTGTTTGTTTCTAATTGGACTTGGAGTCTGTAATAAAAGTGATGATGATGATTGACATGTCTACACATTTTCAATGCACCACCACAGAAAATGTTATCTAAATTAAGACTTATGTATAAAAACTCAATTCAAACTCATTGTTTTGTACAACAATCATTTATTCTTCCAATTTATAAAGTATTACAGTTCATCATGTGGCACATGGAGCTGTCGGCCATAATCTGTGACTTCACTGTGCATGAATGTGTCTTGCTTTTTAAGAATCTCTGTCACTGAGAGCCTTTCATCACCATCTTGGTCCATTTCCTGGATAAGATGAATAGCCTGCATAACATTTAAGAAAACAAAGTATTTTACTATATATATATTTATTTTTTATTCAATGGTTTAATCAAAGGTTTCTTAAAACAAATTAGCATTGTGAAGCAGCATTCTTTGACTCACCTCTTCTCGTGCAGTACCATAGCTGTTTGGAGCAACCCAGCGAAGCTGTTCATCCCGGTTCAGTTTGCCATCTTTATCCTGGTCGTACAGATCTTTAAAGCGCACAACTTCCTCAACTTCCCACTGTGAAGGTTCGTCCTGCTCTTAAATGCACACAGATAAACTTGACACCTTTTCTGAATGCAGTACATGGTGTCCTCAACCCTTATTTAAAGCGATTTACAATGCATAACAAGGTATACATTTTTAGTAGGTGTGTTCCTTGGGATCACACCTATAAGTACTATGAATCTGCATTTTTTATGAAGTAATATTTTATTTTAAAATGGACAAAAGAACTGTATGGTCAATATATATATATATATATATATATTATATATATATATATATATATATGACAACAATATACACAGTCATACCATTTGCTCTGAGATCTCCAATGAATTCACTTAAGCTGATAAATCCATCTTTATCCAAGTCATATTCACTAAGCACATCTTCAATAGCAAAATCCTGTCAAAAGCAATAGTCATTTATGAATTGTCACTGACGACGAGTAGCCAATAATCACATTTATGATTTTGCTTCATACTTACAGCCATGTGATCCACCTCAGATGGATGAGTAAATGCTAGAAACTCTGTTAAATTCAAACCACCTGAGCCATCCATATCAGCATAGTCAAAACGTCTTTTTTCCTTTGCATGGAGCTGTGGGTGGACAAAAGAATGACTCATGATCCAACATGTCATTCCACAATACAAACCATTAATGAATATTATGCATGTTTGGACAACATACAAATCTGAGGGATTCTTCCTCTGCGTCCTCAAGAACAGCATCTTCATCCACCTTCACAGTATGACCATGCGTAACTGCGTTGTATTCATCCCAAGACACCAGACCATCGCTGTTGAAGTCAAACTCGGGGAAACGTTCCTCAGCATCATGCAGCGCATAACTTCTGTATACCCTCTGTATCCATAATGTGATTTCCTCTAGACAAATAATGGAGATGCTTTGTAATTCTAACAAATGCAAATGTTCACACATTTTTACCAACTCAGAACTGACCTGGTGAAAGGTAGATATCAGAATCTGTATCAATCTTTTCCACTATCTCCAACAGTATATTTCGCTGCTCAGTTGGACTGAGTTTCCGTATTTCATTGTTGTCCTGAAAAACAACAATGGGTTGGTGGTAGAAATGGGATCACTTTAAAGATAAACAACTATGATGCAAAATTGTGGCGAAGATACCTCTGAGCCAAGGAAGGCGTTTGCATTATGCTCATGATTGTGTTTGACTAAATGGTCTTCTTGGATAATTTGGTTTCCAGTAGCTCCTGATGCACAACACACCAGAAGCAATAACACAACAGAGCCTTTCATTGTAAACGCTGAAAAAATACAAATAAACACAATTCAGGCCCAAAGACAAGACGATCTCTGGTGCCCTCTTGTGATGGGCTACACACCCCCATGTCAAGTTATCTTCACAATGACAAAAAAGGAAAAACTCCTTTCGCACGCAATAGCCAGAATATTACATGTGTAATCTCCTCCTTTCGTAGTCTGTCGTGTATCTCATACTGTAGGAAACACATATATACTGTACATATCGCTAACTCTGAATACTATATTTTAACGAGAAAAGTTCTAGACAAGCGAATTCATGCTGAAGTGTATGCAAACAAGAGAAAAAGTAAATATATACGTGTGCCAACAAGAGAAAAGTAATCATATGTGTACAAACAAAACACTTACGTGTAAAAGGCGGATTATTCAAATTTTCAGATGAGTTTGGTGCCATGGTGTGCCTTTGTGACAGAAATTCATATCTAACGTTACTCTCTTTTAACGTTTCATGCGTGTTCAACACTTTACCGCCACCTGTTGGGCTGGAGGACAGGCAAATTATTTAATAAGCATTCGGAAATTTCAAAAACGATCGAAACGCGCTTACGTATTAATACACTGTGGGAACGATAATATTTTGTCATGTGGGAAGCTTGGTTGAAGTACATTAGTTAATATAAACAGTCTCACTGTGATCTGAGCAGGGCACCAAAGCGATTGTGAAAACTTAAAAGAGATCGTATATTACCCACAGATGTCGCTGTTTCTCTATTATCGTTGCCGTCTCGTCTTCAGCAGGAACTGACGTTTGTGTCTACGACTACACGAGCAAATTTTCCAGCTGGAGGAAAATGTCCAGCAGCGTCAAAGCTCCGAGAGTCTGAAGGTGGGAATCGTCATTTATTCACACAAACTAAGCGCGCATACGTTAAGTTTAGCCGTCACCTGTGTGCGCGAGGTCGCCGGCGGTGTTTGTGGTGTTTGTTTCTCTTTTGCTTGTGTTTTTACTTTTGCTGGCGCGCCGATGTCCCGGAACATTTGCACAGACATTGCGAAAAGTTTAGAAAACAACTTCCTACGAGAGATATTTTGTTAAAGTGTCTTCTAAGTTGTTTTGTACTAAGTGTAAAGAATGTTGTGATGTTTATCTGCCACATTTCTAGCAGATGATTTACATAGTTGACATCGACATTAGTAGCATTGGTGTATTTATTGGCAATCTCGGGGGGCTGTTTATTATTATAGTTGCGTGGCTGTGTTTAATCGATTAGATTTACTTCTCTTACTTTGCATCCTTGATAGGCTATTTAAATGTGTTTCAAACATCGTCGGAACTTTGATTATGCACTTACGAGTATTAAGTTAGATAGGTTTCTTTTCCATTTTGATCTTTTGATGTTCATCTGAAATAGTAAACATGGGTAATGTAGTTGTCTCAGAAGGGCTTATATGGTAACTTCAGAAATGAAGTGTTATATGCCGAAACATGATGTAACTATTACGACTTCTTCCTGTTTGAAGTTATGTTTAATAATTGATTATAGTAAATCTCTGTTGTTGGGCAGACATACTGGCGAAGCAGGTTTTGTCGTGGATTTTGCAAAGCATAACTATATTGGGGTCATTAAAATGTGAGGATTCAGCACATTTTGCCTGTTAAAAGCCAGACTTTAGCTTGAACGCTTTTGTGTTATGATATTGTGTCACTGTAGTTATATGAATGTGAATCATGTGCTTTGGGTATGCTTGCTGGTGTAGTTAAGCATGCAAAACTTTTTCAGTCCTGCAGTTTTCTGTCTTGTGTAATGACAAGTTACACATATTATAAGAGAAGTGTATTGTGCCGTCTATAATTTATTCCCTCTTTTGTCACCCACTGTGAACTTTCTCACTGACTTGGGAAATATTTGTCTTCTCTTAACATGTTTTGCAAGTTCTTAGCGAAGCTTCAGTCACCCAGCTTGGTGTTTTTCAGAGTCCTACTCTCCATTCAAAGCACTTCTGGGTTGGTAGACAATGACATCCCTATATACAGCCCAGTAGCCCTAAATTCAAGTATCAGGCAGTGAGCACTTTTTCAGACAAGAAGCAGCATGACAGGTTTAAACACTTACACATTTTCCTAAAACATCATTTGTCACTAAATGCACCGTTAAACCTTCCATAGTCTTGTGCAATGATCTAGTTAGTCATTTATGTATTAAGAATAACATCTGTACTTTGAACAGCAAAACAGGAGCCAGATAAAACCGTTTTACAGTGAAGACGACAACATTTTTTTGCTGACGTCCTTTAAGAAGAAAGGCTCGCTTTAAAAAGCATTGAATCAGGGGGTTTTTGAGTACAAAAATAACTGTTTTGTCGTTGTTAAAACAGTGCAGCGAGGCATGCACCCCGAGGGGTGGAAACTGTTCCCACGTGGTTTCCGCTGCAAAGGTTTGGTAAACCAGACAGTGCAGAGTAAGCCACCTTGTCTTGTTGTTAAGTTTTCTCTGACTTTGTTAAAAGAAGAGCTGAGACTGTGATCTTTACATATAAAGCGGTTTATGATCTTAAACGGGGTGTTTTGAACGGGCAAGTTGTTTTTGAGAACAGGGTGTGATATGTCAACTACATGCTGGTTTTATGAAAGATTGACTGTGTATAAAAATGACTTATTGTACTTGTCGTAATATTTGGTACTTTGGGGATTGGTCTCAGTATTGTCAACTTTTGTAAGTGTTGCAAACTGAATATTGAGCTGCATGTCTTCGCACACTTGGATGTGCTTGCTTGCAATAGCTCAGCTGTTTGTCTTACTGATAAGACATGCTCAGTCTCTTCTGTGAACAATGGTTAGAGGAGATCAGGCTTGCATGTTAAATTCCTCACGGTGCACAATGGCCTCAGTGGTGTATTGATGGCCAGGCTTGGCGACACTGGGATAAAATGTAATGTCTTTGTAAAATGAAATTTTACTGTTACCAACAATCTCAGTTATCTTAGTGTGTAGCATGTTCATGTTGTTCTTTGATTATATGTTATTTTGTCATTTAAAACCTGTGTATGACTCTTTCTTTGTGGAACATTAAATTGTCTGTGGTTTTATGTCCATACAATGGAAGTCAATAAGGGTCCATATTGTTTGGTTACCAACATTCTTCAAAATATCTACTTTTGTGTTCTGCAGAAGAAAGAACGTCATACAGGTTTGGAATGACATGGGGGTGAATAAATGATTAAATAATTTTCAGGATTTGCAAAGTTGATTCCGATTGTTAAAGAGGTGTAGATATATCGACTATTACATCACCACTGGTTGACACATACCCAACACAGGTTTATTTTTTCACAAAGTTAGTCTGTTTCTTAAGTTGTGAATACGAAACTCAAGCCCAATTCTCTCTTGAGTTTGGGCCTCTTTTAGTTGCAAGCTGGCATGTCTCGGCTTTGTAAGACTAAGGGGAAATGTCTGGTATGTGTTTGTAACCGCCTGCCATTCACCCGTTAAATCTAGAGTTTGACACACCCTCGCTGGCCACTTGGATGAACTCGGCTGTATTTGGTTGTAGATGTTTATGCTTCATTTGTCTGTGCACCTGAAAATGTCTCAGAACTATGTATCTGGTTGACATTCTGTCGTAATTCTGCACCGTGTGAAGAGTTTGGATATCATCTGAAGGCCTTTTCCATGATACTGTTGTGTTTGATGGCCTTGTGCATTTTTTGGCTGGCTCTGTTTGCCTCATTTGTAATCACTCCATAATGGGCAGGTTGTTTGATTTGTTGAAAATAGCTCACAGCATCTTGCTATATTGAATGAACACTGCTGTAGAAGTAGCACTACCAATACGTCATATTTGGCACAGAACACATAGCACTTTGAAATGACCATATGACATCATCAAGGTTTGATGTCCAAAGTTACTGAATCTGCATTGTAATGTTCTCTCAATTTCTTTTCACAGGAACCTCTTGTAAAGCCTCAGTCGGAACCCATCTGTACCCGTCTCCTCATGTACACAGCAAGGCGAAGCTGACACCATGGCCCACATATCCAGTGGCAATGGCTTTAAGTTTGACAGGCCAGCCTCTCCGGGGGTGATCCGGCCCAGAGGGATCGTGGGAAAGGAGGAGGCTTTGCGCATGGAGGCTGATGCCTTAGCAAAACTTCAGCGTGAGAAAAAGCACACACTCCCAGCCTCGGCCCCCAATGCAACAACACAGACATCCCCTAGCCGGCAGGAGAAAGACCTCATTGTCTTTCCTGAATCGGAAACACTGAAGAAAGAAGAAAAAGACAAGTTTGGAGACATCGATTTTGAGAAGCTGACCAAGGAGGAGCTGGAAAAGCTGCTTCTGGATGACTCTTTTGGCACAAACAAAATTATAAGACCTTCTTCTCTTCTAGGTTGCAATCTCAGCGCATCGTATCCTGGAGGTCATGCGTTCAACCCTAATTCGTTCCACTGGACGCCCAACTCTGCTTTACCGACCCTGACACACCAACAGACTCCCATCTTCCCCTCTGCTCCCTTCCCGAAGCCTCCGTGCTCCTTCCAGAATGGCTTTAGTCCAGCCATGCCTGCCTTTATTAGTCTGCCTGCCCAACCGACCCGCTTCCTCTCCTTTACACCCATCCAGCCACCTGCTGCTCTGGTCTACTCGCAGCCGGCCGTCACCCCAGAAATGGCCAAGCTGTTCGACAAGATTGCCAGCACTTCGGAATACTTGAAGAACGGCAGGTCCTCCAGCATGGATGTAGACTCGGACACTGCCAAGTCCCTGGAGCCTGTGCCCCAGCCCTCGGAAACTCCTATTATCAGCCAATTTGAGTGGCTGGACTTGGACCCGCTGAGCAAGCGCAAGGTGGAGGTGGATGAGGCACCCAATGCATCAGGTGGTCCTTACATTGAGGAGTCTATCACTGCGAAGGACCCATGGGATGCTGTTCTTCAAGATGAACCTGAGGGTGTGGATAGTAGCAGTCCTCCAATGGAGGTGAAGTGCACGGTTCATGCATCCTGTCAACCCAGAAGAGCATCAACAGGGGCGGCTATTACTAAAAGCCAGTCCCTTCACATGTCTACAACCTCAACATCTCACAGCCCAAGCATACAGGTAAGAGAGAAACTTCATTATACATTGTTGTTCTGTGATGGATGTTGCCACTTTATGTGCCTATTAAAAAATATATATAAAAATGCAAAAAAATAAAATGCTGAATGTCATGCTTTATTTTAAATGGTGGGCACCTTGCATCTTTACTTTTGCTCTCTTTCTTTTGATTGGAACTTGAGCTCAAATGGTGCTTGATTTCTTTCACTTGACCAACATTTTATCTAGACCCCTGCTTTATCTTTGTTCTTTCCTTAGAAACACTTTAGCCGATTGCCAAAATAAAGAATGACTTCCTGAGAGGAGTGTGTGGGACTTTGATTTCTTATGGGGCTGGTGTATAAATGTGTGTGGTATTTCCCAGAAATCCCACTTCCTGTTTCATAATGTTCATTTCTGAGCAGGACAATTGACTGTTGTCACACATTTCCCATATTTGTGCCCATGCAGTGCAAAACTAATGCCCTCTTTAGATTACACAGTTTTTTAGTCTATAACAATAGTCACTGTGTTAGATGACTTGATTTTACTACAAAAGTATTGCTTTGTTTTGAACTTAAACAATGTCAATGTTGCTTCTCGGTAAGTTTAGACTGGTTCAGCGGTAAACTAAATGTAAACTAATATTAATATAAATTAAATTTAAAATGAATTGTAACCAAACACAGACCCGAAGTTAACTTTGGGCCAGGTGCGTGCGTCCGATGAATCCATCTATACCTATTCGCCTTTGCGATGTGCATGATGTTATTGAGAAGGCGGAACTTGCTAGTAACTTCCACAAACAAGAGCGTAAACAAACAGTGGCTGCTGAAGCGGTGTGTTTTATGTTGGCTGATGCATCATCAGAATGAATGAATTACTAGTTTAATGCTCCAATTACTCTGCACCGGGTTGCAAAGCCCCTGTGCTATCATTCACCAACATTTACTTTTAATCTCTCTGTTGTGGTATTTGCTTGAGGAATCGGGCAAAAGAATTTTGCCATAGCTCCACGAACCTTTCCTTCATCGCACAATTCCACATAGCAGCACACATATCATTGTTTCTCTTTTGTTTTGTCATGTTTGAAAGCTGTGCATAAAGGAACATCTGTGCTCCGGTAGAATCCGTCGTGAACGATGAGGAAAAAAGGAAACATGCTAGTCTTTCTGTCAGGACGTTGTGGAACATCAGAGATTATACGAGACAATACGATCAAATCTCATGACATTTACGAATCCCTGCGATACACAAATCGTGCCAAAATCAGGTTGACTTTGTGTACTCTGAAGCCGGCATTAAAGTGATAGTTCACCCAACAATTCTGACAATTCACCCAAATTTTCAACAGAAAATTGTGTCATCATTTACTCACCCTCTTATCATTTCAAACCTGTATGGCTTTCTTTCTTCCGCAGAGCACAAAAGACATTTTGAAGAACGTTGGTAACTGAACAACGTCGGCACCTTTTCACGTCTATTGTATTGACACAAAACCAATGCAAGTGTATGGATGCCGGTTAACAACATTCTAAAGAATATCTTCCTTTGTGTTGTGCAAAAGAAAGAAAGTCAATCAGGTTTAAAATCCTAAGAGGGTGAGTAAATGACAGCAGATTTTTTTTTTATAGTCTTCCCTTGAAAGTTTTAGTAAAAATGAATAGCATCATATTTTTGAATCATGTAAATCTGGTTCAAGTTGTATTTTATAGTACATGGCTTCTTGTCTTCGCCTGTTTGAGCCATAAAGACTGCTGCTGCTGATCCTATTAGTTGAGACAAGCCCCAGCTAGCTGTTTTATTCCCCATGGGTTCTCGCCTGACATGCCTAGAGGAGGGCAGCGCAGCTCACCGTTGCCATGGCAGCCCTCTTTCAGAGTGCACAGAGTGTGCGAAAGAGCACGGAAACTAATCTTAGCTTCATCTTCGGTGTACAGTTACTCTGCTTTACCTCAAAGAACATCAGATACTGTTATCACAAGCCCTGGATACTTCAAGCCCTATCAGCACACACGGCGCAAAAGCTCTGTTTGTTGTTGTGTATTAACAGGCTCAGTGCAAGTAGCCATTACTCCATGAGTAGTGGTTCAAGTTACAACACATCGTCAAATATGGTTTCTTTTTTATAATGTTTTGGGTTTAGTGAGTCCTGTTGGATATTTTTATGTCTGTCCCACAGCCCACACAGTAGCTCATGTACTCTTGTGTATGTTTGTAAACTTACTTCAAAACGTACCTTGGATGTGAAGTGTTTACTTCAGTTTATTGGTAACTGTTTATTTAATGTAACTGTTAATAATTACACCTATAATCAAATGGCTTAGTCACCGTTTACTGGCAAGTGCTCTTTTGTCAGCACCGTCCGTGATTGTTAAACCTCTGACGGAAGCTCAGTCATATTTATTGAAATGTATGACGTCAGTGAGAAGTTCCGGTTTATTCAGATCAGCATTCATGATAAAGATAATAGAGAGGAAGTTGCATTCACCATCATTTCTACTGCAGGCTGATGTTATGACAGTGGAATTTTATTTCAGTTTAAGTTCACGCCGAACTTTGTGTGATCCAACTTCCTCCATATTCTCATTCCTGAGCATTACTTGGCAGTTCCCTCAAACTTTTAACCTGAGGAAAAGGTCTGTTTGGACTGGAAGAGTTTGTATATAGGGCGGCCAGAACAGTAAAACTGTAGCTGTATGCAAAAGGAGATGAATAATTTGTGAATGTGTGTCACATGGCATCTCATTTTTCCTTCAGGTTAGGTCTACAGCCTTGGCCTAGTAAATCGATAAGGACATCATCATTTCGTTCAACACTTTCTTTGTTGTTCTTGCAAAGAAATCCACCATCTGGTCCATTTTACACATTTAGAATGTGTGCAGGACTTTTTTATTTACAGTTATATATAAAATTACAGATTTTCTGGTGCATACAGTTGGAATCAATGTACAGATTCTGTCATCTCACGGTCTTGTTTTTTGGTTTAAAGATTTTCATTTTGTATGTGTTAGAGGCAGATGGTCTCACTAGAGATCATGCTGAGACAAAATATTACATTGGCACTGACAAATACGCCCCAATCTTACCATGTTTCTGTTAAAATTACATTTATGTTGGCTACTGGAAAATGCACTTATACAAAGCAGATCTTTCTGATCTGATTGATTTATTTATTTTTTGTTGTTGTTGTAATTCGATGTTGATATGCGTTTTTGTCTCATTTCCTTCCTAGAGGAAGTCTTTTTAACATTCCACACATTCTCCACATTCTCTGTATCTTCCGATCAATCAGAAACACACCGCCTGGTCCCCGATTTTGGCCACCCTCAGTGGAGGCTAAAGTGTTGGTTGGTAGGTTGAATGTCAGAGAACGCTCTGCTTGCTCATCAATGTAACAACAACTTCATGTTTGTCTTTTACAGGGTAATAAGGGAAGTGAAAATGTACTCTCAAAGTACTCCGTCTTAAAAGGAAAGGAAGCCCAGAACATAGAAGTCATAGCATTCTGTGAAGACATTTCAAAGTGAGTTATGATGACTGTTAAATAGAATAAACTATTAAAAAAATCGTAAAAATGCTATAATATATGATGTATGATTCAATAGGGGCTAATATGGATTTGATGGAAAATTTTGAATTAAAATTTAAAAAAATTGTTACAAGCTGCTCAAAATAAGTTACATATGTTTAGAATGCAAGAAATGCATTCTGTTGGGCACCAATGTAACAACGAAAGCTAATGCCATGTTTCCCCTTATTACCTAAAGGCAGCATGTACAGAAAGAAATAAAAATTACTAAACTAACGGTACCGTTTAACGTGTTGACAAAATGTTTATATGCTCTCCTACTTGTAAGTCGCTTTGGATAAAAGCGTCTGCCAAATGAATAAATGTAAATGTAAAAAGGACCTTAGACACAGCCTTGTGGTACATCATAGTTCACTATGTTAGTTTGAACTTCTCACAAATTTTCTTATTGTTTACAGGCTCAAGTCAAAATTCCCTCATGACAACCTCTCTACCAACCCTGGCTATGTTCTCAGTCCTGTGATCAGTCAGAGAGATGCAGGAGAAGACAATGGAGGCAGTGTGAAGGTGTCCATTGAGATTTCAGATTCTCAACAGCCTGTAACTTTTACTTGCGATGGTGAGTTTCTGACTATCATACAATCTTTTGACAGAGGAGAGAGCTTGTCTTACCTGTGGGAATATTAAAGATTAATTACACAGAAAATATTGAATAAAAATCTTGACATGTTTCTTCCTAAGCTTATTGTGTGACATTTTACTTGCCAAACTACTAGTTTGAAGTGAAAATCCGACATCCAGAGTAATTTTACATTTTGTGTCTTTGAAGGTCTACTGTGAATGAAGTGTACAAATAAGGAATTCATGGCACAATGCCACAGAGTTTTTCTTGGCGGCTGTGATGCATTCTCTCTTTACATAACTGTCATGGTGCGTCTGCTCCACAGATTGATACTCCTATTACAGTTGCTGTGTTTTTCATTTGTCAGCCTGAATGTCACTCGCGTTCTTTCGACTGGGTAACTGTCTGTGGTGAAGCATGTTAAAGGTTTTTCCTTGAGTTGTAGTGGCCCTGGCTCAGTTGCCCATGAGGCGGCTGTGTTCTGAAGACAGCAGGGCCTCGTTTTTGTGTGCGGAGACTCTGGCTACCTCATTCTTGGCAGAAAATCAAGACTGGCCTTTTGTGTTAAAGAATTTTTCACCGTTGTTGCTGCCTAAACCTCATAGCTCTTTTTGTCTAGCATAGACTATGGTTTTAAAGGGAAAAAGGGACACTGTCCGTCGGGCCCTGAAGTTGCATCTCAGACAGCCAATATGTTTGAGGAATCTCTCTGTTATAACTGACTAGGTGGTTGCGGACTTCTGTGTTGTTTCTTCTCAAGTTCACTCTGTTCTTGCTTATTTTTCCTCTGAAACTGCTGACCCAGTTCCCAAGCAAGGAAGGGGGAAAAGAGGTTGAACTTTATCACCCATACCTTTATTCAGTATTTCACATGGATTGTCACTTTGAATACAGCTAATGGTGTTCATGCTAGCTCTGTATATACCAACAGGGACATTAAAAAGCTAAACCGAGGTTGTTGGGGTTAAAGTGGAGAGAAATGCTTAGCTTGGTAATGTTAGGAATTCCAGACATACTTGAGATGAAAGAGAAAGCAAATGAAGTTGAAGGCGATTAGGGTTTTGAACGTGTGGTGTATGATGGCTTTGCCAGGATAAACTCAAATGAAGTCTGTTTTCTGAACCCAAGATCGGACCCTCTCCCTTCTATCTCTACAAAACTGTACAAAAGTGTCTTATTGGTATATATATTCTTGTAACTCTTGCTTCTTTCAATGAATTTCATATGATGGTAGAATCTTTACCAAGCACACTAGCTCTCACGCGTTCATCTTCTGACGTTCAAGCATCATGTGTGTTACTGTAGCATGACGAGAGGATGGCAGACACTGATTGAGTTCCCACAGTCATTTATAACCAATTTCTCATGAACACCAGACCTTTAGACTTAACTAACAGGGCAGACATGAAGAGCCCATTCCTCAGCATCACTGGTTGGCTGAAGAGAGGATCATTCCAAGAATGGGTGTGCACGGCACGGGGTGACCATGAACAATATGGTGTCAGGTTTTATTTTTGCTCAGATCTAGAGATTGGAACATCTCATGCCAAATCCATTTTTGCTCTGTCGTGCCATGGTTTTCCTCCACCTGAATGAGCTGCCCTCAATAATTGCTTCCTTTAGAGCACAAAATCGCACACATCTGCACTATTTTGTTAATTGTTGGTCTGTGTAGGCCTACGTGCGCCAGATGTCTTTGGCTTTTGAGTGGCTGTTTATTTGAGCTTCTCGCAGTAGAAGCTGTCAAAAATGCAAGGCTCCAGCTCTCTGGACTATTACAGTGCTCATTCATTGTGTGTAGTTGTTTAAAACGCATCTTGTGTGAACGCCTACCAATTTCTCCCAAGTGTTGAGCGATTGGAATTTGACGCATTGGAATTTGACGCAATAGTGACGCAAATTGCCTGTTTTGGTATGTTTGCATATAATCCCTGGAATTTGATTTGTGTGATGTTTTGATGGTGAAAGAAGTTATAGTAA
This sequence comes from Triplophysa rosa, assembly GCF_024868665.1. Lineage (NCBI taxonomy): Eukaryota > Metazoa > Chordata > Actinopteri > Cypriniformes > Nemacheilidae > Triplophysa > Triplophysa rosa. The sequence continues at coordinate 14,320,920 of NC_079901.1, read as the reverse complement.
GTGATGTATTTATTGTTTTTATGGTCAATTATTGCTATACATATATGAGTGCATTTCACCATTTTATCAACTTAATATTTTTCTCTGTCATGATTTTTACGGCATGTTTTCTTTGTCTTTCTAGTGAGTTCTCCAGTGGATCTGCTCATCATGCAGGCTCTGTGTTGGGTCCATGATGATCTGAATCAGGTGGACATCAGCAGCTATGTTCTCAAAGTCTGCGGACAGGAAGAGGTTCTACAGAAGTGAGTCCTATGTTCAGTCTTTCTCTTTCCGTCTTGTGTTATGTCTTAAGTCCCCTACTAGTAGCGTTTCCTTGAAAAGGGGGCTGTTTGCTTTTATCGTGTAGAGAAATGTTTCACTCACATCATTGGAGAAGCAAACACCATTGGTAAGAGAGGGTTTGCTTGCACTAATAAGGAATAGAGGGAATGGGTCAAAAAGTATCTTGTCTTTTAATGCAAGATTAGGTCCCTTACTGTATTCCTTGGTATTACTGGGTTTACTGCATCAAAAGCCATGTTCCACAGCATGAAAGTGTTGTTTTAGTTCCTCTGTCTATTTTTATGCTTGCTGTCTTGTCCTTGTTTGACCTTGGCAAACTGAAATGAGCAATTATTATAAAGAGACTCTGGTCTTTCAAGACACAGAAGGGCTTTTCACACTGCATTTAACGCCGGGTTATCTTCATTCTAAACCTCGCTTTTAACACCGGGTAAACGAACGTTTCACACTTGTAATTTTGAAGCGGGGTTATCCGAAGCAGGGTTACCACTGCATTGCGCTGTCAAACATGTGCAGTGTGAAGGGAAGGGAGGGTAGAATGATACGACCAGCTGTTGAGACGCTTGGCAACTGACACCCAATCAAAAACTGAACAGCACTTACCTCATTTCACAAGCTGTATACAGTCACAGAACCTCCATGCACTGTGTAAACAATCCTTTGAGTTTTTTATTTATTTGAGTAAGTAACGTCTTTGGAGGCTTTAAAAAGGATTTGCGAGGCATCATTTTTTCTAGGATGCAGAACAAGGCATTCGGTTATTTAAAGGGACCACGCACGATTTCTTTTCAGTCAGTTTGACGCTGCAGTATTTATCCAATCATGACTGTTGACACCGCAAATATGCAAATTAGAATGTTAACCCAGGGTTTAGTGATGTACAGTGTGAATTGTCTGGTTATGAATACCCAGGGTTATCTCTTAACCCCTGGTCAATTATAAGCAGTGTGAAACGTGAAACACATAACCCAGGATCTTTTTACCTGGGGTTTAGAATAACCCGGGGTTAACGATTTCAAGTGTGAAAAGCCCTAAAACAAACGATACAAAGTTACCCTGAACACATCTCTTGCATTTATTGGATCTGGATCTCATATTCTTAAAGGGGTCATATGACACGGCTGAAACGAATATTATCGTTTGTTTTAGATGTAATGCAATGTGTATACACGATTTAAGGTTAAAAAATGCTGTATTTTCCACATACCGTACATGTTTGTATCTCCTCTTTGCCCCGCCTCTCTGAAACGCGCAGATTTTTTACAAAGCTCATCGCTCTGAAAAGCGAGGTGTGCTATGATTGGCCAGTTAACCAGTGCGTCGTGATTGGTCGAATACTGCAAGCGTGTGATGGAAAATGTAACGCCTCTTACCATATTTGGAACATCAGGTTCCAGAGCAAGGTACGCCCACCTTACTTGCATATACATTTGGGCACGTATTCGCGTCATATGACCCCTTTAACAAATTTGACTTGAGACTTATTTTATTGTTTTGTGATCTTTGGATACTTTAGTTCCTTATAGATCATATAGATCCTTTATTTTCTCTGCACGTATAGTCAAACCAAAAATTATTCTAACACATTCAGTTCATTGATGTAAGTGAAGTCTGTAATAAACTGACATACAGTATATGAACTGTGTATTCTACTATATACTACCCTGTACAATGTCTCTTATATGTTATTATCCCCCATTTTCTGCACAATAGTCTTTTATTTTATATATGCATATTTTAGAATCTTTTAGACTGTAAATCTTATTATTGTCATTGTGTTGAATGTCTGTACTAGAAGCTTCCAACACCAAAGAAAATTCCTTGTGTGTGCAAACACAATAAAGCTCTTCTCTCTTCTATTAAACCCAAAAAATGTTCATGCAGTGGACTATCAGTAAAATGGATGAAAATTTGGGACCAAATTATTCAGACACTTTGACCTGACCAAGTATTTTTCCTTTATTTGCTAATGCGTCCTTTTGACACCACGGACTAAACAAAATTAAGCATTACTTGGTAACTGGTTGCCTTAAATTAGTATTATCTAATTGTGTACTTAAATTGAACAGCTGACAGACAGCTATATTTAACCTAATCCATTTGTGTCTATCAAAGTTCTTGTCATATTTTATTACCATGTTCTAAACTATAGCAAATAAAGTATTGTTAAAGGTGTCTGAATAAATTTTGGTTTGACTGTATTGATCTTTCAGTCATGTTTTCGTTATGACATTGTGGTGCATCGCAGCGCTTTAGTGTATTGGTTTGAGCTTTGAACCCACCAGCTGCGTTAATGGTTTTATTCATTCAGAGTCATTGTTATGTGTCTAAAACATCTTTTATATTATCCCTCAGTAAACACAGTCTAGGAAGCCACGAGTATGTGCAGAACTGCAGAAAGTGGGAGACGGAGATTAAACTACAGCTCCTTTTCCTCAGCACAATGAGAAGAGATTTAGCACGAACGGTAATAATAAATAACCTTTCATTCTTTACCAGTTATCATTTTATTAATCAGTCAATTCTTTCCTTGAGACTAATAAATATATGTTCAATATATGTTTTCTAACTGTGTGTGTGTGCGCTAACAGACAGACGATGATGCCGCCCCTATTCACTTGGAGAAGTTCCTCGGCCTGGTGGAGAGGCCGTTCAAAGAGTCAGTCACGAGGTAGGAATGTGCTCCATCGTATCTTCTGCCCTACTGAAGACCAGGAAAGCCGCAGGCTTTTGAAGAGCTGGTTGTGCTTGTTGATTTTTCTTATTCCTTTAAATGTTTTCGTGTTCTTTAGAGAGGGACTTACTGAGTACACAGAGGGCTATCATAAGCAAGTCAACATCTGCCTTCAGAATGAGGTAGCCTGTTGCCTTTGAATTTCCCTGAGTTACTTGAAATTGAAAATAGATAAGGAGCCATTTATCTCACTCACTTTTCGTTTTCACAGAGCACGCGGTATAAAACAGTGGACCATGTGGTTCAGTGTGTTAAAAATCTGTGCTGTGCTTTGGATAAAATTGAGACACCGGCCATCACTGATGCCATCAAGAGGCTCAAACGCTCTGTCAACCTGCCTAGAACACGTTCTCCAGAGGTCAGATGCCATTTTTGGTCACTATGTCGTTTTTATTTGGATTTGCATATCTGATCCATAAACACTTTTTTGATTGACAGGCTGGTGCCACAGGCTCTGCTTCTTCAGTTTCAGTTAACGGTAAGATCCAACCAGAGAACTCAGACTGTTTAACATACTCTTGTTTAAAAAGTTACATTGTAATATAAATATTTACAAGTTCATTTAAACTAACTGCCTGTGTTTTCTCCACCAATGCTGTATTCTGCCTCCTTCGACTCCTCAGGCTACTCGAGGCCAGTGGAAGAGAGTTTAGCAGCGGTCACAGATGCTATACATGACCTCGCCAAGCTCTACCTGTGCTCTTTCTGCCCGACTGCCCCCACGTGCTCGATGGAAGAGCGTATGGAGGATGAGAGGGATAGCAAAGAGGCTTCGGGCACCACAGAGCACCTACAGTTCACCCTGTTTGCTGTACACGGCATTCCTGCAGCCTGGGTCAGCAGGTGAGGACCGTGTTCCCAAAAGTGCATGATGTGTTTCTGATGCTTTAGTCTAAACCATTAGATTAGTTGTATTCATTCTAACTAAATACATGAAAAATGTATGCTCATATAAAATACATTTAGCCTTCCTTTAGTGGAATATAGATTCTTCTTATATTCCAAATAAGCACTGTAATGGCTGTTATGGCACACAGCCAGTGTAAACTGTTCTACCGCTTGCAATGTACTGCCTTCATATTCTTTAACATTCATGTATTTGGCAGAAACTTTAAAGCGGTCTACTGGGAATTCACGCTGTACATTTATAGCTTTGTGCATTAGCTGCATGCCCTGTGAATCGAAACTCTTCGCAAATTCTGTCATCATTTATTCATCCTCATGTCGTTCAAAAGCTGTATTGATTTGAGTACTGACTTGTTCTTCTGTGGACACAAAAGAAGATATTTTGAGAAATGTCTTAGTGGTTTCGTGTCCATACAATGGGACTCAATGGGATATGGTGTTGTTTGGTTTACAACGTTCTTAAAAATATCTTCTTTTGTGTTCTGCTGAGGAAAAAAGTCATTTTTGGGTGAGCTGTCCCTCTAAAATGTTCAAGTGTCACGTGAAGAGTATTTTTAGTAAAAATGTGTTCATTTATCATCAAACTTAGGTGAACGCTAGACTGTTGATGCTTGCAGGGGCGGAGCTAATCTCATGTAGCTCTTGCCGATTGGATAACAGTGGTCCACCCTTAATGTCTGCCTTTATTTATCATCACTCAACAGCAACACTTATCTGTTATGATCGAAATAGACTTGACTAGTGAGTTCCTCAGAGAACAGAACAGCAGGGTTGTGTTTATAGACAGGACTGGGTCAGGGTTCTGTGATGAATGATTATTTGATCTCTTCAGGGAGAAACTTGGAGTTGTTACCGATGTTTTTTGACGATCCTACGGATGATTTTTTACTTGAAATATTTCCATAGACCACACCAAAACACATTTTATTGTAATGCCTGTCATCCATAATCCTAAAAATATTTGATTTTTGATTGGCTATGCCTTGTTGCAGAAATATGAAACATAGGGAATAAATGTATGTATCATTTGCAATTATGTTGTTTCAATGAGTGCACACAAAGCACGAGTGCATGAGAAACCACATGAAAAACATTGAGACATTTTGCAATAATACTTTACACACAGTTTTGATGAATTTATCTCATATTTAGTCCTTATATGCTGTAGGCAATAAATGAGTGCGAGCCTAGCTTGCTATTGATTTCTTCCTGTACGTGCCATAGTCTAATTTGTCTTTCCTGTTTGCCAGTTTTGAAAAATACTACCTGATGTGTGCCCTGACACACAACAGCAGGAACCTCTTCAAGCCTGTCCAGTCTAAAAAAGTGGGAACATACAAGAGTTTCTTCTACCACATCAAATGGGATGAACTGTAAGTGTCTTTAATAGCACTGGCACCTTCATGTCTGCAATTTATGGAATTAGAGGGAAATAAAAGCAGAATCACTGCCAGTTTCTGCTTGTGCTGATAACTTCCTTTGTCTCTGTAGGATCAACTTCCCTATTTCGGTGGCGCTGTTACCACTGGAAGCCATGTTGAGTCTTTCTCTCTATGGGGTTCTCAATCAGAACGCTAACAACTCACCGGATTCCAACAAGCAACGAAAAGGTCCAGAGCTGTTGGGAAAAGTGTCCATGCCCCTGTTTGATTTCAGGCGGTAAGACGGAAAACGTTTCCTCACGTTTGTCAAATGCATTCCATGTACTTTTCAGGATATATTGATTGTTATGAAAGTAGATACAAACCCACTGTTTCCACAGTATTTCTGCTGTGTGGCCCTGTTCACTAGAAAATCTTATTGGTTCAAAACGCCTTCATACATCTTCAGATAAACTGCTTGTCACGTCATGCTTAGTTAGGACACTGTAATTCAAGTCCAAAACATTGCGTTGAAATTACCGTAATTATGAGACGACAGCACAAAGGTTCTGCTCTGAACTGTGCACATCCTCTGAGTCACGGATACATGTGTGCCTTTGTCATTGTTGACAACAAAGTATTTAATAGCTGTGCTAATTTACCTTCTTCATTTTGAAGCATTTTGGTTGTTTTAGGTGGTGTTAGGGTTGTGATAACTTTCAGAAAATTGTAACTTTCTTAAAGTTCACTTTTGAACTTGTACGTTTGACAAAGATTATGTTGAGTTGTTCATTTTCTGATATTGTTGTTTAGGTTTCTTTCAAGAGGCACCATGCTGTTGAGCATGTGGACGTCGCCTCAAAACCTTCAGCCAGGAGCTGCAGGCAAGGGGAGGAATCCAACAGAAAGGATCATCTTGCAGGTTCTTCATTTGCTCTTTCTCTTATTCTCTTAATCAACATTTTTGTAATGTTTTCAAGTCCTAAAATCTCATATGTTTTTATAAAACTTACTGATACAAGGCAGTGTACACTACATGCAGATGCAAAGTGCTTTGCTCTTTACTTAAAGTATATTTGTATGGCCACCAACAGGTTGACTTTCCCAGTCCAGCAGTGGACGTGCTGTATGTTGGTCCACAGGAGAAAGGCTGCCCAGACACTCAGTCTCTAGACCCACTGGATACAGGAGATCGGAGTGAGATAGAGAAGCTGTGTGCACGAACATCTGCTTTTGGGTACGTTCACATAAAAAAAATGCTCTGATGAAACTAGACATGCTTTTCCTGAAGGAAATACCAGTGCTTGCAAAAGAATACTTTTAATGTTGTATGTAAGTTTTTTGGGTCTGTGTAAATGAATACAATTCCAACTGAATTGGAGAGATGTAGGTTTTTGATTGGATGTTTGACAGAATGAAAGCAGTGAGAGATGCCAGAAATAGAATAGAAATGACAGGTTAAAGTAATTTAAAGGGGTCATATGGTGCGAATATGTGTTTTTCTGTGTCTTTGGTGTGTTATAAGTTGCCCATGCATGTATTAGACACGTAAAATTGCAAAAATTAAAGTGGGAACAAAAGATGCATTCTATCTAAAAGCGAATGCGTACCCGGCCCTCCATGAAATGCCTCGTGTAACCACACCCCCACAAATCTATGTCAGTTCGAGGTATGATTTGACTAAAATACCCCCAAAATGTAAACGCAAGTAAGGTGGTCTGTCAGTACATTTGCTTTGGAACCTGATGTTCCAAATATAGTAAAAGGCGTTACATTTCCGTCACACGCTTGCAGTATTCGACCAATCACTACGCACTGGTTAACTGGCCAATCATAGCACACCTTGCTTTTCAGAGCGATGAGCTTTGTTCAAAATCCGCGCGTTTCAGAGAGGAGATACAAACATGCACGGTATGCGGAAAATACAGCGTTAAACCTTAAATCGTGTATACACATTGAATTACGTCTAAAACAAATGATAATATTCGTTTTAGCCCTTTCATTTGACCCTTTAATACAATAGCCCACAGGCAGTAATGTTGCGATCTGAATCTGTGTATTAGAGAAAAGAATTGGCTTGGGTTACCTGTCCAGACACCTGCCAACATCAGTCACATGTTGGGAAATACAATTGTCAGTGCCACAAACTGGATAAAGACACACAAATACATTCATCCCTATGTGAATTGCTTTTAGAGAAGTGCTTGTAAAGCTAGCAAAAAAAACAGTGGCCGTTTCTCAACACCAAGAACGCAAAGAACAGACTTTTGTTCTCGTGGAGACCGGTCTTGCGAGGCGGCCTTGGAAGAACAGCTTGGATGGACACGCCGTAGTGATTCTGGGACTTCAAGCGGGTTCTGTACGTGCTCAGTGCATCCTTGATATCGAGAACACATCTGGGTACTTTCATGTGTTCTTGAGTATTGGAACCGTTGACGGTTATTGATGACATAGAGCGAGAACACGAGGACACAAGACCGCTGAAGAACGCATATTGAGAAACGGCCAGTGACATTAATGCTTATGCTTGTAATGCTAGCAAAAAAATAGTGACATTAATATCAGACTGTAAATCTGATTGTGTCCGACTACGATACAGAATAACTCGCCATTGAATTTCGAGCTGAAATGCAGTTTGCTGCTGTGCCTTGTTTAGCTGAAGAGGCATCTCGCAGTGGTCGAACAGACAGCTCAGTCAGCTTTAAGACAGCCAAACAACGCTCAGACTGTGGGCAGATTTCCATACTCATTTGTGTGTGTGTGTACGCAAGTGTGTCTCTGAATGCCCACCAAGTGCCAACAGCTGCAGCGCTCCCAGCTTGACTGCACATTTGCAGACACATTTAAGAGGTGTGACTTGTTTCCTGTGCCTCTTATCGCTGGATTGAGAATCATTTACTTCATGGTTTGTGGATCATCTGGTTAGAGCGGCTGCAGCCTGCTTTTAAGACAACAGAAAGTGCACTGTATACTTTGAAATTACCCTGCATGCTTTTCACCAGGCTGACACGAGCAGACAGGCAGCTGCTGTGGGACCAGAGGTATTACTGCCGGGACTATGAATACAGCCTGCCCAAAATCTTGGCAAGTGCACCCAGGTGGGACTGGGGCAGTATGGGAGAGATCCACTCGCTTCTGCACAACTGGCCTCCTCTGTCTCCTGTTTCAGCCCTGGAGCTTCTCGAATCAAAGTATGGATCTCCTCCTGGTCTTATCTTTGTGTGTTTTTTCAATCATATGACCTGTTACACTGATATAGTTATGCCTTCTACAGTCATTTTGGTCACTTTATGGTGGTCACTTTATAGTCTCACAGGTTTCTTTTTTACAGCATAATTATGGTGTCGTTTAAGGAAAAGTACACCCAAAAATGATAGTTTATGTACCGTGTGATATTACTTTTTGTAAACACAAATAGCAGTTAGGCAAGATGTTCATCCAAAGGATTGTCAGTTTCAAAAAAGCACAATTGAAGTAGATGTCAAGTGTACATACAGTCTTATGGAATATTTTTATGTGCGTAATGTCTTGTTAAACTCAGGTTTGCTGACACAGAGGTGAGGAAAGTCGCTGTGAGCTGGATTGAGAGCAGCAGTGATGATGAGTTGGCTGATTATCTGCCTCAGCTGGTGCAGGTACACACACACCTTTATACATACCAATTATACATTGTTTCTTCTATAAACATATTACCCTTGGCTGTTTCTGTGTAGTTTCACTGATCTCTGTTTCAATAGGCGGTGAAGTTTGAGTGTCACCTCAACAATGCCTTGGTTATGTTTCTGTTATCACGGGCTCTGGGAAATATCAACATTGCGCATTATCTTTACTGGTAAAGTCATTCTTCATATCAATTTTTGTCTGTATTTCTGAGGTTCACTTTAAATGTAAGAAGCATTTTTCACATGTTTGACTCTTGGAAAGCCAGAAACTTCACAAGATTTTAATTCCTTTTGATATGATCCTTTAAAAATGAACCATTGGTATTCTGAATAAATGATATTATACCACGAGACATTGGACTGAGTGAATGTGTTTTTTGAGATGTTTTGGTTATGTTTGGATTTAGGCTGCTGAGGGATGCCGTGCAGGACCCAGCGTTCGGTCAGCGTTACGACCGCATCCTGGGCGCGCTGCTGTGTCTCTGTGGTGCTGGATTGAGAGCTGAACTTGAAAAGCAGACCAAGCTTGTGCAGCTTCTGGGTGCCCTGGCTGAAAAAGTGAGACAGGCGAGCAGCTCCGCTCGACAGGTATGTTGTGGCTTCCATAGGAACAATATAATACGAACTCGTATATAGTTTCTGTGCTTATCCTACTGGATCTGTCTGCTGCCTTTGACACTGTTAACCACCACATACTCCTGTCGACCCTCAAGGCTATGGGTGTCTCTGGAGTGGTGCTACAATGGTTCAGGTCTTACCTCACAGGTAGGTCATTTAGAGTATCCTGGAGAGGAGAGGTCGCTGAGTCCCAACATCTCGACACAGGGGTGCCTCAGGGCTCTGTGCTTGGTCCGTTGCTATTTTCTATATACACGACATCCCTAGGCTCTGTCATTCGGAAACATGGCTTTTCCTATCACTGCTATGCGGATGATACACAACTCCATCTGTCATTTCAGCCTGACGATCCGACTGTTTCTGCACACATTTCAGTATGCCTAGCCGACATCTCGCTCTGGATGAACGACCATCACCTGCAGCTGAACGCTGCTAAAACAGAACTGCTTGTAATCCCGGCCGACACAGAGTCATCACAACTTCTCCATTCAACTGGGCTCATCAACCATCACATCTTCCAGAACGGCCAGAAACCTGGGAGTGGTGATCGATGATCGGCTTAACTTCACTGATCATGTTGCCAGCACCACCCGGTCCTGTAGATTCATCCTCTACAATGTTAGGAAAATTAGACCTTTCCTATCCCAGCATGCTATGCAAATCCTAGTCCAGGCTCTTGTTCTGTCCAGACTGGACTACTGCAATGCGCTACTGGCTGGACTTCCAGCTTGCACAACAAAACTTCTACAGATGATCCAGAATGCGGCGGCAAGAGTGGTCTTCAATGAACCGAAGAGAGCACACGTCACTCCTCTCTTCACTAAGTTACATTGGCTCCCTATAGTCGCTCGAATCAAATTCAAGACTCTGCTCCTGGCCTACAAGACCACCACTGATTTGGCACCCCCTTACCTTCACTCGCTAATGCAGACTTATATACCCGCCATATCCCCATGCTCTGCAAACGAACGACATCTAGTGGTGCCATCCCAAAAAGGTAAAAAATCTCTCTCACGTACCTTCTCGGGATCGGTTCCACATTTATGGAATGATCTGCCCGCTGCTACAAGATCAGCAGATTCTGTGGCCATCTTTAAGAACTGTGTGAAAACACACCTCTTCTGTCAACACCTGACTGATCAGCTCTGACTTCTATCTCTTTTCTACTCTCTAAAAAAAAAAAAAAAAAAACTGAGGCCAATTTTCTTTTGTTGCACTTATGCTTTTGGTTGTCCTTATGTTGTTCCAATTGCTTCCATTGTTTCCCTCATCTGTAAGTCGCTTTGGATAAAAGCGTCTGCTAAATGACTAAATGTAAATGTAGTTTGTATAATGTATTATGGAGGTGTATGTAGATAGAAATAACTCCTTCCAATGTAAGGAAATCATAACACTTCATTATGTAAGGTCTTTAAACACCTCTGAAGACATAGTTATGTATATATAAATAAGCAGCCTGTGATGGATTGATTCCATTTGATTATGAAAATAGCATTATGTATCTCATCTGAAAAGCGGTTTACATACATGTGTAGATAGGAAAAGCCAAATTTAATCAAGTTATCTATGTTTCTGTTTTGGTTACGAACTGCAAATAAATGCTACTTTTAGTAATTTGAGAAGTGTATCTAAACTTTTGTTCTTTAAAGGTGGTGCTGCTGGAGGGTTTGGAGAGGGTACAGTCATTCTTTCAGAAGAACAACTGTCGACTTCCTATAAGCCCCAGCCTAGTGGCAAAAGAACTCAATGTAAAGGTGAGTCCCTAAAACCAACATACAGTAAATATGAAGTGAAGTGACCTATTTGTCAAGTATGGTGACCCATACCCGAAATGTGACCTCTGCATTTAACCCATCCAGAGAGTAGTGAACACGCACAGCAAGTGGTGAACACACGTACACCCGGAGCAGTGGGCAGCTATCACTGCAGCGCCCGGGGAGCAAGTAGGGTTAAGGTACCTTGCTCAAGGGCACCTCAGTCGTTACCCGCCGGCCCTGGGAATCGAACCGGACTCTGGTCACGAGTCCGACTCTCTAACCATTAGGCCACGATTGTCCTACCAAATAAAAAATATTTACTTGATGCACATCTACTCCTTAGTTCCCCATTGGTCAAGTTCTGCCTCATACATTTGTTTTTATCGTTTTCACATACATGAAATGTGTTGCAAATGTTGACTTAGAAATGTACTGTAGCTGTATTTCTCTGTGGATTTAAAGGTCTGCGTTACCTTTGATAAGTAAAATGTTACTTTGCTGTAGCTTGCATTAATAATAAATAACATTGATCTTGTAGAACAATTTTGATGATGCCGAACAGTTCAGCTCCTTATGCAAGCTATTTTAACACAGTTCTCTAGAGGCCACCCAGCCGAGGCAAATGTCCCTTCAGTTCTCATGTAAACTCTGCCAGATTTGGTTCCATTTTGATGGGAAGCATTCACATGTGATTCACTTCCTTATCGTCCGTGCTCACTCCCCCCTTCCTGTTTCAGATGTGGAGATTTGCACAGTCAGCACGACCCAAACAGTGTCTCTCAATCCCAACATCTTTATCTTCTAGTTGGTTCTGCTTGGTTTCAAAGACCCTCTTTGTTGCCGTGTCGAGGCAGTAAATCTAGCTGATACCCTGAGGCTAAAGTTGTGCTTCTGTAATGTGCTGTTGCTCTTGTTTACCTGCTCTAGGCCTGTTCCTTCTTCAATTCCAACGCTGTACCTCTGAAGATTGCACTGGTAAATGCAGACCCGCTGGGAGATGAGATTAACGTCATGTTTAAGGTGCGAAACCACGTAGAAAATGTTAGAGCTAACAACAGTATTTAGTGAATTGGCAGCTATAGTTTTGTTTACGTTAGACAGTTGGGTTATCAGTTTCTTCTAAATTGTCCGGTTAGATGCATTAAAATGGTGGAATCATACTTTTGATATAAAAAAAGTATAAAAACACAAATGTATCTTCTCGTTAGAAGAGGCCAGCACACAAAAATACATTTAAACTTGAACTTGGCCTTGAGTACGCCCTCTGGTGGCCATATCTTATACTTCTTATAAAGTCTTTGCAGTCATTTTTATGCTTATCTCAACTCTGTGTTGCTCTTTGCTGTAATCTAGGTTGGAGAGGATTTGAGGCAGGACATGCTGGCCCTTCAGATGATCCGGATCATGGATCGGATCTGGCTGCAGGAGGGTTTGGACCTGCGCATCGTGAACTTCAAATGCATCTCAACCGGTAAAGATAAAGGTATGTTCTAATCTACTTATAAACTTTTGTAACCGTTTTAGAAAGCAAAAGCTGGAAAAAACTCAATAAACATTTGAATTTTGATTTCAAATCAACATGAGATCAAAACTTCTCTGAAAGTACAATGTCTTGGGAACAAGTTCGATTTAAAATGACGACTTTGAATTTTTTCATTAATATGACATAGTTTACATAGTTATTTCACAAGTATTAATCATAAATTTGCATTTGGTTGCACAGGCATGGTGGAACTAGTGCCGTCTTCAGAAACGCTGAGGAAGATTCAGGTAGAGTACGGAGTGACCGGTTCATTCAAGGACAAACCTCTGGCCGAGTGGCTTCGCAAGTACAACCCTGCTGAGGACGAGTATGAGAAGGTGCATTTCAAATCTCACACTTACAAACGAAATAATAATCCATGGCAGCTGGAGTCAGATTTCTAGAACAGCAAGAACTGGGATCTTATTTTTCGTATCCATGTTTTTGTTAGGCCTCTGAGAATTTCATCTACACCTGCGCAGGATGCTGTGTAGCCACCTATATCCTCGGCATCTGTGACCGCCACAACGACAACATCATGTTACGCTCCACAGGTCACATGTTCCACATAGACTTTGGCAAGTTCCTGGGTCATGCACAAATGATCGGGAGTTTTAAAAGGTGAGCGAAGACTCCATCCCCAAATTGCACAGTTAGTATTTTTTTTCGGTGTTATTCAAACTGCAATGTTTTTCCATCTGCAGGGACCGTGCACCTTTTGTCTTAACTTCTGACATGGCTTACGTCATCAATGGAGGCGAGAGACCCACGAGTCGCTTCCAACTTTTTGTTGACCTTTGCTCACAAGCCTACAACTTGATACGCAAACACTCCAACCTCTTCCTCAACCTGCTGTCTCTGGTAATGCAGTCATTGTGTTAGCATACAAAGTCTTCTATTGTCAACACCTACAGGACATGTAGGCCGTGTTGTGCAAATGGTTTTGGCAGCATAATTTTGTGATAAGCCATTTCACTAATGACAGGAAGATGGTTATTGATCTGTATTCGATGATGTGTTTTTCTTCATCCAGGACTTACTGCGTATTGACTTTATTGACTCACTGTTTCGTAACTGTGTGTTTTACACAGATGACACAGTCAGGTTTACCCGAGTTGACCGGAGAACAAGATCTTAAATATGTTTATGATGCTCTTCAACCTCAAACTACAGATGCAGAAGCAACCATTTTCTTCACCAGGTACATTTTATTCCAGAAATCAGGTTCATTTGACTTTTCGCCAGTATGTTTTTTTTCTTCATATTTTTTCCTTACAGGTTGATTGAATCCAGCCTGGGTAGTGTGGCAACAAAGTTCAATTTCTTCATCCATAATTTGGCCCAGTTGCGTTTCTCTGGTCTTCCCTCCAATGACGAGCCCATCCTGTCCTTCGCACCTCGGACATACACCATAAAGCAGGACGGCCGAATACAGGATGCCTCCATATATTCATATCAAAAGAGATACAACCCTGACAAGCACTATGTAAGATTCTTTTATATAATGTTATAATGGTATGTATAATGTGAATATGCATAACTCCTGTGTGTAATGAGGAAGAATTAAATTGTCATTTTTTTTAACAGACGTATGTAGTGCGGCTGCTCAGGGAAGGTCAGAGCGAGCCGCAGTTTGTCTTCCGCACATTTGATGAGTTCCAGGAACTGCACAACAAGTTGACCATTCTCTTTCCTCTATGGAAGCTACCAGGGTATATCAGATACTAATGTCAAACTCTTTCGAGGAATGGTTTGTGAAATCTTGTGATCTTTACTCTAGAGATGTACTTCAAAAATGACTGTTCCTGTTTATAGGTTCCCCAGTAGAATGGTGCTGGGCCGCACACACATTAAGGATGTAGCGTCCAAGAGGAAGGTGGAATTGAGCAGCTATGTGCACAGTTTGATGAGGAGTTCGGCAGAAGTCAGCCAGGTGGGCAGACAGAGAATTGATCATATACTGTATATAAACATATGAACTGGCAAATATATACACACTCTTGTTAATGGCAAGATGAAAGGCAATGTTATTTTTTATAAAATATAATAGTTGATGTTGTGTTGATATTTTTCCTTAGTGTGATCTTATCTACACCTTCTTCCACCCTATTGCAAGAGATGACAAGCCAGAGGGGGTTGAAGGACTCCAAAAAATTCCAGGCATGTCATCAGATTTAAAACAATCATTCTATTATTATATGCAATGTTATAGATTCTGCACACAACTCGTAAGTAAGACTATTCGACATGAATGCATGGAGATATCGATGGCCTATAGTGACCTATAGGTTTTAAAATGAGGATTGGAAAAATTCGAATTTCCGTTATTGGTTTTTAAATAATCTTTGTCCATTTTCCAGAGATGACTCCTATGAGTCCCGGCACCGGCCGGGTGGAGGGTGAGGTGAAGCTGTCAGTGTCCTACAGAAACAGCACACTCTTTATCATGGTCATGCACATTAAAGATCTGGTAAGATGAGAAACCTCTTCAAACTGATCCTGGTCTTTGTAAATTATGATGAAACATCCCGTTGACTTTTCTGAATTCTCACTCGCCTTTTTAAATCTCAAAACAGATATCAAATGACGGAGCAGATCCAAACCCTTATGTGAAAACATACCTCTTACCAGACCCTCACAAAACCTCCAAACGCAAGACGAAGATTGCGAGGAAGACTAGAAACCCCACGTTTAATGAAATGGTAAGTGTGACTTCTGAAACCCAACCAAGCTTCAAAGATTTTAATAATGAGGGCTTAAACTGTTTACAGATTGTAAGCAAATAGTTTTGATTTACAAATCACAGGTATCCATATTAGGTTAGAAGATTAAATAAAGGAATAATCCTGGCACTTTTATCTTTGCAGCTGGTGTACAGTGGCTACAGTAAGGAAACCTTAAAACAAAGGGAGCTTCAACTGAGCGTGCTCAGTGCCGAGTCTCTGCGAGAGAACTGCTTTTGGGGTGGCATCACCCTCAGCATCAAGGACTTTGACCTGAGCAGTGAGACTGTCAAGTGGTACAAGCTCACCACGGTGCCCTACTTCTAGATCCAACAATCCCTCTCTACCAGTCTTCCACAAAGAGTGATGGACCAGAGCAAGTGCCCTTACAGGACCACTCAGATTCCCCAAGCTCTCCACCCTCATCTCTCTCTCTCGCTCTCTCTCTCTGACACTAATCAAGGTTACTCCTTGATGAAACAAGCAATCACTGTGTGTGTGAACAGAAAACTACATGTGTGTTTTGTACATTTGGAACATAAGAGGACCAAAATGGCTCACTTATAGAAGAGTTTATATATTATTATATAAATATATATAGAGAGATCCACACCGGTATTTTTAAAACGGCTCATTTTTACACTCTCCTTTTCTACATATGCGTTTAGTAAACAGTAGTAGGTTTTGAGGTATCTTAAGCACGGCAGAGCTCGCTGCGCTTTTATTAACGTGCCAAATGAACTGAATCAACGCGAGACCACTCCCCTATAGGGAATATTAACAGGGTGCCTTCATATGCTGGCCTGTCATTTCGGCTTTTCTCAATATGTTTGGTGTAAATGACTGAAATCTCGGCTATGCACAGTAGGGTCAAATGTTCTGTCGAGTGGTGAAATCCCTTTAAATGACGGCCTAGCACCAGGGGACTCTGAATTTCACATTTGTATAATGAACCTTGTTGAAAAGGGAATAGCACCTGTGGTTAAATCTACTGGCAGAGCTCAGCTGCATAATAATGGATGAATTCACCTGGAGGCAATTTTAAAATGATGTAAGAATTGTCATCACTCACTTTTATTGACTGTAAAATACATTTGAATTGATATTAACATGGCCAGTTATTTATTATTGGATACCTTTATAACCTTACCGAATCAATGTTTGCTTTAATTCTGTTTCTTTCCTTAAGGCAAAATAAATGTGTTTCAATGTCTCTGGCTAATTTATTCAGATGGACTCAAAACCATTGATGATCAATTATGCACATTAACCAGTAGGGGGCAATAATGTCTGTGAATTTATACCGACTAGTAGCTATCGATTCTAAAATGTGTCTTTATACAGTAAAGGTTTATTTAGTACAGAAATGCCATATGCTGTTTCTAGTCCAGAGCCTAGTCTCTGGGGAGATATGCATGAGATTCGGTATTGGACTTTACTTGACAGCTACATGTAATCAATATGGACATATTTGTTTCTGTTTACTCGAAGTCATGTGATGTATTTGTTGTAGAAGCCGTGCAAGTTTAAAAAGAGTATCAGTAGCATGATGCAAGAAGCTTAGTTTCAGGTGACATGCTGAGGAACATAGTAAACAATTCGCATGTAATGTGAGGTATTATTTGGAATTGATGCATCAGTTCGGAAAGACATGCTCGATAATTCACTTTCACAAGACAAAGATGCTAAGTTTTATTTTATTTTAATAGAGACATTTGAAACTAATTTAAGACTAACAGTGTTTTACTTGGTGATTGCCAAACTTTCTCTTCCTTTAAATGAAATGATCGTTTCCTCATTTTGACCCACAGTTCTGTTTTTGCAACATAAAACGGAAAAGATAAACAGAAATGATGCTCCTATTCTACAGTTACGCGGTTACTTTTTTATTTGTTTTTAAAAAGTGTACATTTTTATGGTCACATGCAACATACATACAAGTAAAATACTATAAATATACTATAATCACATAATCATAACAACTGACAACACAATAAAATACGAAATGTATGTACATAAATAAACATAAAAGTATCTGGCTAATGGGAGCTGACAGTGCACCACCACCACCATGTAGGCCTACAGTCACTACGTGTTCTCTAAGTAAATCTTCAACTTTTGTAACTGTCAATAAAAGCATTTTAACTGATGTTGTACAATAAACTTAGAATCAGAATCAGAAAGAGCTTTATTGCCAAGTATGTTTGCACACAAGGAATTTGTTTTGGTGACAGGAGCATCTAGTACACAGAAACAGAGACCATAACACAATACAGTACACAAAGATTTAAATAAGGGCCTATGGGTATCAACATTTAAGAAATACAATACAATAAACATAAGATAAAGATATAGAGTTAAAGCTATGTGTGTATGTAAATATGTACATGTAAAAAAGAAGAATAGACTATTGTAGTACAAGGTATGTGCTATATACAGCAGAATGAAATGTAATTTACAGAAAAAGTTGTATAAAAATTAGATAGTGTATTATCTGGAGGATATAATTAATATTGCACTTAATTATTAGTTATTAATTGCACAGTGGGTAAAAAAAACATTTAACTGTTCAAGAGGTAGATGGCCTGAGGGAAGAAGCTGTTTTTGTGTCTGGTTGTTTTGGTGCTAAAAACTGTTTTAACAGAGTGTGTGGTAGGATGAACTTCTTCAGCTGATGTAAGATGTACAACCTTTGCTGGGCTTTTTTAGCAACAGAGCCAATGTGATTGTCCCACTTCAGGTCCTGAGAGATGGTGGTGCCCAGGAACCTGAATGACTCCACTGCTGCCACAGTGCTGTTCGTGATGGTGAGAGGGGGAGTGCGGGGCAGAGGTGTAAAGAGTACCTGAAAACCATACTTAAGTAAAAGTACAGATACCTTGCAGTGAAAATTACTCCATTACAAGTTACAAGTCACCAATTTCAAAACGACTTGAGTAAAAGTCTTCGAGTATCTGATTTGAACAGTACTTGAGTATTTTACTCATACTGAATGTAGGCTCAAAGCAGCACTAGTCCTCAACACTTAAGAGACATGTCAGTGAAAAACTAGAAACAGTCGATTCGTGAGGAGAGCAATCGCATTTATTTTCTTAAATCATAATAAGACTGAACACCTCAAAATTGCAACAAATCATGGCCGACATCATAACCTACTGTACGTCTATTACAAACACCCAAGTCTCATTTAAGCTCAACTGCTCATAAGTAAACCAAACTCCTTCAAAAAGGTCTCTTCAATATAACGGATAAATAAAGTAATGTTAAGTAAAATCAAAAAGTCAAAGCCTTTTTGCACTGGACATGCTGGTTTGGGCCTCATGGCCAGCTGCAGTCATGTCCTCATTTCACATACACTGTTAGCCCTTACCTGCCATTTCTACAGTAATATACTGTATTGGCAACACTGTTGCCTGCTAGTTACTGTAGGTGTTTTACAGTAAACTACTGCAATGGCTGTTTGAAGATACATTATAAAGAATCTATTAACGCACTTAAGTCACACAGTCTTAGATGAACACGTGTAAATAACAGATGAACACAATAAATCTGTCAAGATTTCACCAGAGGAGAATTAAACACAAACATCAATAACATCTTCACATATTACAGACACCACTTTCACTTTATTTCTGTCATCTGTGTAAGATCTTATTGAGATTGAACTCGAGTTCATAGTGGTTCAATTGTGTTTTAAGTCACCATTATGGCGATCAGTGTTTGCTTTGGTTGGACTCTTTGACTTTCTTGTAGCTTTAAAATGTACACTTATACAATAACACTGAAAGGGACTTTACAGGAACCGCAACTTTATGTTTGCTTAGTAACTGAAGATACATCTGAAAGAATTCAATCATTAAATAATAATAATATAGCATTTAAGATTTATTAAGATATGTTTGGTAAAGTGATCACATGTTGTAATGGAAAGATCTCTGTCAGAAAATCTTTCTTTGCAATTGAGACACAGTTAGACACTTGACATACAAACCTCATCAATGGTGACAAACAATCATGAATGAGTTTTGTACTATGTACCCAGCATGCATTGCAGCATGAAGCTGTTCAGTTGATTGTCACCATTGTTGAGATTCATATGTGGATTGTTCATTTCTCTGTGTCCGACTCATTCTATAGGTTAATATTTTGTCTATATAGTGTGAGAGCACTTTTGAAAATTGAAATACTATACATTCTTTTTACTGGTTTACATCACTTCATGGCAATAGTCCCACCATATGGTCAAATTTTGAGCAAACATGTTTAGAGCACATTTAGGAAGAGTTAGTTTTAAAAATAAGAGCTTTTGTAGATGTGTGACCTACAGTAACTAGCTGGCAACAGTGTTGCCAATATATTACTGTAGAAATAGCGGGTAAGGGCTAACCGTGTGTAAACCGCCAGCGATTGACATCTACCTGATACTGCACTCATATTCATATAAAGAAGCCATGTTGACAAGTTTTTGTAAGTTAAGGCAAAATCCACAAGATTGTAGTACCTTCATTGCCCTGTAAATGGCGATATTAATTATAAGATAGGTGCCATGCAAAATGTAATGTGTAATTGCATTAGTCATTACAAATGTAGTGGAGTAAAGAGTACATATACTTGTTCAAAAATGTAGTTAAGTAGAGAGTAAAAGTTGCTAATATCTTTAATACTCAGTACAACTACAAAGTAGCCAAAAAGATACTTAAGTAAAGTAACTAAGTACATTTACTCCAATACTTTACACCACTGGTGCAGGGGGTTTCTCCTGAAGTCCACAATCGTCTCCACTGTTTTAAGCGTGTTCAGCTCCAAGTTGTTAAAACAACCTCAACCTCCTGTCTGTACGCAGACTCATCACCATCCTGGATGAGGCCAATGAGTGTGGTGTCGTCTGCGAACTTCAGAAGTCTGACAGAAGGGTCCTGGGCAGTGCAGTCATTGGTGTACAGGGAGAAGAGCAGTGGGGAGAGAACGCACCCCTGGGGGGCGCCAGTGCTGATTGTGCGGGTGCTGGATGTGAGTTTCCCCATTCTCACTGATTGTTGCCTGTCTGTCAGAAAGCTGGTGATCCACTGACAGATAGAGCCAGGAACAGATAGCTGGGTTAACTTTGTCTGGAGCAGTAATGGGATGATGGTGTTGAAAGCTGAGCTGAAGTCCACAAACAGGATCCTTTCATAGGTCCCTGGTCTATCCAGATGTTTCAGGACAAAATGCAGCCCCATGTTAACTGCATCCTCAACAGACCTGTTTGCTCTGTAGGCAAACCGCAGGGGGTCCAGTAAGGGTTCTGTGATGTCCTTCAGATAGGCCAGTACCAGTCTTTCGGATGACTTCATGACCACAGATGTGAGAGCGAAGGGTCTGAAGTCATTCATTCCTGTGATTTTGGGTTTCTTTGGGATGGGGATTATGGTGGAGCTCTTGAAACAGGAAGAAACTGTGCTGCTGCCGAATGTTCAGCAGTTCATCTCTTGTGAAACTGATTGTATGGGAAAAACATAAAATAGGACAAACTAACAAAAGCACTAAAACAACTGGAGAGCTCCACACCGACCGAGGCAGCCATCTGCGGCGCCATCTTGTTTATAAAAAGATTAAAAATAATAATACAAGAAAACAAACTACAATCATCTGTCTTTGTTTTTAAAGTAGCGTGATGTAACAGCAGCTGTGCAAACTGTGCCTTCATCATGACATTTCACATGGGAAAATAACCATACGTCACCCTAAGTCATCGGCTGGGAGTCTGAGGGGGCGGACTTTCTTTGAGTGACATATATGTAATCAAATGGAAGGTAGCGTCTTTGCAGGCTGTATATGTTTGTGTATAAGCGGAGTGGTTTCACTAGTTTGAGTCGTTTCTCGCCGTCGCGCTTTCATTTCAAGGGTGTACTTTGAACGGGTAATCATGAGGACCTCAACAGCTTTCGCTCGGAGTTAACTTTCACATATTTGGGAAGATGTGGCTTCCAAATTTCAAACATCAGCCGATTAACTGCGACAAGGAAAACACACAAAGGGACGAGTATCAGAATACGTGACCGGTTCTTGTGTACTAAGATGGAGAGGAGCGTATGTGAGCGGACCGCGCTGCAGCGGTTCGGGGACAGCGGGATGATGCTGCTGCCCTGGACCAAACACATACTGTGTGTGCTGTGGGAACATCTGCGACTGCTGGTCCAGGTCATCTGCTGTACTTTCACGACGGGTAATTTACAATTTTATTGTTTTTACTTCCCTAGTGCATTGATCGAAGAGCACTATATATTTTATTTGATCTGGTTTAGCTGATGCGTCTTATTGTTGAACGATTATTGCATATATTAACGATTTAGTTTCATCAATTTACTTCAAATGTATTTTATCTGCTTTTATAAAGACATTTGTTGCTTATTATTCAAGTATTGCAGATATTGGCAGATTTATTCTTATAGATTTAAATAAATATATATTTTATCTGCTTTATAAAGATTAATGTATCAGTATTATTCTATATTTATCTATGCATTTAAGTTTATTAATTTAAAATCAATTTAGCAAATAAGGAAAACAGGCAATTTGATATTAAAGAAGCCAACAATTACTGTTGAATGAATTACCAGAATAATACACAGCAAAAACAGAGATTAAATCAAAGAGTTTGAGAGATTGTCTAAATATTAAAAATGTATTATACCACACCAGTAACATATTTTTACCGTATTGCCAGTTTTCCAGATGTTCAGGTTTGAAGTCCATCTGAGAATTACAGATGAGACGGGTCAACACATTCAGCACATGACCAGTGGGTCTGGAGACCCCTCTGACAATTTCCTGCTCTCTTCTTTGTTTGAAAACAACAAAAACATGGTTGTTGGAGCTTCAAAATTTGCCAGGGACCCCTTTGACGTGAGCTCGCACTCCAGAGCCGTTCTGTCAAGTCTGGTCAACGATGAACCCTTCTGCTCTCTGGTGGACGACTTTGTGTCCCATGCAACAGAGTGTCTCACGGACAGCGAGGATCTGTATATCGGAGATCGCTCCGTATGGAAACACGGATACGACTGGAGTGTACTGGGAAGTTCGGAGAGGAAATGTGGAGAGGGTTCATGTCCCATTAGTTTTACAGCATGCGTGTCAGGATTTTCTTCGAAAGAGATTGTAAAGCACGAAAAGGTCTCTGCGGATCCCGACTCGTGTGCTTCATCTGCCGAGGCTGCTCAAGGTCCGGGTCAACCTCAGTCACTGCTAGGTCAATTCTCAGACAGCGAGTTCAGTTGGGGCAGCACAGACAGCTCCTGTTTAGAGGGAGAAAGAGAAGAAAACGACAAACTCTGGGATCTTCTGACCAGCTCTACGGATCCATATCACCCGATGCACTTTACTGCATGCGTGTCCAGTGTGGTCACTGAAAAAAGCAAAACAGAAGCGACTCCGAAGCCATCTCAAGTAGTAACTGAAAGTCCTACTCCGTCACAGTCCACCGTGTCCACAAGCTCTGATTCTTCCAAACCTGGTTCAGAAGATGAAGAAGAGGCCTTGTGGAGATCCCTCTCCCAGAACGATGACCCGTATCATCCGTTGAATTTCAGAGCCGCTTTACAGAGCTCGCCAGCAAGTTCGAAGCACAGTTCCGATTCACCCAGTCACAAAACACGAAATAAGACAGTTAAACACTTAAAATCCTCAAAGCCACCTTTACGACCAAGGAAAGTGGCACGCCATTGCTGCCACAAATTGTCCGAGACATGTGTGGTGCCATGGAGAAGACATGTTGGTCAGACAGCTGGTCATGGCAGTCAGAAGAAAATGACCACTTTGAAAAAGGTAAGAAAGGGCTTTTTATTTCAATTCACAGTATATTGCAGCTATATGTTGCTAATGTTGTCTGTCAACATTTTCCAGGTGAAATTTTCTCCCATTGTGCAAGTTCACAAGATGCAAGCTTGGACCTTTGCTCTTCAGGCATCACGTAAGGGACAGTGGGAGGAGTTTGCCCGGGACAGAGACCGCTTCCAAAAGAGAATCAAAGAGACTGAGAAGGCCATTGGCTACTGTTTTAGCATGTCACACAGAGAGAAGCGCTGGGCCTATAAGGACAGTATACAGATAAAGTAACCAGTCCTTGATCTGCACAAAAATCTTCATCCTCCTGATTGTAATCATTGATAAAATAGCTTTCAGGGCCGCCTTTAGACTGTTATATTGACAGTTTTACCTCATCGCTGTGTTCCAAGACATTTTTTTGTGACTGCAAACATTTTTACCATGCCTTACAGACTTTACAATGTAACCGATGTGATCACAAATATTTATTTTTAACACAAACTGTGCACATGTTAGAATAGTAAATAAGTCTGGTTGTTTTAACTTCGTTGAAGTTGTGTGAAGTAGAATGCTGAATTCTTTTTAATTATTTATTAAGTTGAAGGAAATGCACAAGAGCAAGAAAAGAACAGGTTACAATGCACTGCAATGTTTACATTTTA
Source organism: Triplophysa rosa (assembly GCF_024868665.1). Classification (NCBI taxonomy): domain Eukaryota; kingdom Metazoa; phylum Chordata; class Actinopteri; order Cypriniformes; family Nemacheilidae; genus Triplophysa; species Triplophysa rosa. Next base: position 14,296,887 of record NC_079901.1, on the reverse strand, counting down.
TAGATATTTAGTCAGTTTATGTTACCCAAAAATAAACATTCTGTCATTATTTACTCACCCTTGTCATTTCAAACCTGTAGGACTATCTTCCGTCTGCGGAACACAAAATAAGATATTTTGAAGAATGTTGGTAACCGAACAACACTTCATCATTCGTGTGCAATGGTTTTGTGTCTGTACAATAGAAGTGAATGGGTACCGCCATTGTTACCAACATTCTTCAAGATATCTTCTTCAGTGTTTTGCAGAAGCAAGAAAGTCATACAGGTTTGAAATGATGAGGGTGAGTAATTTTTTTTTTCATTTTTGGATGAACTATCCCCCTAAGAGTCCGTCTCCGAACAGATATTTGCATAATTTGTTTTTACAGATCATTACGATTTGTATGTGGGGAAAAAATATTCACACACAGTTTGCTTTCACATGTGAATACTCTTTAAATTGTCATTTTCCACTGTGATTTTCCACATGTTGAATTTACAGTTCTTTCCTTGAACACTGTGTCCTGCCTCTTGTTTTGGTTGTGTCTTCATAGTTCATTGCATCTCCGGATCTCATACGGACTCTTGCCTCACATTGAGCACTCCTGTGAGACTTCTATGTGCAGCCCTTGTAAGAGAGGGGTTAAAAACAACGCGTGATGAAACTCTTTCCCTGGAGGAGAAATCAATTAGCATCTCCCCTCGACACACATCACCGGCAACACAAACTTGCATGGCGCAAAGACAAGCAATCGTTTACGCAATCTTACACGCTGAACGCATCAACATGTTGTTAATTTAATGATGCTTTGTCCTTTGTGCACCTTCTCTGCTCATAATGAGAGTTGGGATGATGGTGAAGATATGCTATCGTGAAAGACACCGGGTGGACTTGTCTTTCCGCTGGCTATTGTTACAAAAGAAGTGTAATATGAAAACTCAGTGGTCTGTTCCTATACAGGGTCTGAAAGCAACAGATTCAAAAGCTGAGGGTGGATGCATCCTAGTATTTGCATGTGGCGCTGCTATGGTGTCTTCCTCTCCAAAGGTGCTTTCACCCAGGTGACCCTGGTCTCTAGGCAACAAAGCACAGCACTATTTGGCAATGAGAGGATTGCATATGATTGCAGCAGCGCTTGATGTGTTGTGGGAGGGCAGGCAGTGTGGCCCCAGCCTCTGTTACTCATCCTGGAGAGTCCAAAGCTTGAGATGGGGGATCTCTGGAGTCACAATTACAATGCACAGACTGCCTGATGCAATAGAGCAGTCAGCAGCCACAGTATCTGAGACAGAAAAGGCAGAACAGGTAGTCAGACACGCCTCGCGTTTGAGAGAAACAATGCCAGAATCGGTTATAAAATACATTGCGTTGGTTAAGGAAACAAAAATGCAGAACAGACCCATGTTTATTTCTAAAAGGTACACATTCAAATGGCATTTACATTTATGCATTTGGCAGACGCTTTTATCCAAAGCGATTTACATTGCATTATACTTTACATTTGTATAACATTCAAAAAACTACTTAAAACCCATCTCTTCTGTGAATACCTGACAGGCAAATGAAAAAACAAATGCTAACCCTCTCTCTTTCTCTCAACAGTTCTGGCTTTCGTGGAAACTAGTAACTTGGTATTAGCACTTATTGTATTATTGCCCATGTATGACATATCGCTTTATTGCTCCCTGAACTCTCTGTAAGTCGCTTTGGATAAAAGCGTCTGCTTAAATGACTAAATGTAAAATGTACACATTGTCAGAAAAGATGCGCAAGATCAGTAGTTACAAACTTGAAATGAAAATGAGTTCTGGAGCTTTAAGGATGAGTATTATAAGCATTTTAAGGTGAACTATCATAATCAAACTTGTTTTTAATTTTAGTAATGTTTATATAATAAGTAATATCAGTAGGCTAATATATTAATTAATATGAGTAATAATTATATAATTTACTACAAAATACAACATTCCTGTCCAACCATAGGCTATATAGACTTCATTTTAAGGTGGTTGTTTCTGTACAAATATCAAACTAAACCGTGCACTTCACTCATTTGATTTATTGTCTGGAATGGAATAACATGGAAAGAGGACTCGTTTTTAGTTGTTTCGGTTAGGGTCCGTGTATCTTTTGGTCATTTGTTTTTCAGTTTGAACTTGAACAAACGGGAGTCAGAAAACGGCGCATCTCCGTTTTTCGTTCATCCAAAAAACGAGAATTCGGCTTGATTTTTCGTTTTTAACTTCAGGGGTAAAAAACGAATACACAACTTGAAAAATCGATTTCCACTTGTGGGCAGTATGAAACGCCCCCTTCCATTGATTGGCTAACCAAAGATCAGCAAGCGAGGGAGCAACTTCTTCGGTTGTCCTTCGGTTCTGTGGATGAACATTATAAATAGTCCTCCGCTGCTGTACAGTGGGGATTCTTAAAGTATGTTTAATTTCTCTCATTAAACAACTGTACACAAACCGTACAGGGCAGGTTCTAGACTGGATTTTCTTCGTGCAACCTAGCGCATTTCATATAAATATTTATATCACAAATATTCATGTAGTTCGAATCTGCATCTTTCTAGCTCTCCAGGGTTAAATCTGCGTGGCAAAGCTGCGCGAGACACTGGACAGCACGAAGCGGATTCATATACACATTTTTTTATTTCATTCAAAATTCGCTGTGTTCCGTTGTAATTTGTATTGAGGCTCCGTATGTTTGCACTAAACAGTCTAAACAATTATCATTTATTTTTGTTTGATCATTTATATTCAGCCCAAGATGGCTAGAGGTATCCTTTTATGATGAAGGAAAAACTTTCGGAGGACTATTTATTCTGTTCATCATTCACGGAACCGAGGGACGACCGAAGACGTCGCTTACTGATCTTTGATTGGCCAATCAGCGAAAGGGGGCGTTGTTTTTTTTATCCGTGAAGTTGAAAACGAAAAATCAAGCCGAATTCTCGTTTTTTTTTGGATGAACGTAAAACGAAAATGGCGCCGTTTTCTCACTCCCGTTTGTTCAAGTTCAAACTGAAAAACAAATTTCGATCAGGGTATCTTCCGTTCATTCTATATCCGCTTTCAAATAAAAAACGGAAAATGGAAAAACTTTCATTTTTTAATTTCTTTCACAAAATAAAAAAGGAAAAACGGTTTTAAAAAAGTAGAAATATTAACTTTTTCTATATTTAGTTTAAAATGGGAAAATTAAATAATGAACATATGAAATAATGAATAATGCCTGTTTTTTTACAACCATGAGCTACACTAAGTTTTTTTGCAAACAGTTGCAAATGTCACCAACAGGGAGAGCAGGTCCGTGTAACGCTTTGCAGTTCTTTTTTCAATTTTCACCATCAAAATTAATCAAATGAAAATTGGTTTCAAACTTTCATTTTCATGGGTACTTCACAAATGGATAATTGTCTGTCAGTTTAATTTTCAATTATACGTGTTTGGGTAATTGCTTCAGAATTTCAGATTTTCGAACAAACACAAAAATTACTTGTTTTTCTAATTTTACATTTACGTGCTTGCGCTTGCAGCTGGATCGTACCATTATCTCCGGTGGTAGGGGTGTAGTCTACAACCGCCCACGGACCCACAACGCTGTCGCGTTATGAAAGGCCTACGGTTTATCTAATCATATTTATCTCCCTTATGTATTACACATGTATTAAATATATTTTTACTTACACTACTGTCTGGTCTGTAATCATTAATCTATTCGACATCGGTTGCCGTTTTAGTCAGTAGATGGCAATGCTGCGGATCTGTATGTCATTGGGAACGGCCGGGCAGCAAGTGCAGTGAGTGCACGCACAAAAAGTAGAAGTGATGGATAACTTGTATCTGTCGCAGCCCGAGATATTACGTACGGTGGCGTATTGCTGCCACATACATTTTTTTCCACCCAATTATGTCATAATAACGAGATCATATGTCGTTAAAACAATATATTTTCTCGTTTTGACGGATATAATACAAGTGTAACTTTGGTTTGAGAAGTGGTGGGGGGACACACAATGGGGGGAAATGTTTTTGATTTGAATCCTATCACAAATTCGAAATACCTATATTTTGCGTTGTTTTTGATTGTTTAAATTGATTAAACCAAAATGTGTTTTTATTGTGTAGCAAAAGTGGATGTTCATGAAGGGGGAAATGCGAGTATTGACTGAGAAACGGAGGAAAACTGGGCTTGTAAACCTGAATCTGCGGTCGGAAGGCGACGAAGATGACTTTCTAAAACGCTTAACGAGGTTTAATGTACAGTTGTCATGTCAAGCCTTGTTATAAACACTAACTGCTGTTAAAAGAACGAGTCCTTATTAAACAAAAAAAGTAATAAATCACGCGTTGCGCGTTTCTTCCCCACAGAAGTCCATTATAAGGAAACAGCTTAACATAGCCTACCGAAACAACGACCACGTAAAAACAGGTTTCTATTCAATTCATATCAAAACCACGTGATTGAAAACAATCTTTCAGTGATCTTTTTTTAGTGTGCACGCGACGCGCGCATCGACACAGGCAGACTCTCTGTGTCCTGCTCGTTCGGCTACATCTCCGTGGCGATGACGGCGTGTGGTTAAAAAATCATTACAAACACATTTGAAAGTGAGGGGGACACGAACGGGATTTTGAAAAGTGATGGGGACATGTCCCCCTTGTCCCCAGTGGAAATGACGTCCCTGGGATAATATGGCATTTAAATGATATATTTTCTTGTTATAAAGGGATAATATGACGTCTCACAATAATTAGGCTACACATTAACCGTGAAAGCGACATGTTTTCTAGATGGACATTCTACCAACCGACGGATCACACTTTCCTATGAATCAAGCGCACTCCACTCAATCATTGTCCAGACAATGTGGTTAACGTGCAAAGGTAACGGTGATCTGATATAAACAGTAGTACGCCCTGTAAACCCCTACCACCGGCGATATGGTACGATCCAGCTGCAAGCGCAAGCACATAAATGTAAAATTAGAAAAACAAGTAATTTTTGTGTTTGTTCTAAAATCTGAAATTCTGAAGCAATTACCCAAACACGTATAATTGAAAATGAAACTGAGAGACAATTATCCATTTGTGAAGTGCCCATGAAAATTGAAAATGAAAGTTTGAAATCAATTTTCATTTGATTAATTTTGATGGTAAAAATCGAAAAAAGAACTGCAAAGCGTTACACGGACCCAGAGCATACCCTGATTCGGACCGTTAGTTTACCAATGGGCTCGATTTCTCATTTTTTGTTTACATATCGGTTTATGACTGCAATGCTTTATTCGAACACGAGGGCAGCGCTAAAACACCTAATTTAATCTGGTTTGGGAAGGTAAGACACAATAACAAATAGTATACGGACCTGGTGTCAGTTATGTCACGTATAGCAGCAGGGAAAACAGGCGAGCGGAACCATGTGCAGTAAAGTTACTTTAATCAATTCACAAAGTGGTATAATATGTACCAGCTAAAATAATGACAAATTTAAAAGTGCTTTCATTGACCAGTTATACTGTTTATTGTTTTAAATTATATCAAGTTTGCAACCCGTGTAATTTTTAAAAAGCTGTTGCAGATTTTTTTCAAATAATTCTGTAATTCTCAGGGATGCAAACTCATCGGGGTGAAAAAAAGTGACAACGATGTGAGACACACGCAACGCGCACACTCACGCACGCACACACAAAGTTCAAACCTTTTGCATTCATATAGCAAAAATGATATGGGGAACAAATCTCTTTCATACATGAAAAAGACAGAGACCCTAAATGTATTCTTAATGTACAATATCAACATTCTGAAATTTGTAATGGAACAGGTCAAATGCAGATAGAACCTTCTAATTCTGAAAATCTATAAATATAAAAAAATCTAATCACCAAAACTTAAAACAAAACAAAAAATTGCTGAAGTTTGAGCTGCTCTCCATGACAAGAGTATTAATAAAACAGTCAGTCAACCTTGAGGTTTCTTTTAAACATTGTTTTGCGTTACATTGTTTCCTCAGATATTTCTCTGTCACTGAGGAGCCCGTACACATGACAAAGAAAGCTGATCCTCATTGGTCCTCTTGTGTGCATCCTTGTGGCTCGCAGATAGAACCTAATTATAATTCGATTTTGTAGATAGAACCTTTTTGTTTCCTTAAAAAAAGCAAAATGTACACATTTAAAAAAACAAATATGGCCTCATGTAAATAGGTTGTCACAGAAAAAGAATATGTGAATAACTCAATTTTGACCAAAATGTCAGAACCTTAAGGTGACGATATTTTACATACCATAGGTAAATATGATCAGGAAAGGCTGTGAAAATAAATCTGCATCATTAAGCCTTTGGATATTTTCTTTAAAAATTGTACAAAAATCTATCCTTTCATTAGAGAATAAGAATTTTACACCAGGGGACTATTTCTGAAGACCAGTACATCACGTCGCTACAACGTTCTCCATGGGATTAATTCACGACGTTATTTGAGGACGTGGCTAGGACGTTTCTGGAAGCAAAAATTCTAAGAAATGGAACGTTGCCAAGACGTCCTCAGAACGTGGTCACAAAGTAATGTCACGGTGACCAAATGAAGACGAACTGGCGACGTAGTCATGACGTACTGTGTTAGCGGGGTTTGTATTACTTTAATTACATACAAAATTGGTTGATGTTTTTGTTGATCTGGGGCTTCCTAATTGTGTTGGCTTGAAAAAAAACTTATTTTTTTGTCATTTCATTGGTTGAGTAATTGACTCGGACGTCTCCTTGTCCTTGGTGACTCTGGGATTTCCATTCATTGTTATCTGAGCAATGAAGGCAATAATAACACTTAAAGTTGTCCACTAGAGGGCGCGAAAAGATAAATCTTTCATTCTACTCTTTCAAGTTTAAATATTTAAGTTTAAATGACAAATAAATGCCAAAAAATATTTTTACTGTTATGAATAAGCCATATCTGTATATGAGAACTCTTCAAGCTGTAAAACCATTTAAAACTTTCCATTAATGTTTTTTCAAGCATACTTCATTAAATTCACTGCAGTGTCTTTTAAGAGATTGTGTATTTTCACTGGTTTATGCGTTCAATGATTGTCCAGTTGCAACTTTCATTTGTTATGAGCTATATAATTTAAGATGTTGTTGATAAATCACAATCCGGAGGGCAGTTTTACTGCAAAGCTTAGCTCTAAGACTAAACACACTTGAACAAGCCAATAAAAATTCTTAGTGAGTTCAAGAACATGCATGATGGTATGCTTCAAATGGTAAGCAGTTTACACTAAGTATTTATCACATTGAGTAATGGCTTTAAACAATTATAAGTGCAAACACTTTCCTGTGCTGCTGCTGCAGTCCAGTCCACTCGTACAGACTCTTATTTTGCCTGACAGACACAAGATCGTACAGAAGACGTGACCAATCAGATGAAAGAAGTGTTTTAGCACCGCCCACGTTATGCGAATAAAATATTGAAATGAACAATTTTACTACTAAGAAAGAATGATATATTTTGCCTCTAAGTCAGCCTATGCACCACGTACAACCATGTTTGTGGTGACTAAACATGATTACAGGAAAAAATCGAACCGAGCGATGTGACAGCGCAGGCACAACGAACACACATAACTTACATACAAATCTGACGACACAAATTGGACAAATTATTATATAAAATATGATAATGATGATAATAATAACAACATCAACCTCAACAACCACTATAACAACAAATATAATAAAAATAATAAAAAATAATGATTATTTAAAGTTATAATTATAGTAATAATACTCGTTTTAGGATTTTATATGTCATAAATGCATTTTTGTCGGCTAAGCTTCCACACCATAACGCAAACCATATAATAGAAAGTTATCCCTCCCCTTTAATCGTCGGCCTGGTGCCCGAGCGTTGAACGAACGCTACAGAGAGAGGACAGCGAGGAGTGAGCCAGACGCCGGGGCTTTACACGGGAATCATGGCGGCGCCGCTCCAGCGGGACACCTTACCTGAGAACTGGTCCTATGGGGTGTGCAAAGACGGCAGGGTCTTTTTCATTGAGTGAGACTGCGTGTTTGTTATTGAAATTTTAAGCATGTGTTTCTCTAACCCTTTGAGTCTTTCCCAGCCGTTCGCGTCGCTAACAGGTGGTTTGTTTTCATGCCAGCGATGAGTCGAGCGCCAATACTTGGCTTCATCCCCGAACCGGTGAACCCGTGAATTCTGGACACATGATCCGGTCGGGTACGTGCATGTGTGCTTTTCTATAGCTGGCATGATTTTCTTTATTAAGTTTTGCTTATGCATGTAGAAAACCGAGCAGTAAAAGTTTTGCAACACCTGTTATTCCCTTCCCTCCTCTGCTAGATCTGCCAAATGGTTGGGAGGAAGGATTTACGAAGGAAGGAGCGAGTTTCTTTATCGAGTAAGTGAACGTGTTTTATAGCAATTATACCTCTCTAGTGCGTCAGGTGAATTACAGGTCTTATGCACGACACGCTGTTACTAGATCTTAATTTGGCTGATCTTAGTCTCACTCCAGCTCAGGAAAGATTTATCAATGTTGACAGTTGTGATCGCGGAACATAAAGGCTTTTTTATTCCTTACTACACGTATTGTCTTACAATCGACATATTGTAAAAATGTATTACAGTGCAAAGTCTAAAGAACAGGTGCACACGTCCATTTGAATTTGATGGATGTTTAAAGGGATAGCTGAACTCCTGTTTATGACTCTACTGTGGAACAGAAAATAATATATTTTGAGAAATGTCTCAATGGTTTTGTGTCTATACAATGAAAGTCAACTGAGGCTAATTTTGTTTGTTTACCAACGTTCCTCAGCATATCTTCCTTAGTGTTCCAAAGAAGAAAGAATGTAATACAATGAATGACATTAGGTTGAGTCAGTAATGAAAAGAATTGTCATTTCTGGGTGAACTATGTCTTTAAAATAGTATATTATTCATTTATGTAATATCTTTAAAGATTATGTACGGCTGCTCATAGATGGTTGCATTGCTATAGAGCCCTATATCCATCCTTTGGGATGGATCCAACTTTGCCAACTGTTTGCATGACTGAAGAATGTATAGATGACATTAATGATTATATACAGTACCTGCATTCAGAGCTGTGCCGCGAAAGATAGTCAGATTACACTTTTTGTCTGCATGACTGTAATGTGTATTTGCTGACGAATCCAAAATACATCATATGCTATATCACATGACAGTATTCTTGAGGATCTTGCATGGGTGGAGCCTGTTTAAATAAAGGTAAATAGGATGTAAGAGTGACCTCCTACTGGAACTCACATGACTGTGTTTGGACGGGTTGTTTCTTTTTTGTATGTGCTTATACATATGACTGCAGCTAATGGAAAATTGAAAGAATCTAACTTAAACGGTTGTATCAGGTGGTTTATGGCAGAAATATTGTGACCTGAGTTTTTCTAAGCGTAGACAGTAGTATGCTGTTATTGACTCAATAGCTTCTTTATAAAAGTTTAGAGCACTTTAGAGCACATCATGTGCTACAGTGGTTTCATGGATCTCTTATTCTTGTCAGTACATTGAAGCATATAGAAAGTATAAAGGCAAGGAAGTTAATTTTGTTTAAGAGAAGTAGGCAGCAAAGTCAATGGGCATTCACATAAAAGAACGGAAGTCATTTGTTTTGATGCAATTTGACTCCAGCGACATTGAGTTTTATTTATGTAGTTCTTTTCCTAATCATGTTGATTTGAAAGAGCATTGCAGAAAAAATACTGTGTATTATCTCAAAATGTCATTATTGAGCAGTTCCGTTTAAAGCTTTTTTCCATTTAAAGAAAGTTGTCTTCATATATTTGTCTGCTACAAGAGAAACAATGTGGGTGTGTCCAGCAATGTGACAGTTGAGTAAAGTTTAACTTCATGCAAATGAAGGGTGATGGGATGTAAACATGACGTTTTCATGTTAAATTGCAAACAATCTTGCTCCAAACATGTGATTTTTGTAACCCTTGCCATCATTTAAAATACAGTCTCACACAGGAGCTTTCAATACAATAACCCCTCATGCAAAATAGGATACACTGGTGAACTAGTGGGTTAATGCTTAAAATAAACAGTATTTCGTGTTACATTGCACACGGCTCGTGTGAAAGACGTGCTCACTCAGGGGTTCGACATTCGATTCGATTTCGCTTGTGTGTCGTGACTAATGATGATCCACCTACTTTCCGATTATTGTACCCTACCGTCCTATTCCCTGTTCTAGCGAAGGAGATGCCAAAGAATGTTGACCAGTGATCCTTGGAGAGGGATGTGATTAAGGATCCGCCTCCTCACCAATTAGCTTCTAACAGGAGTGTGTGGCCAAGAGATGGGCCGTGAAAATAGAGGAACGCTGGCAGTGCTTGATGGAGCACATCTGATGCCTATTCTGCCTTGTCACCACCGCCATAAATTCAACATTGTATTTCTCCTCTGGAGAACCGGTTTCCCAAAGATCCGGTTACAGTGTGATATTGTAAGACTGACACTTAACCCGTGACCACCTGCCTTACTTCATTAGATCTACATCCCCCCATTACGACCCTTCACTCCCTACCTATGCTTGGCCTGATAGTCTATCTAGAATAGCCCTAGAATATCTGTTGATAACTGATTGGTCGATTTTATTCAAAATCTGCTTTGTTAATGAATAATGCACAATGTTTGTTTTTGTTTTGAATTTTACATCAAGATTGCGTGACTGTTGATCTCACAATCTGTGTTTATATGCTGCTTCGGTGTATAGCTCAGGGTGTTTTGAAAGAGAGTATGGCTTTCAGAACTGTGGCTTTTGCAGTTGGATGCTTTGTTATTGTCTTTCTGATTCTTGTCTCTCAGAATATTGCATTCTGGGTTGTAATTGACTCACAAATGAACCGTAACATTGAATTAGATTGATACGTGTTGATACTGTAATGCTTGCCAGTTCTATTGTGTATTTTCTAGCTGTTCAGACTGTGGATGTGGACAGAAACTAGGAAACTAGGAGGTTACCTGTGTCAGACTAAATTAGGTAGAGTAATTACTTCACTTTTATTGTAATGAGAATCGCTAGACTTCTTTCTCATGTGATGAGGGAGCTACTGATGCTGCTGCAGTGTTTGTATTGTGAGTTCAGTGTTATGTGAGGCTGACTCATATTTTTCATTTACTTTCTATTCCTTACATAGAAGTCATTGTAAAGTACAGGCTTTATTGGGATGTATATGAGTGTTTTAGACATAACTCTTACGGTTTTATTGAATTCTGGTAATTTAGCAACTAAAAGCTGTCAAATGGTCCTCATCTGGCTCTATCAAAGTGGCTATGTTAGCCGAACACAAGTTTGCAAAGCTCATTCTTCTAAATGTGTTTAACAGTTTAAGATATACACCTTATAAAACACTTGTGCAGAGAACTTGATTTCAGAGATACAGAAGAAAGGATGAAAGGAATTCATCTATTCACATATACATACAATAGCAATAACTTAAATATTGCATATTATAGATGATGTTTGAGTGGATTACAGTAGCATCAGTGATGTGTTCACCTTCCCTGAGTCTTTGTAAATTTGCTGCTTTATATATATATATATATGTGTGTGTGTGTGTGTGTTTATTACACGCATATATACGCAGTATTTTCTTTTTTCGTATTACATTATAATAACATTTTTTTCTTTGGTTCACCCACTTGTTGTCAGATTATGCTGATCCTTTACAAAAGTTGATCTGTGAGTAATGTAATGTAAAAAAAAACAGGCCTACTTTCTCTGTTGATCATTAACTACATCGTTTTTATCTGTTCTTGCAAAATTTATTACAACTGCTACATCACAGACACCAACTGAAAATAATTGATAACAAAAATAGTTATATTTCTAATTTGTGTTTTATACTCTCTCTGTGCAAAATATTGCTATAGTTTGAAGCCCCAAAGTTGTTAGAGACCCCCTTATATTCTCTAATTTGCCCTTTTGTAGCAGCTTGGGAACTTGTAAACAAGACTTTGACATAAACCCCAGCAGTATACGTATATGCATCAGATGATCTGTTAATGGTTTGTTGTCTTTTATGACGATAAAGAGACATTAGACTAGTTATTCTAACAGTCAGCAGGGGAGAAGATAATGACCTTTTTCAGATTTACTTGCTCTAAATCTGAGGTAACTATAAAGTACACTGTATAGTTAGCACAAACGTATAATTTTAGCATGTGTGTCCAAATGAATTTTTACAGTATGAGTCCGCATGTGTGGAATTACCACTAATGCTTGGTTTCTAAACTTTCTAAAATTGTTTGTGAGGCTTGGCTTGCGGCGTCATGGCAAATAAATGATCAGTTATGAGGAGAGCTCAGAAACTAGCAGCCCAGAGGCCAGCACGAGTCAGACGGCTCAGTGTGCTTCATATTAATGAATCTCTTTATTCTGAAGATAGAAGTGAGCTTCATTCAGCACAATTACATATTAATGTGCCCTGCAGGATGTGAGTTGGAGAAATCTACAGAGCACATTGTTGATTCTCACACCTCACCATTACTGTTACACTTCTATCAGTAAGGGAGAAGGCATGTTACATAAAGACTCTTTAATGTTTCTGATGCTTTATCCTGCTCATCTCAAGGCCTCGTGGACCTGAAACACTTGCTGTTTTATAAGTACATTTTCATAATTCCTGTTTCCCAGCTTGTACATTATGGGAAAATAATATGGGAATTTTTCTTTATACAGACTAATAGATCTCATTCTGATTAAAAACACTATAACAGTATCTTTAATAGAATCATAATGAGGAAGACTAGATTATAATATCAAATTTAATTCAAGAAGTCAGAGTATTACATTTGCTTTTTTATGTGGGTGAGTGCTTCAGGGCAATTGAAGCACTTGTGAAAATGTAATAATATTACTGCTTTAATAGTCTAGAATAATGTGTGAGCAAGTGTTTCAATGGGATCTACATTATAATGTTTTGAATGCATTATATATTTTTTAATCACATAAACTGATCAGCTGATGAATCAATAGTCTTACCTGCAATAAAGGCATATTACTTTTATATCACATCTACACTAGTATTAAATCTCCCCGGCCTTACAGCCAAGATCACATCCGTGGTAACTACCAGCAGAAATATTATCTTTCATGCAGATCAAATATATATGCCTAAAATTGTTAGGCATCAGAGCTGTAGACATGTAGACATTGCCCCTGACTACTTAAGTGCAGTGTAATTTTGTTGTAGAATTGTATTGTTACAGTATCCGATTTCAAGATTAGTATGACAGACTACCACCTCAAATGACCTATCCTTATACATTGTTTTATATGTAATGCTGGTAGAGAGCAGCCAACTTTCATCTATCAGGTGACCTTCAGCAGATTACCAGACTCCTAAACTGCACTGCAGGACGTCACTTCCAGCTGAGTATCTGTCTTCCTGACCACAGGTGGTAATTTCTGGATCGAAAGCCTTCACATCCCTAGTCTCTTTTGCTTCCTTTTTGTACATTAGTACATTATGACAGATGATGAGAAATCAAGACAAAACCACAGAGACATTTCTCAAAATATCATATTTTGTGTTCCTCAGTAGGAAGAAGTTATATACAGGTTTTAACTGAATAAATGTTGACATAATTTTGATTTTGAACTAACCCTTTAACAAGACACATTGTATATTGAGCCCAGTATAGATGAAAAAGGGACGTTAAGGGACCCATAAATGAAAATTCTGTCATCATTTACTCACCCTCAGGTTGTTCCAAACTTGTTTAAATGTTGTTGTCCTGGTGAACATAAAGAAAGATATTTGAAAAAATGTTTGTTACCAAACAGATCTGGGGCACTATAGACTTCCATAGTAGGGAAAAACAACTGTGGTAGTTAATAGTGCCCCAGAATTGTTTAGCTCTTCAAAAGATCTTCTTTTGTGTTAAACAGAACAAAGATTTGAATAGTTTTGGAACAACTTGAGAGTGCGCAAATGTTGACAAAATGTTCATATCTTTTGGGTGAACTGTCCCTTAAAGGGATACTTCACCCAAAAATAATTTACTCACCTTCGAGTTGTTCCAAATTTGTATTAATTTCTTTGTTCTGATGAACACAGAGAAAGATATTTGGAAGAATGCCAGTAACCAAACAGCTCTTAACACCCATTGACTACCATAGTAGGAAAAAAACAATGGTAGTCAAAGTGCCCCAGAACTGTTTGCTGTCCTACATTCTTCAAAATGTCTTCTTTTGTGTTCAACAGAAAAAAAAAATGATAAAGTAATTTTTCCTACTCTGGGAGTCAATGGGTGTCGACAACTGTTTGGTTACAAGCATTCTTCCAAATATCTTTCTCTGTGTTCATCAGAACAAAGACATTTATACACATTTGGAACAACTCGAAGGTGAGTAAATGATGACAGAATTTTCATTTTTTTGGGAAGTATCACTTTAAGTATCTATTTTTAGTACAAAAGCTTGAATATATTTTGCACTCAGAAATTCTGACCTCTCTTTATTGACCTATTGGGCCTTAGTGCCACCATATACTGTAAAACCGCATTTCTTCTTACACACATGAAATGTCTGAACTGCCCTATCATCTTCTGCAGTCTCTCTCACAGCATGCATGCATATGGAACACACTGTCATGCCAGTTACTGGTATAACTGTGGGTCCTGCAGGACAGAGCGTGTGGTGGAGGGACAAAGGAGGAATTGAGAGGCAGATGAGGCGGCTAGCTAATGGCATGCTTTGTGACAGCCGGAGGCGTTGGCTTTCTGAACCCCCGGTGCCCTTACAGCAAACATTAGCATTGGCATCTGAGTGCGGCATCAGATCGTGTGTCCTGCCCTGGCAGACTTTAGAAAGGCAGAGGCAGAGAAGAGGTGAGGCAGGGCAGGGTCTGTAGTACTGCTGAGACTCTCAGAATGGGAAACTGCTGTGGTTGTGAACGGGACTCGGGTCAGGAAACTGTTCTGGTCAGACAGAAGTTTGCTTGGCCGAGGACGGACCACTCCATCTTTGGGATACACAGGTACATTTCCGCACCTTTGTACAGTATAAATAATGCTTTGGTTGGATTGTCTTTCAGTGGTTTTAATTTTGCAGCTTTTGAAAGTTGTAATGACGTATTCGGTCGGCTGATCTGGTTGATTCTGCAGAAACTTGTGCATGCTGCCTGTGTTATTATTCTGCAGTTAGGAGGGATATGCTGCATCTTGGCACCCGTTCATTATTTAAAGACACAGTGTCTTATTTAGTTCAGTGTGTTTAACTGCTATAATTATAACTCTTCCACACCATATGCATTTGTGTGTTAAGTACACAACAGAGCAATTCATCATGTCTAGACTCGCTTTGTCTTTTGTTTGTATTTTGTCAGTTTACTCAACACCCTGAAGTGCCTACACAGTTGGTCTGTTGTGTTCTTGCATGATTTCGTAAAATGAAATAGGAATCAGATGTCTAGTAGTGTTCTCTTTCTGAAGCATCTTCCTAGTGAAATCCCAATCATGGGCAATGGAAAGCTTGTCTGATCTACCCACATTTAGTTTAACATGAACCTTTGATGTTTTGATCTGAACCCTTCATCACTTCAAAATGTCACATCTGAGGTCAGAGGTCAATGACTCTCTGTTAAAGAAGTTAATGGAGGTTAATAGTGTTGAATGAGAGATTGTGATTGACTGACTTAATATTTCTCTAACAGCTTGAAAAGTCTAGACTTTCTATATCCATCCTTGAATGCATGCATTTTTCATGGCCATTATGTAAAACTCATTTACACACACATACACACACACACACACACTGATAGAGTCTTTAATTCTGTGTATTGAATGCTCTGCAGAGGAAAGTTTAAATTTAACAAGCTCAGATGGTAAGATAACACTTTCTTTGCACATTGGTGGAGCTGAATCACTTTTATGTGCAGTGTTTCAATACAAAATCTTGTGTCTTATTTACTAACCACCTGTTCAACCAGATACTTTGTATGATAAAAATGAATTAAAATGATGTAACCGTTACTCTTTGCAACGCAAACGTGCCTCTTTATTTTCTTTTTATAGAGAGAATGTTAAAAAGCTTTTATTATAGATGTATAATATAATGTATAGGCCACTTCGGAAGATGTAAACACTGGTCCAGCTGCACTTCCGGTTTAATTTTTAATTTGACTTTTTAAAGGTCCATTGTGTAGTTTTTTTGGAGGATGAATTGACAGAAATGCAAAATAATATCTATAACTATGTCTTCAAAGGTGTATAAAGACCTTACATAATGAAGCGTTATGTGTTTATTGCCTACATATGTGTTTATATATCTACATACACCGCGGGTCCCTTTACATGGAATTCATCATGTTGTTTCTACAGTAGCCCTAAACGGACAAACTGCTCTACAGAGCGCATTTCGTAAATACTAAATACGTAACAACATCTTAGTTCTGTGCAGCCACCGTAGTGCTTTGAAAGGGAGGGGTAAAGTGAGCCATTTGTTGCAATTCGCAACCTCACCACTAGATGCCGCTAAAAATACACATTGCTCCTTTAAATCTTACATATAATAATGTGTTTGTGTGGCTTTCTGTCCCAATACAGCAAGTGAAATCAGGTGGTTGTAACGTTTATAGGCCAAATCCTCACATATGAGGGAAGACGTCCCCCTGACTTTGAGCATGTGTGCTGCAGATAAGCTGCACACACGTCACTAATCACACACTTCTCTACAGCTGATAACATTGACAGAACCACACATTCAAATTCAAGCAGAGCAGCATGTGTGGTTTACTGTACAGTATGTGTGCACTGCTTTAAGGAATAGCTGTGGTACAGAGAGGTGAAGTTAATGAACAAAAATCTTGTATTCACTGACCATGTCCAGTCCAGTTTCTAGGCACTGAAATGTGCTGAAATAGCACTCTGGCATGAGCCTTTTAAGAAAAAAAACAACTTTGTGGTTATTGACTGAATTTGTTCTCCTGGTTCTTAAAATGTCTTTTAATTTGAATGATCAATGCAGCGTTGCTGGTTGATCACTGGGCAAACCTGGTGCATTTTGAATTAGCACATTAGTTGAATAGATGGCTCATTTTGTTTTTTGTAAATTTTGTCAGAAAAGAAAAGGAGCCAACATTCAGACATCATGGATTCTGTGTTACACAGATGAGGGATTTATTCCTTCAGATCCCTTGGCCAGTACTCGCGAAACCAAAGACAAAGCAGAAATTAAAGTTTCTTTTGTGCTGACTAAAAACATTTCAGGCATATCTGGGACGGACTATGATACACTTTCTACTTTCATCTTCTGTCTTAATCTGCATTGTGAAGGCATGTGGTTTACGTAGCTTTCAAAACATTCACAAAATTTTAACCAATCACATTCAACCCCAACGAAGAATGAGATTTAAAAGCCAACTTTCCATATTTTATGTATGTGATAAAGTTCAATAAAAGGGAAGGAAGGAGTTGGGAACCGGCGAACAACCACAAACTTTTAATCAAAAATAAACAAACAATAATCCAGCAGTAAAAAGGCCGGCAGCCACCTCACGGTAGACTGCCGGCCATACAAACATAAACAAAACTTAACATGTCCGGGCCTGGTCCTCTCTCGCCGTATACTGCTGTCGCTCGTCCTTTTATGCTTTCGATCTCCTCTGTGAGAGATGCGAGACCGGTGTAACGCCCAGCTGACACTCATTATCTCTCGCGCCTCGCTTCCTCCTCCCACTGCTTTCGTCACGCCTCCCTCGTCACATACCCCCATTGCCCCTCACAGGCCGGGGTTACCCACGAGACTGTGCTTACTTCCCCCGGGGGGCCAGTCTCGACGGCCCCAGCACCTGGGGGCATGGACAGACGAGACGAGAGAACGGAGACGGAAGCACCAGGAGCGACAGAAACGAGAGAGGGGAGAGAGGAAACAGAGGGAAAAAAATGTGGTCCGGTTCCCCGACACGCTGTCGCTCAGTCCTCAGCCAGCCGAGAGGCGGTGCCATGTGGTGGTACTGGACGCTCCCTCGCTCCTCCGCCCCCTGGCAGCCTGCGATGGCTCCTCCGGCTGAGGGCAGCCGGCAGCAAGTCCCCCGCCTCCTGCTCCTCCCCTTCATGTCGGACGGCAGCAGGCTCCGGCCCACGGCCAGCGGGGCTGACTCCTCCGCTCCCTCCCGGACGGCATCCACCCCACCTCAGACCCAGGGGCACGGCAGCGAGGTCCTCGTGTCCTGGCGGCTGGCGATGGCTCCTCCGACTGGGGGCAGCCGGCAGCAAGTCCCCCGCCTCCTGCTCCTCCCCTTCATGGCAGATGGCAGCAGGCTCCGGCCCACGGCCAGCGGGGCTGACTCCTCTGCTCCCTCCCGGACGGCAGCCACCCCACCTCAGACCCAGGGGCATGGCAGCGAGGTCCTCGTGTCCTGGCGGCCGGCGATTGCTCCTCCGACTGAGGGCAGCCGGCAGCAAGTCCCCCGCCTCCTGCTCCTCCCCTTCACGGTGGACGGTAGCAGGCTCTGGCCCACGGCCAGCGGGGCTGACTTCTCGGCTCCCTCTCGGATGGCAGCCACCCCACCTCGGACCCAGGAACACGCCACGAGTTCTACTCCACGAGTTCCTCGCCCCGTCCGGGCACACGCGCCAGCACCACTGCCTCGGGCAGCCGCTCGCGGACTACCCTCGTCCGCGCTGCCCTAACTCTTCTGCACCGCGATCCCCCTCAGCGGCGAGGGCTCTTCGACAGCATGTCCCTCCTTCCTCCCGGGTTTCGGCACCACTGTGACGATGTTCAATTAAAAGGAAGGAAGGAAGCGGGAACCGGTGAACAATCACAAACTTTTAATCAAAAATAAACCAACAATAACCCAGCAGTAAAAAGGCCATACAAACATAAACAAAACTTAACATGTCCGGGCCCGGTCCTCTCTCGCCGTATACTCCTGTCGCTCGTCCTTTTATGCTTCCGATCTCCTCCGTGATAGATGCGAGACTGGTGTAACGCCCAGCTGACACTCATTATCTCTCGCGCCACCTGCCTCGCTTTCTCCTCCCACGGCTCTCGTCACGCCTCCCTCGTCACAATGTACATGAATAAAAATAGTGTCAATAAAATGGACATTTTTTTCAGTATTATAAATGAAAATTTGAATACTGTACCTCGAAATCTATCATATAATCTAACATTTTCACAGCAATAAACACATTACCTTTTTTCATCATCGAAAATGTCGAAAATGTTTGCTGAACAGATTCAGACGTCTTATCCAGCACCATAGCCAGTGACTTTCCTTTAGGAATGCTGGGATATTTCTGATCAGATACAAAATGGCACCTGTAACCTCGGTTTCAATAGTTGATTAAACTCTTAAATCCTCTCTCTCTTTCTCGCTCTTTCCATCTCTCATGACACATATTTCCCATCCTGTGCCCAATGTCTCTTCCTGCCCATCCACACTGCACATCCTGTCAGTGAGCTGAGATCTCAAAAAGCAGGTTGAGCCTCTCCACCCCTCCCTTCCTCTCTGTGAGTGTGTGTGCGGCGGTACGTCACAGCAGAGGACTGGTGTGTATGTGCGCAGGCTGGTTACTGTGTGAGCCTGTGGGGAAACCGAAGCGTCGGAGATAGGAGATCACACAGATAACCACAAAATCACCATGTTTACGTCTTTCCGGAAGCGTCCTGTTGTACCAGTTCTGTTTTTTTGATGCCGTGGAGCTCTGAAACCTCTCTTCTTCTCTACTGTCTGCTGAGAGATGGTTGAGCTTTAGAAAACTGAAACTATTGCATTATTCTCGAACGTGGTTCTTCCTTGTACTCTGACTCGCTTTGTTGTCAAAACAGTTTTTTTCACATCTCTGCTGTTAAAATGAAAGCAGTAGAACAGGACTTTCTGTAAGTGTCAGCCGTTCAGCTAGAAGTTTGTCACCTGGAGCTGTTTGGATTGAACAGGAAGCCATGTGGAGCCAATCTGAGTACTCCAAACATTACCATTCTCAGCCTGCTCATCCTTTTTACCATGCACCCTACAGGTGGGTGGATCTTTCTCTTTCAATCGATGCTAGAACACATTGAATGTTTATAAGATTGCTGGTTAAGAAGATCTGTACTAGAATATCCTACACATTTCATGTAATATTCACAGAATGCTGACAAGAGGATGTTTCATGCTGGACATGCTTGTAGATGCTAAAACAGCTTGACAGGGTTATGTTGTATAATACTAGATTAATTCGAAACCACGTGCCTCTGTGGCAAGGATTATATTGCGATGAGAGTGAATTAACCGCTGGATGAATGTTGTGACATTAGGGAAATCCAACAGGTCCTGTTAAACTGGCAAGTTGAGTGATTTCTGTGGAACTTGACACCTGTGAAGAAATACTTCACTCATTATTTAACTTTCTGTCTCCATTTTGTATAATACACCACCTTTCAGCATTCCTCCATAGTTCAAAGTCCTCTTCACCAGAGGTTTTGTATTCTTTAAATACCAGCAGCAACATTCCTAAACTAAAAGCCAAATACTTGTGCAAGCATGATGACTCTTCTTCAGTACTCTTCGTCAGTTCTTGCAAACAGCTCAGGAAGACCGAGGATTGTTCTCATATTTACTAATATCTGTAGCACGCTGGCTCAGATTCAGTTATCATGATTTAATGAAAATGCTACTTTTTCTTTGAAGTTTCTTTTGGTTTCAATGTTCTTTCAGAGACACAGCATGAGTCGCTTTATTGCGATTTTGTTTTCTGCTCGAATGTGATAATTATACCAAACCCATGATTGTGAGCTGCTCCCTTAATAACATACAGCCGTGGCCTCTACCTGCCTATGTGTTTACCTTTCGCTTTTCCTCCTAGACGTTACTGTAATTACAGTACATTTAGCTGGAGAAAATGACTAACTTTATTTTCAGGTTTTAATTCAGCCTCCGGACGTTTGTGCGAACAGGCCCACCACACAAATGCTGTTTAACCTGCATATGACAATGAAGCAGAACATTGCTTACAAACATACTGTACATGCATAAACATACAGTACAGTTAATCATATTTTGCTTAAAATGTTAAAGACGGACTCTTTTCAGTATTTAACATCAGATTATCATAATAGACAAACTGCACCGGCGTTTGAGATTTGCTCTGTTAAGTTGCATCTTGTAGACATTTCACACTCAGCTGTGCCTCTACTACGATTAAAACTAAAGTGTACTGTATTACATGGCTGTTTCCCCTTATGCCATTCAAGAATAACGTCCATTTTGGTTGACTTGCAGATGTTCTTCTCCAGGAATGGGAGGTAGACTGTTCAGTCAAACTATGCCATTTCAGAAAATCAAATGGTTTAAAGCATAAAGCAGTGTTTAAAGCGGCAACGAGCAACTTTTGCTCACTGTTGCCCCACGTGGTTGATAAGCGGAATTGTCTGTATGCAGTGTCGCAAAATCTTTCGCAAAGATTTCCCGCTGGCAGCTCAATACACGTGAGTTTGTTTACTAAGCCGACGGACCCAGATACGTTGTTCAAACTATGTCCACCGATCAGGTAAAGTAGTCCGTGTTACCATATGTTCTTCGTATATCAGTACAAAGATCTATGTATCGTAAGTAGTCAACCCTACGTGTTCGAAGCAAGGTTACCAACTTATTCTGGTAACTTTGGCCAAAAAAATATGTTATATTATGTTATTCATAAACTGTATATGTAACTGTATTGTTTTTGAAATCAGCGTTTCATCTTCATTTTATACCACACGTGTGCCAACACTATGGGCTGTACTACAGGGCTATACTACAACCTCAAAGTAGACTCGGGGGTAGCAGCTGATTGTTAGAATTTAGCACAGAGCGTGCTAGCTACATTGAACATTTGTATTTACCCGAAACACAACGCATGGACTTGAATGTGTTTTGTAACCTATAGTACTTTTCTTTTGTTATTATATCGGAAGTCACTAAACACAATCACGACCAGGCGTTGTGTTTTGTGTAATATATGTTATAACTACAGTCAACTCTGTATGAAAACAGCGCATAGCATGTACATAATATATATAACGACAACATTAGCCTAATCAACCACTGAACTGTTCAACAGTCACGTGGTTTACTGGTCTGAACAAAATAATCTGCTACTTTTTACCACAACACGTTTAGTGTGGTTGTTTAGTCTTTATTTACAAGCACTACACACATTCATGACGAGACACGACAACATGCTAGCTATCGACACCGGCAACCGTATATTATCTCTCAGCTACCTTACGCTTATAAAGTGCGAACTGGTGTTGCGCCAATGACACAGACTAATAACAAATACATTCAAAAGTACAGGACAGTAACAAAAAATGTACAAATAACACTTACAAATCCAGGAGCCGGACCGCAAGGTCTGCATCCGTTTTGCAACCCGTTGCCTTTTGCTGCTCTTGCCACCAAGTGTAAGCCTGTCCGATATTGATTCGTGACCGGCCTCGTGTCCGATCACTCTCTCGCTTTCTTTTCTTTGCTTCCTCCGACAAAACCCTCTTTGGTTTTTTGGCTGGCTCTGCCATGGTGATGTTTTGGTTCGTTTCGTCTTGCTGTTAGCTCTGCTGTTGGCTAACTTCTCCCAGGCTACGAGTATGCCGTAAAGCAGGGGATAGGCGGGGCTTGTACTGGCCCGAACACCAAAGTTACAAGTGCAATTTCAGCCGATAGGAGGCTGCTCAGGTAGCAACGGCAGTAAAATTTGTCCAGTTAAAAGTTGACCTACCACTAAAATCATTTTAGAGACATTATTTTAACGTCAAAAGGTTGCTCGTTGTTGCTTTAAATCAGTTCCACATGTCGGCACAAGTCTGGATATAAGCATCAGCACTAACCCTGTGAGTTTGAAGGTCCAGTTTGGGAAATGTAGCGGCATCTATAGCGGTGAGGTTACGAATTGCAACCAATGTCCAAGTTCAGTTCAATTCAATTTTATTTATATAGCGCTTTTCACAATGTGCATTGTTCCAAAGCAGCTTTACAGGAGAAAATAAGAAAAACTGAAAAACACACAAAAAACGGTAAAACACAGCACAGTGCATGGTGTTTTAACATAAAGACATAACGCTTCATTATGTAAGGTCTTTATACTTTAAACATAGTTATGTACTGTATATTATATTGCATTTCTGTCAATAGATCCTCCAAAATATTACACATTGCACCTTTAAGGCTTTATGGTGCACAATTTATGTAGTTATTGATTACGCATGTAAAATGAATAATGTAACCACAGATAAACCCATGTTAGGGTAATGCAGGATCTGACACATATACATGTAAGATACCGATCACCCTTTTCGGGTTTATTGGGTTGTGATAATGTTTCATGTGCATGTACACGTTTTTGCCTTAGCATCAAGGCTGCCAGGTTTTGTTTTTTTAATGGGGCCTTCTGGGTTACTTTAAGATTACACATGACTTAAAGTAAAACTGCATGGTTTAAAATCCTAATAGTTTTTTATACAAATTAAAAACAAGTTTGTCTGTTTGTGATGTTTTTGCATTCGCGTGAAAGGGGACCTCATTTTTTGATCTTGATCGTCAGTGATCCCCATGCTATTTCATTGTATGGCAAATGTAATTTGTTATTGCATTGAATGGATTTACTCACACAGCAGGGGTGGGTAAAACAGCAGATTGTCTTGACTTAAATCCTGATTCATCTTGCTGTGTGTCTATTGAGAACAAGCCAGGTCTGCCTTCAATCACGTGACATATGCCTTATTAAGACATTGTCTTATATGATAAGTTTTACTATGGAGAAATTTGGAGATTTATGTTTCTTTATTGCAGCAATGGTGTAGTTACTTGCTCTACATGTAGGGGCTAGCTGGGCCTACCCAGACAATCTCGATCAATATTACGGTTATTTGTTTCTCATCTCACACGACACACAAGAAGAATGTCTATGAAAATGAGTCGATAATCAATTTTGTACGCTAAATTGCTCTTTGATTTTCATCACGCTGTATGTAGTCTCTTCTATATGCAGTGTAATATCATAATTGATTACAAATGCAAATTTTTATAATAAAAGCCAGCGGCACTATGACAAACTCACAGCGTTTGATTATCCGTGCCATTTACAAAAAGCGAATTTGCACAGGGAGCCCATCTGCTTCTCGTGCCCCGGCACGAACCAATCGCATTGCAGCACGGGTCCCAGAGGCGCCACGCTGGGAGTTCACTACCCCAAAAGCGGGCTAAAAAAAGTCCCACACTCATCCGAGCTGTATCCTGGCTTGTAATTTATGTACTGACGTGCCTTGGTTTATCCAATGCGGTCAGAAGATTGAGAGGATCAGAGATCAGAGGGATGATCCAGATATGTGATTTTGTCCAAGCTTCATTCCTGTCTCCCTCTCTCTGATGTGTGGACATCCAGCCAATGAACAGGAGAATTTTGATTTCTCTGAGAGCTAGACACGTATTACAGCAGATTAATCCAAAATGTGGAGCAACTGTTTTGAGAACTGCTTGGGACTGAAGCCCGCGAGGTATGTTTGGTTTGTGAATGTTAAAAAGTTCAGAAGATACAGTGTCTGTGGTGAACGTAGGTACCTTTTGTGTTTATATCTATGTGTTTACGTTCACCAGCGGTATTACTCTATTGGTCTAATATGTAGATTTTATGTTTTGATTGTAAAACATATTTTCTCAATACATGCTTTTGAATGGCCATCGGTGGAGAAAGTTGGTGTCCTAGTGTAGTCTTGTCATCACCAGCAGGGGCTGACTGTACCATTCTAACCAGCCAAACCCTGACCCCTGAACCCTGTCATACATCTCATGATCAAAGAGAAGGGTTGCCATAAATGCACCATATTGTCGCTGTCCTTCCGAAACCTTGAATGTCCAAATTCACAGTTTTTCAGGAAATGGAAAAACAGTATTTTTTAAATGATTAAATACTGTGTTGTCAAAGTCGACAATCACTTTTAAATACTTTTTTTTTGTTAGACATTTACAAAATCCAGTGACAAACATAAAGGGTGACTAATAATAATTAGGGCTGTCAAACGATTAATCGCATCAAGAATAAAGGTTTGTGTTTACATAATACATTAATCGCATGTACTGTGCTTTTTTTTATAAGCGCATACACGCACATGCATATATTTAAGATTTAAAAATATAAAAATGAATAAACATTTATATATAATTTAAATTATTGGTAAATATAAATAAACAGATCTAAATATTTCCTAAATGTATGCGTATGTGTTTATAAATAAATAAAAAATATGCACAGAACACAGACAAATATTATGAAAATACAGTTTTATTCTGGATGTGGTTAATCGCGATTAATAGTTTGACCGCCCTAATAATATTGATTTACACAAAAATAAAAATCACAAAATATGGAGAGACAAGTTTCAGAAGGACACCAGCGATATGAATCTTTGTAATTTTGCTCAAAATTTGAATCACTTAATAATTACGATTATTCTGTCAGTTAGGAACTTATTTATATTTATTACACTTTACAGCCAATTAATTGATGAGTTGATGGTTTCAAATTCTCTGTAACTCTTGAAGTCTCTGTGACTCTGAAATCAGCAGGATCTGATCTCTAAACAGGCTGTCTGACATTTAAATGTCGCCATTCAGCGAGGGATTCGGGCTGCAGCTTGCTTTTTGCTTGCATGCTCTGACTGTCACTGTGTGTGTGTACTGCGAGGCCTTTATTAATTCATGCCAGCCTTTTATGAAAGTCTCTTATCGCTGCTGAGGAATGTTTCTCTCTTTAAATTGGAGATTTGTTTAAAGACTCTCTTAGATTTGTGTGAAGTCGCAGAATGGCTGAAAGACTCATGACCAGTAGCTGTTCAATTCCTGTTTAAATGAATTTGAATGCTGATGATTGACACTGATGTGAATTAAGCTATGCAGAATAATGAAATGAGCATCATCTGGCTTTATAGGGGATGAGAGAGGTCTAACAATATCGCTGGTGTGTGGTGTGCGTTTCTGTGTTTGTGTGTGATGAGGACCTTTGTGTGAATCAGTTCCTGGTGTTTTGGTTCAGAGGCTGATACAATATATTTGTATTTCTCTTTCTTACAAAAACATGGCTAAGACACCTATTTTAATTGCCTTACAGATATAATTCCCAAGAGACGATATATACAGACTTTGTTTACTTGTTTAGCAAACAAGGGATTCTCTCTGTGAAGATGGCAGAGAATTTACATGAAAACACGAGGGGGAGACGTCGTTGTAAATGTCTTGAATAACTTCAGATGTCACGGTGGGTGGCGGACATTCCAAAGCTTGAATATTTGAGAATAATGTTGCTTTATCTTGTTGAATATTCCATAACCACATTTAAATTCACAACGATGTCTGAAAGATTACAGCATGTGCTGGACTTTTATGAATGTTGGTGGAAAATGACTTGAGGCCTCTGAAGGGGAAGCTACATCTTTAGCTGTTCTTTTTTGTACAGTGTTTTGTTACAGACTTATTGGTACTGTGGTACAGTGATGGTTTCAGACTGTAATTTATGGTACTGGTGGGCTAATTTTCATGGTTATCAAGATACTAAAAGGGATAGTTGACCCAAAAATAAAAATTCATATCATTCACTCACCTTAATGTCATTGCAAATTGTATGACTTTTTCTGCAGAACAAAATATATATATATATATTTTAAAAACATTGGTTACCATTCAACATTGGTCCCCATTGAATTCCACTGTATGGACACTAAACCACTGAGACATTTTTCAAAATATCTTCTGCGTCCCACAGAAGAAAAAGTCATAGTCATGTTTTGAACCATGTGCGGGTAAATAAATAATGATATAGTTTACTCCAAAAAAATTAGCCCTGATAAAGAATACAATATTTTAGTTAGTCTGAAGTGGAAATGACACTGAGATAGATTCTCATAAGTTTCCCATGCGACTTGAGTCGCTGGACCCGATCTGATTTGTAGGTGGGAACAGTTGGGAAGTCTAACACATTGCAGTTTTTATTGTTTTTAATTAATTTGCTAAAAACATAATATTAAAATTTGACAGGAACAGAGCCTAAATTGTGGGCGAGTTTGGATGAAATTGCATAAATGCTGTATTGTGCACAGACCTCAACTCTGACTGACCAACTGCTGTTTTTAAGAGAATTGTCAGATATCTCTTATAGTTTAAAATATAAGAAATGCATGCTCTATTCAATGGATTAAATGGTGTTTGTATCATTTTATTTTCATTAATATTAAAGAGATAGTTTTCTGAAAAATAAAATGTCTCTCATAATTTATTCACCTTCATGTCATACAAAACCTGTATGTGACTTTCTTCTGTGCAACACAAAAGAGGATATTTTGAGAAATGTCTTTGTTGAGTTTGTGTCCAGACAATGGAAATCAAAAAGTTTCTTCAAAGTTCTTCAAAATATTTTATTTTATGTTATGCAGAAGAAAGAAAGTCATACAGGTTTAAAATAAAGAAAAAAAATTGGATTAACAATTCCTTGTAAGTATTTGTGAATGTAATGACATGCTTTGATGCATTTGATGCATGTTATTACACACAACTGTACCTTGCGAAGTTGCGATCAATGTGAGACAAATATTTGTAAAGTAGAACTGCAGGGATTGTCCTATCATTTTAACCCATGACTTCATTATTTCTCCAACAAATGCAAACAAATGACCTTCATTCTCTAGCCTGAATTTTCATTTTTGGGTAGCTAAATGTAGGTGACTTTATGAGTCACCATGCACACACAATGAGCATGGACATTAGAATAAAAATGTTTGGGTTAACATAATCTGCTCTTTTCTACCTGCTTTTTTGTTTGTGTGTGTATGTGTGTGTGTTCATGTTTGTATATCCCAGTGGGGACCTAAACCTGAATGCACACCAACACATGGGGACTCGTGTCACCGTGGGGACCAAAATTGAGGTTCTCATGGGCAAAAAAGCTTATAAACTGAACAGAACAATATTTTTTAAAAATCTAAAAATGCAAAAAGTGTTCTATGATCTTTAGGTTTAGGGATAGGGGATAGAATATACAGTTTGTAGAGTATAAAAAACATTACGCCTATGGACTGTCCCCACGGGGATAGTCAACCAAAGCCTGTGTGTGTGTGTGTGTGTGTGTGTGTGTGTGTGTGTGGTGTGTTGTGTGTTTGTGTCGTT